>NW_026068174.1:1580134-1626228 GCF_014885135.2 Alexandromys fortis
TAAATCTTTTTTAAAAAAAAAAAAAAAAAGAACACCTACTTCTCTTAGGGTGGAAACCATGGGTGTGGCTGGGTGTGTCAGATCAGTTGCTGCCCTAATATGGTATAGAATGGTCAACACTGCTCAGGTAATTGCTGCAGATTTCGCTGTTAATTTCTTGGGGTCCTGGCAGCGGGCCTGGAATGTGATAGCAGGCTCCTCAGAGGTCTCTGCTCCTGGGTGGATATATGTTTGTTCATAAACCTCAGCTCTGACTATTAGGTTGATTGTGTAGGTCTTCCCGGAAGCCTTCTAGGCATCCAGCCAAGAGAGACAAGTGGTCCCATACAAGCTCCTGGTAAGGAGGCTGAGTTAAGGAGAAGTGGTGAGGGACCTCCAGCCAAGAGCTGCTCATATTTATGGAGCTAGGCTTAGCCGTGGGCTGAATACATTGTGCAGTGTGGAGAGGAGGCTGGGAGGACATGCAGCACTGACCACCTGGACTCAGAGAAGGAGCTGGGCAAGGCTCCTCCCTGCAAGAGGAAGATCAGAAATCTCTAGCACACTCCTGTAACCAGAAACACTCCCATAACCAGAAACACCGCCCCAGTGCCTCTTGTAATCAGAAGCACCACTCCAAAGTCTCATATAATCAGAAACACTACCCTAGTGCCTCCCATAACCAAAAGCAAGACCCAGTGCCTCCTGTAACCAGAGATGCCACCTCTGTCCATCTGAACAAAAGCAGGAAGGTCCTGGAAATTTCTCAACGAAATCTCACCATGAGGATGCAGATCTTACCCTTTTCTAAAATGTCCATCAGCAAACGTAGAAATGACTTGAGTGAATTCATTCTAAGGAATTTGATTGAACTAGACAATGCCCTCTTCTCTTTCCAGATTTCAAGATGTCTTTCCAGATGTTCAAGCTTTCTCTTGCCAAAGAAATTATACATTCCTAGGGATGAGAACCCTCTCAGGACACATAAGAAACAATCTTAGAAAGATAATCAAATGGGCATGAAGAGGTCCTCTGCCACCTTCCTGCTTTTCACACTGTGTGGTAGATGTATGGGTTAGCCTCAGAAAAAGGGTGCTGTGAGCTCCATCTCTCAGAAGGAGACTGGAAAGAGTCTCTAAATGACCTTGAAGCCTGATCATAGTCTTTGGAAAGATTTTATTCATTCAAAGCCTTTTCTGAATGCCATCTATGTGCCTCTTGGTGTTGATGGCTTGTTAGTGGACAATACAAGGACCCTTGTGGAACACGGTGATGGCGGAAGACACACAATGGACAGGGAAATAGAGTAAGTCACCTGAGGCAGGTTCTAGATATCATCACCAGTATGCAATAGGAGTCTGAGGCAAGACCGGGAACCTGACTCAGCTGTTGCCCTCACGGAATATGTTCACAATCTGTGGGACACATAGGATATAGCCTTGAGGTTAGAGCCTAGGGTACCTAGTATTGTATTATAAAATATGAGGTTAGGCTTGAGTGTGAAATCCCCAGGGAAGATCAGTCTGGTGGTGGGAATAAAGTAGAGAGGTGATTAGATTGAAATTTTGGCCCAAGTAGTTCCTAGTTTCATCTTCTCCGTCCTTTGAATCCAGAGTGACCTTGAGGCTTGCATTGACCTGGTGGAACAAATATGGTCTGCGTTCCTTGGCTGAAGTTCTGTGAGACCTCTGGCGCCTCTATATTCACACTCCAAGGACCCTGAGATGGCCACGCCCTGAAGATGCTTAGCCTGACTTTCTTGAGGTCAGAGGTCATGTATAGAGGGAAGCCAGTCCATCCTGACCACCCTAGATAAGGCCATGGGCATCTGAGGGAAGTCACTTAGGACCCCTCAACTCTGATGGCAGTCACTTGAATGGACCTAGAAACTAGCAGTAGATCCTGAGGTTAGCCCATGAAACTGTAAGACATAATGATCTTTGACAAGGTGATAACAGGTAGCTCAGACATCTGGCAGTATTCTGACACACAAAGGAACAGCCTGCTTAAATGAGAGCAGCCAGTTTACAGAGCACCCATCAGAATTGCCAAGAGAGGATCAAAATCAATGTGACTTCTAGGAGGCCACCTACACCCTGCCTGCATGTACTGGGCGGTCTGTAGAGGGAGCTCAGAGCCCCACAAGTGACAGGACTCAAGCAGAGTAGCAAGCACAAACTTGTAGGGCCTGGATTCTCTCCTGACTCCTCTCTCATCCTGGACGGGTTTTAGGCTGAGTAAGAGAGTCAAAGGAAGACTATTTAGCAAGACTGAAGACAATGAAAAATGCTTGTGAACAGAAGAATGTATCAATGGAAAGCTCAATACATGGGTGTATACGTCTGGGGTAATAGGACAGGAGAGGCTCAGAATTCACAGAAAGGATAAATCATCCATGCACAGGCTAAGCAACTAGGGCAGGAATAAAAGAGAAAGTCACATGAGGGTTCACGGGCCACAGTGAAAGAAAAGTTAGACTGTGCCAGGTAAGAAATAGACATGAGTGACAGGGGAAATTCTTAAGAATGGAAGAAAAGGGAAGAGAAAGGCAAAATCTAACTCTCCATGGAGGTATGGAACATCCATTTGGCTAAGGCGGTGTTCAAATAGTTGGCTCAGAAATAAAGTTAATCTTACTGGTTGGTGGTGGCACATGCCTTTAATACCCAGCACTCGGGAGGCAGAGGCAGGTGGATCTCTGTGAGTTCAAGGCCAGCCTGGTCTACAAGAGCTAGTTCCAGGACAGGCTCTAAAGCTACAGAGAAACCCTGTCTCGAAAAAAAAAGGAAAAAGAAAAAGAAAAAGAAAAAAAATTAATGTTGAAGTTTAAGAGAAGCAAATTTGCTGTTAGCGCATGGCACTCAAGAGTCACTCAGGGATTTTGAATGAGAAAATAATATGTGATTTAAATGGAGAGATTAGGGCCAAGAAGAAGGCTCAGTGAGTTAAGTGTTTGCTGTACAAGCAGGAGCAACTGAGTTCAAATCCCAGAAAATATATAAAAAAAATGCCATGTTGGGAAACAGGAATGGGAAGATACCAGGGACTCACTAGTCAGCCATTTAGTCAATCTGTGAGCTCCAGGTTTAGAGAGAAACCATGTCTTAAAATATAAGGAAGACAAGCATGAAGGTAGACACCTGATGCTGACCTCCAGTCACGCATGCATACCCACACCCACACAACAAAAATTAAAATTAAATATGGATATGGAAGAATGAATTATGTACCCATGGGTGAAGGATGGATGAATAGATGGATGAACGGATGGATAGATGGATAAATGGATGGATGGATGGATGGATGAATGGATGGATGAATGGATGAATGGATGAACGGATGGATGAACGGATGGACGGATGGATGGATGGATGGATACATATGTAGCAATGAAGACACACAGATGTGTGCTTTAAAGATAAAGTGAGTGAATGAACAAATGGATGAATGGATGCATCCATAGACAGACACATGGATGGATGAATACATGACAGAAAGAAGCACTCGGGATGTCCATTAAATCTGCTGGTGAGCATCCCTGACAGTTCCATCCATCATTGCTGCTACCCCTCTTGGCCCACCCTCTGTGGGCTCAGCCCATTAGCCCAGGATTTCAAGCTTACCTGAATGCTTATGAAATGGTACAGAGACTCCACCGTGAAAGTGAAGCAAGCTCCTGATCACAGCCCAGGATGCAACTCTCCCAGGAAATCACAGACATTTGCACACTCCTGGAAGCCAACCATAATACCACATGATGAAGGCTGCAAGACACATCTTGCTCCCACACACCTCACAGGCCCGTCTCCAGGTTTCTGTCAGCTGTCTTCACTTATTGTCACACACTGAGCACAGTGCCAGGCTCACAGTAGATAAACAATAAAAGTTTGTTGAACTGAAATGAAATTTCCCACAGTCCCCTGCTGTATGTAACAGACCGCCTCCCCAGTACCCTATCCCAGTCTGTGGAAGTTCTTGTTAAAAAGACTGGGTGAGTTGAATAGTCCACATCGTGACCTTCAAGGGAAGACATAAATCAAACCCCATCAGTTTTCAGGGAAATAAATTTTATGAAATGAGCCTGCCATCTGCCTTTTATGCTATAAATCAAATTCCTATTGGCTCATTTATGCCTACAGGCTGAGATCCACATTCCTTAGCAAAATATGCAGTTCCCCACCATATGACCTCAAGCTAAAAAAAAAAGAAAAGCCATATGGCCCTTCAATCATTGATCGTTAACTGTGTATATGGGAATAAATCAATCAGGTACTGAGATTCTGAGATTCCCTTCAATAAAAATATTATCTATCATGCAGGCAGACGCTTACATGAATGACATATATTTTATGATTATCTATAGCCGTGGAAGGCAGCACATCCACCCAACCTTAAAACACAAGGACAGAAAGATGAGTGATTAACCCTGCCTAAGGGTCAGGGATAGTCTGATTTCATAAAAGATGATCCTGGAAGATTCAGTTGGAGTTTTCCAAGACTAGGAGCAACAAGGCCACTTTAAGTGAAGGAGGAGTCTTAGTTAAGACCCTTGATTGCAAGTTATGGAAGTTGAGAAAGGCATTTACTATCCAGAGACCTGCCACATCAATTCACAGACTGGCTGGGCAAGTCCAGTATGAGATAATCAAAAAAAAAAGTGCTTTGTAAGCTACAAGTACAAGGCAAAGGTCAGGGTTTATGATCAAGGGGACTTGGTAGCTGAGTGGTGATTGATTAGCCTATTTGGTACAACCCTGTGGGATCAAACTATAGCATCACCCTAAGGCATATGAATGGAACGTCTCCCACAATGACTACTCAGCCCAGATACCCATCTGGGTTTAATAGTGAAAGGGATGATAGAAGAGATAAACAACAAGGAGGGCAAATTGACCTGTGACTAACGGGTAATGGGCATAGCCACTTTAAGAGCCATCAAAAATGAAAACAGAAAGGCCTGGCGAGAATTAAGAGAGCACCAAAAGGATTGATGTCCAGGTTTCATTTACCTTATTTTTTTTATTGATTTTTATTGAGTTCTACATTTTTCTCTGCTCCCCTCCTTGCGTCTCCCCTCCCCTTCAACCCTCCCTCAAGGTACCCATGATTCCAATTTACTCAGGAGATCTTGTCTTTTTCTACTTCCCATGTAGATTGTATCTATGTGAGTCTCTCTTAGTGTCCATATTGTTGTATAGGTTCTCTGGGATTGTGGTTTGTAGGATGGCTTTCTTTGTTTTATGTTTAAAAACCACCTATGAGTGAGTATATGTGATAATTGACTTACTGTGTCTGGGTTACCTCACTCAAAATGATGTTTTCTAGTTTTATCCATTTTCCTGCAAAAGTCAAGCTGTCGTTATTTTTTTCTGCTGTGTAGTACTCTATTGTGTAAATGTATTTTTTTTTTATCCATTCTTCAATCAAGGGGCATTTAGGTTGCTTCCAGGTTCTGGCTACAACAAACAAAGCTACTATGAACATAGTTGAGCCTATGTCCTTGTGGTATGATTAAGCATCCTTTGGATATATAACCAAAAGTGGTATTATTGCATCTTGAGGAAGGTTGTTTCCTATTTTTCTGAGAAATCGCTGAAAAACTGACATCAAAAGGGGCTGTACCAGCTTGCATTCTCACCAGCAATGCAGAAGTGTTTCCTTTCCCCACAACCTCTCCAGCATAAGTTGTCATCAGTGTTTTTTGATCTTGGCCATTCTTACAGGTGTAAGATGGAATTTCAGAGTTGTTTTGATTTGCATTTCTTTGATGACTAAGGATGTTGAACATTTCCTTAAGTGTCTTTCAGCCATTTTAGATTTGTCTGTTGAGAGTTCTCTGTTTAGGTCTCTACTCCATTTTTTTATTGGATTATGTGATCTTTAGGTGTCCAATTTCTTGAGTTCTATGTATATTTTGGAGATCAGACCTCTGTCTGATGTGGGGGTAGTGAAGATCTTTTCCCATTTTGTAAGCTGTCATTTTGTCTTGTTGACTGTGTCCTTTGCTTTACAAAAGCTTCTCTGTTTCAGGAGGTCCCATTTATTAATTGTTTCTCTCAGTGTCTGTGCTACTGGGGTTATATTTAAGAAATGATCTCCTGTGCCAATGTATCCAAGTGTACTTCCCACTTTCTCTTCTATAAGGCTCAGTGTGGCTGACTTTATGTTGAGGTCTTTGATCCATTTGGACTTGAGTTTTGTGCATGGTGATAGATATGGGTCTATTTTCATTCTTCTACATGTTGATATCCAGTTATGCCAGCACCATTTGTTAAATATGCTTTCTTTTTTCCATTTGATATTTTTTGCTTCTTTGTCAAAAATCAGATGTTTGAAGGTGTGTGGATTAATATCCGGTCTTCAATTCAATTCCATTGGTCCCCATCTCTGTTCTTATGCCAATACCTTTCAGTAATATAGCAGGATACAAGATTAACTAAAAAAAAATCAGTAGTCCTCCTGTACACAGATGATAAAAAGGCTGGGAAAGAAATCAGAGAAAAAGCACTCTTCATAATAGCCACAAATAGCATAAAATATCTTGGAGTAACTATAACAAAACAAGTGGAAGACTTGTATGACAAGAACTTTGAATATATGAAGAAAGAAATTTAAGAAGACACCAGAAAGTGGAAAGATCTCCCATGCTCTTCAGTAGGCAAATTAACATAGTAAAAATGGCAACCTTACCAAAAAACAATCTACAGATTCAATGCAATGCCCATCAAAATCCCAGCAAAATTCTTCACTAATCTCGAAAGAACAGTACTCAACTTCATATGGAAAAGCAAAAAACCCAGGATAGCCAAAACAATCCTGTACAATAAAAGAACTTTTGGAGGCATCACAATCCTTGACTTCATTTACATTATTATTCATTTTGGGAGTAATCGACTTCAAAACATTAATCACTGGTAAACTTTGTATCTTCTATTTGTGGTCTCTAGGTAAATAGAAAGGAAACAGGCACGAAAAAAAAAAAGCACCAGATCTTCTTCTCAAGGAGACTGAGATCATGTGGCAGACTTGCCGTATGATTGACATATGCTATCCCCAAGGACACCCACTCCTCTGCTTCCCTCTGTCTTAGTAAATGGTGCCCCCAGTTGCCAAATTGCTCAGGATCCAAGTGTCAACTCCTTTCCTCATCCTCATGGCTATCCTGTCAACAAATCCAACTGGCACTAGAGATGCCCAAGTCTGCCGTACCCCATCCCTTAGCAGAGACTTCTCGGATTAGAATGTTCTTTGCACTCTTGCCTTCCCATGCACAACAGCCAGCTTGACATTTTGTCCCCATCCTGCTTTCTTTTGTTCTGAGAACAAACCCAAATTCTTTGCGGCAACTCACCAAGCCTGTTGGACTCCATCTCATCTCACCCCTTTCCATCGCAATAGCCATTGTCTGACCACCCCTAGGGTCACATCACTGCACCGCAGCCTCGTGTCCTTACTTCCCCATCATGCTTGTTCCCACTGCAGGCTCTGACTTCACTGTTCCAGCAGACGCACTTTCCTCCCAGATTTTACCAAGACAGTCACCAGCACATTAATGTCTCTGCGGAGAGACACCTTCCTGGATGACACTGAGTCAACTGCCACTGCCACCACAACCTTTTTATCCTTCTCCTGAATGGTTTTTCTAGTAATATGGTAGGCAGAAGTCCAATTTTAAAATTAATACAGAAACACGAGAAAAAGAATAAGCGTACCCACTTGAAAGAACCGCGGAGCTGCTGCGGTCCTGCTGGGAGGCAGATGTAGATGAAGATGTAGGACATCCCAAGCAGAAGGTGTAATGCAACCCACGGCGAAGAGAAATGAAGGAAGGTGGCATGTTAGGGGGTGGGAAGTGAGTCAGTCCGAGGAAGGCAGCGGGAGCAGGGGCAGGCAGATCACAAGGGGCTGAGTATCCAGTTGCAAGGAGAAATCATCTCCTATTGGAGCGACAAATGGGATCCTGGTGGCAGAGGTCACTGAGCTGAGGGATGAAAGTTTTAGGGTGGCTCTGGAAGGTTAAGAAATCTCTCCTTCTAGGCTGGAGAGATGGCTCAGAGGTTAAGAGCATTGCCTGCTCTTCCAAAGGTCCTGAGTTCAATTCCCAGCAACCACATGGTGGCTCACAACCATCTGTAAAGGGGTCTGCTGCCCTCTTCTGGCCTCCAGGCATACACACAGACAGAATATTGTATGCATAATAAATAAATATTTAAAAAAAATAAAAAAGAAAAAAAAAGAAATCTTTCCTTCTTTTCAGCTATAAGGTAGCCCATGGCCCAGCCTGATGAGCCTGCTGCATCCGTTCTAGGTCTGTTTGTGTCTACCCCTCAGTTGGCTGACAATAACTGTTCTGCATCCTTAGTGCAGATTCATCAGGGGGAAAGGTTTTTTTTTTTTATTGTTGCTTGTTTGTTTTTGTTTTTGTTTTTCTGATTCATCTTTTACCTGTCAAGAATGGCCATACCTTACAGATACCTGGCCACACAGATGTCTCTCTCTGGGGCTGTGTTTTTGCCTGGTTCGGTCAGCAGCAGGCTAATAAGAAAGAAGCTTCCAGCATGGACTATGGGCAGGGTGGTTCCTTTAAAGGAGGCTGTGGTAGTGAACCTTTTGACATTGCTATGACCAGGTATCTGGCAGAGATAACTTAAGTGAGAGGGGCTTATTTTAGCTCTCAGTTTGAGGGCATATGGTCCATCATGGTAGCCCAGTCTGTGGCAGCAAGAGTTTGTGGTTTGCATACCTATTGGCGGGATTAGGAAGCAGAGGGTCTTACACCAGACCAGAGGTGTGTTGCCTATCAACAACCAGGCCCTACCTCATAAAGGTCTTATGACCCATAAGGGCCATGGGCTACCTTATAGCTGAAAAGAAGGAAAGATTTCTTTTTTTTTCTTTTTTATTTTTTTAAATATTTATTTATTATGCATACAATATCCTGAAATAGTACCACCAGCGGGGAAACAAATATACCAATGTATGAGCCCTTGAGAGACATTCATATTCTAAGCATAACAGAGGCAAAAGAATCATCTATGTCTAGGGCCAGTAAACTCGGACTATCTATATGACCTCCTCAAGAACCCTAAAATGTAAAACAAAGAAGCCAGTTGTCTCCTTTCTTCCAAGCATTTGCTCTAGGTGGGGCCAAGCCCCCACAGATTCTCCACACAAACCCCTTCTTTTTGTACAATCCTCCTGATGATAGGTGGGAGGGCTGATGACAGACGAGGCACAAGATGCTGAGTTCTGAGGAAGGAAGGTCTCCATGTACCCAGAGCATAATCCTGATGGTCTTGGATGCTCCAGGCCACAAAGGAAAAAGCCCCATGCCAAGTCTCTCTCACAGGAAGAACACGCCTATGTTCACACTCCAGAAGTCCAAGGTGAGGTTGACTCATGGAGTGACAGTCAGAAGTCACAGTCCTTCCTGGCCCAGGCTTTCTTCCTCTCTCTGTCAGGACACAAGAACCATCAGCGCCAGCTCCATCCATGCTGGTACCAAGGTATCTGCATCAGTCCTGTGCGTCATACAGAGACAGGCAGACATCCAGAGGAGGAAGAAGGGCTCTCCTCTAGAAAATCTCTCAGAAGAAAGATGTTTTCTAGAAGCTTCCAAGTTCCCCTCTCATTGGGTCACATGGATCTTCCCACTGTTGAGGAGATGGAATAAACCTTAGACCCATCTAGAGTTGAAGGTCCTCTTTCCCTAAAGTAGAATCCGGATCTCTCATGGCTCTGGCTTCTCTCTTTGTTTCCTGTGGTGCTGGATATCAAACACAGGGCCTTGTGCACACAAACCAAGAAACTCTACAACTCCACTACTTCCCCAGCCTTTGGCATTTTGAGCCAGGATCTCACTTACGTGGCTCAAATTGACCTTGAACTAGCTGTGTACATCAGACTTCCCTCTGTTTTTGCTCTTTCTGCCTCAGCTTCCTGAGCGATGCATAGGTGTACCATACAGATGCACATTTACCTGGAGAGAAAAATAAGGATTGTGATGCTGGAAAGGCAGACTCATTGTATCCTGAGGACCATTTCAGAAAATAGCGCAGATCAAGACACAAAGAAAGATGCAGTACAAGAGGGCCAGAAAAAGGGTGTGCGGACTGAGGAGAAATTTCTGTTTCTAAGTCTCAGTTCAGCCACAGGTAGCTGGTAGGTCCTCTCAAAATCTTGAGTTGCTTCTGCATAACAGGACTTTGAACCTCTGCTGTCACTTGTTGTCTCAAAACATAAACAAAGAAATTTGAGAGGAAGAGAGTCTCAGCTCAAGAAGCATGCTGGCTCCTCCAGAGACGTGGGGATATTAATATTAATCTAGAGAGAGAGGTTCCGGCACACAATCAGGCTAAAAGCTCAGGATGGCTTGATTGCATCTCGAGATGCAAATGACAGTCAATGCCCTTTGGCACTGTCCCCACGGGCATCCATGTCCTTAGCAACTCTTGGATATTCCTGTTTGCCAAAGACCACACAATACAGTTAATTAGCTCAGGAGACAAAAGCCAGAGTTTTATACTTTGTGCGGCTCTGTAGTCACGTGGGGTCTGTGCTATGCTGCTACCCAATATCCTAATCTCTAGGATTGAGGCTCTGCACCCGTAATTACTCACCTGGAGCAGCTGGGATATCCAGCTGCCCCACGGTGCACTGCCAGGTGGATTAGTGAGACAGGGCAGGTCTCCCTAACTTAGACATTTGTTTTTCAGTTCTGAAGCTTTCTTGCGAAATCTTGCTTAATTGGATAGCTGACTCGGAGACAGAAGTGCAGGCTATCAAATGAGAGAAAAAGACAGACAGGGATGCAACAGCTGCCTGGCTGGCTCAGATTCCATCAGATTTTGCTCAGCTCAGTGTGGCAGAGAGGCGCATGTGCCCAGCTGGCTTCAGAAAGGCTGGTGCAGCCTTCCCCCAGGTAAGTCTTGACCTGCTGCAGGGATTGAGAGGTTCCAGCATCAGGCACATATCGTCAGCTGAGACTTTATCTGCTAATCTCTCCAAGGAAATCACAGTGCCAGCATTGGGGCTCCCCAGCAACTCTCGCTTGTGAGACTTGGCTCTCCAAATGGTGACAGCAGAACAAAGATCTGGGTGTCTGCTGGTCAGAGCATCCAAGAGCTAAGACCATTGTCCAGGGATCACAGCCTGAGTCCTGTGCCCTGCCTACCTCTTTTACTCTACCTGACCTCCATCCAATCAGCCAGTCCCTGTGTTACCAACCAGTCCAGCTCTTCCTATCCCCGGCTCCTGGTGTTACCAGCAAGAGGCTGTGGGAAAGTCCCCGTATAAGCTTCAAAAGAGGCAGGTGGTATGGACAGGCCAAACTCGGCTTCCTATTAAATACAGAGTATGGGTATCCTGAACAGGCACAGTAAAACGGGAAGGGGAACCTCAATTGGCAAAATGCCTCCACTGAATTGACTGTAAGTTGGCAAGTCTGTGGGGCATTTTCTTGCTTGCTAACTTGTAGAGGAGGGCCCAGCCCACTAGGGGCAGTGTGGTTCCTAGGCTGGTGGTCTTAGATACTAGAAGAAAGCAGGCTGAACAAATCATGAGAAGCAAGCGGGGAAACAGCACTTTCCCACACCCTCTGCATCAGTTTCTGCCCCCAAGGGCCTTGCTCTGCTTGAGTCCCTGCCTTGGCTCCCCCCAGTAATAGACTGTGATTGGAAAGTCTAGACCTCCCCAGTTTGACTTTGTTCACGGTCTTAACCACAGCAATAGAAAGCAAACAAAGACAGTGATAAACTAGGGCCTTTAGTCTGTCCTAACCCTGGTCCTCAATTTCTCCATATTCAAACTGGTGGGGCTGGGAGAGCGTCTCTGAAATGTTTCCAGCTTGTTCCCTGTGGTGGTTTGGCTTATAAATGTCCCCATAGGCTCAGGTCTTTGAAGAGTTGCTCCCCAGCTGATGACTGTTTGAGGTTTGGGTAGAACAGGCTTGCGGGAGGAGGAATTTTGTTGCTGGAGGGAGACTCTGAGGTTATATAAAGTAGCTGCCCTCCTACTTTCCGTTCACTCCCTCTGCGTCCTGCATGTGGCTGAGATGTGATCTTCCTTCTCCTGCTCCCATGCCTCCTGCTGTGCTGGACTCTTCTCCCTCTGGAACCATAAGCCCAAATAAACTCTTTCCCAAGGCACTTTAGGTTAAGTATCTAATCACAGCAGTGGAAAGGAAGCTAACATCACCCCTCCTGTTCTGTGGCTGGGCACAGGGTACACAGGTACAAGCCCAGCCTCCATGCAGTGCAGTTAATTCCTTCTAAACTGTGGTCTCACTCACAGGCCTGTCTACATCAGCAGGCTCCTGGACGGGCTGCAGTCAACAGATACGTTAAGTGCTGGTTCAGGACACAAACTGACGAAGTGTCATACCCGTGTTAACCGAAGCACCGCTCACAGTCACCTTCTCCGAAGGTCTGATTCTGGGAAGCAGAGAAATCTTATTATCTTAACAGTCAACCTTTGGAGGGAAGCATGCCATGGTAAAACATCAGCTAGCTTGGCAATGGTTGTTCTGTCTGGATCCAGAAGTACCAATCCTGCAGACAACCTTGCTGTAAAAGCTCTTCCTGGACCCCCTAATCCAGGCCAGTGCATCCCGTGATTTTCTTGTGAAGTGGCTGCTGCATGGGAGTTGGCTCTGCAGAACGGCCTCACAGAAGATGAACAAAGATGGTCCCCAAACTTGGCTTGTCCCCTGGCCTAGGTGGAAAATATACAGATTTAGAAGAAGCTCCTACTTAGTTCCCCATCCCTCCTGGCTTCAGCTCCACTTGTAGTAGTTGCTACCTGGTAAAATTCAAGCCCCTAGAGACCAGCTCCAAGAGTCCCCAACCCCATGAGCATCCATCAAGTCATGAAAATGCCAGGTCAGTCTGAGAAGCTGTTCTTGCACAAGGATTGGTGCCAGGAGTGACCTCCCTCTCAGACAAGATGCCCTCAGACACAGAGTGTGGCTTGCCTCTCCTGGGGGTAGTCCTCCAGTACAGGAGTTTTATGTCCTATAAGAATGTAGCAATGATCTCCAGCAGCCCTATATACAGGGGCCTGGGAGGGAACATAGAGAATCTCTGCTGTTCTTGTACTTGTTCAGTCATTTAACAAGCTTGGCTCAGCTTCCAGCGCTGTCTAGGTCTATGTCAGGCACCAGAAAGTATCATAGATAAACCAGATAAAACTAAGGAGTCCCAGATCTGTAGGAAGGGTAGAATATGCACCCCAAAATGATGAATGTGGACAAAAAGCAAAGGCTCCTAGAAGAGCTAAGACACAGCTCAGTCAGTAGAGCGCTTGCCTGGCATCCATGAAGCCTTGGGCTCCATCCCCAGGACTCATAAAGTGGTCACAGAGGTACATGCCTGTAATCCCAGCCCGTTGGGATACTGAGGCAAGAAGATCAGAAGTCTAAGGTTAACTGAAGCTGCACAGAGAATTAAAAGACACCCTGGATTGTACGAGACCCTGCCTGCCCCTGGTACCCACAACATAAAAAGAGCAGGTCAAGCCTGGGAGCACAAGGGGTAGATAGGAAGGGTGTCTGGTCCAAGTAGATTAGAGGAAGTTTCTCAGAGGAAACTTTGAGGGCTTTTGGAGGAGGATTCTGCCTGTCTTGAGGATGATGATGTCCACTGAGACATTACCCTGAGATAAAACCAGGAAAGGCCATTTTGTAGCAGCCCTCCGCAACATTGGGCTTTTGCAGTCTTCCCGTCCTTTCCTCTGGGATGGCATCTGAGTCTTTTGGGAGGACATTTCATGTATATGGGGCTGAGCATACAGTGTCTTTTTCTCCATACTGTGACCATTGTGAGTCTCCGTGTTAACTGTCATCTCCTGAAGAAAGACACTTCTGTGACAGGGTTAAGACTTGCACTAACCTACAGTTAAACTCTAAAACAAATAATAAAGAATAAAAAGACAACCAAACCAACCAACAATAACCATCAAAGAGACTGAGATGGGTTAGAGAGTGAAGAGCAGATTCCCAAGATGAGTCCCAGGACGGTGACTCTCCAAACTTCATCTAATATTTTAAGATCTCACCAGAGGTATACTTATACACACAGCCCTGGGTAGAGCAATGTCCATAACCTAACCAAGGCATGCAGCTATTTTTAAAATGTTTTGTACTTCTGGGAAGAGCTCCAAAGGGACATTGGTCATTGATTGCTAGGAAACCAGACGTCCCCACTGGGCTCTCTGTTCTCGGCTACATTTGCACATGTTTTCTCCAGGTTCCTGTCTGCTTTCTTCTCTGCACAGACATTCAGACTCACAGAGGTGTGCATCTCAACCCAAGTCCCCCATGTCTTCCCAAATAACGACATCAGCATGTACAACAAGAGAAGGCACGAGGGCCTGCAGACCGCAGCAGGCCAGACGATGCAGGCAGTGAGAGAGTCCCTAGACTTCTGCATTCTGTTTCTGTTACTCTTCCATTGCTGCCACTGACCCTCACAGCAAATTCTTCATCTTGTTGAGGACCCTCAGCAAATGAGGAGTAGTCTTGCCTTGCCATAGGTGAGAGCAGATTTTATAAACGGTGCTTTGTTACAGAAAGGAGCGCAGCTTAGGAAGCATGTTCTAAAGCTGGAAATTCTGCATCTGAGCAAAGCCTCTCTTTAATTGAGCTATAAAACTTAAGTGGAGAAAGCCAGGCACAGATGAATGGATGTGATGGATGTAGGCTTAGCAATCCAGGGTAAAGACAGAACTGGTCTATTGACTATGACATCTATGCACAAATACATAAACTCAAATGACAGTATTCCTGGGTGGAAACATAAAAGAACTCTTAACAGCCATGGGTAAGGCCACCATTACCATTTCAAGGATCCGATGACCCTTCTGTTAGTTGGTGGGAAGGTGTTGAATGTCATATGACCCAGGACACCTACAGGCCTGACATCTGATCCTGCAGACTTCTTAGAAATTTCCCCTGCATGTATATAGAACAAGCAAGAACAAGAACAACAAGAACAAAAATACCAGGAATGCACTGGGTGTTTGGGAAGGACTGTGTATGTGTGTCGCTGAGATTCTTGGTGTGTGTTCCTCACGGGACTCCAGACAGTTGTTTAGCTTACGAGCCTCAGTTTCCTCAGTTCTAAAGATAAGAAAAATAGAACCCAGCTTATTGAGTGGCTTTGTCTTCTTCCAACTTTTTCATTCCATCCATTGGTTTATTCACCTTAAGCCTATTTGCCAGGGCACAAAGGAAACTACTTGCTGGGGAACTATTGCCCCATCTGATTCTTTCTAGAAGAGACATTCTTTCCTCAGAACATTGTGGGGTGGGGGAGGATGGTGTGTAGGGGGGTGTGCACACGCCTGTGCAGAAGGTCAAGGTCATGTGACCTCATCTGGTTCTTTGTAGAAGAACCTCATGACATTCTTTCCTCAGAACCTTGTGGGGGCTACTGGGGGGAAGTTGTGCATGTACATGCTCACATATGCTGGGTTTTCTGATTTTCTGTGCACTTTAACTATGGAGCCAACCCCCCACACACAATCCCTTGAACATTTTTGAAACAGATCGTCACAAAGTCTTCAATAGATTTTTTTTTCCTAAAATCTTGTTTTCTCTTACTCAAATACAACAGATGCTAATTTTCTTTATTGGAAATTTCCTGGCAAGTTTATTTAATCAACTCATGAGCACTTCGGGTCCTTCTGTGATTCCAGAGGAACAGTCTCCTTAGTCATTTCCTCTGCCGGCTGGGAACTAGCATGGTCTCCAAGGTGACGCTCCTCTCTCTGATCCCGGTGGACGTCAGCATCTCGTGACTGGCATGACTGGTATTGATCTGTCTTCTCACAGGGCTTCTGTGACAAACTGGTTAAGGTGTTATTTTTAGCAAATTGATGACTATTCTCCCCGAACTCATGTCCATTTGTCTGTCTGTGGCACAGCTGACCGGGGTCCAGGAAAGCTTTCTCTACCTTGCCCAGACAGCTCCATCCATCTTAAGAGCTTCGTGGTGAGCAAATGTTCTAAGATCTTTGGTAATTGGGGGAAAAACAAGGTAAGTTAGTGCTATGGTTTTCAATTGTGGTATTTTGAGAAGGGAAGCCTTTAAATCATTTGTAGTGAGCATCCTGAGGTGAAATTGTCTTGAATAATTCACTCTTCCCTGGCTTGTCTTATGATGCCTTGCCTCTGCTGATGCTGTTTACTTTGTCAAAACTGCCACTCCTCATTCATTTCTTTACCTAGGAATATTTTTCCCATACCTACCGAGGTCAGGCACCCCTCTGTCTATTAGGAACTCACTAACGGACAAAACCAGATAATGCCTCTTAAGTATTGTCTTAAGAGCAGCGGGGGCCCACTAAATCATTTTAGCCAGGCAGTGGCTGTGATCGAATGATCAGAAGGAGAGCGTTCCGGCTGCCAGAAGAGATTTTCAAGGCAGGTGGAAATGTGAAGATTCCTACTTCTCACCAAAATACTAGAAAAACTGGCATGACATTAGCCATTTACTATAGAAAAGAAAAAAAAGTCAAAACATTGCAGGTGCATAGGCAAAGAAAATGGCAGAGTGGCGGCTGACATAAGATCAGTAAGATCAGGGAAGAGAGAGAGAGAGAGAGAGAGAGAGAGAGAGAGAGAGAGAGAACATTTCATGAAGTAAGGTCTCCTGTGTTGTAGTTCTCCATTTACTAATCATAATCTGGAGAGAGAGAGAGAGAGAGAGAGAGAGAGAGAGAGAGAGAGAGAGAGAGAGAGAGAGAGAGCCCAAGTACAACCCAACTCTCCCATGAACCCAAAGCAACAGGAATCTGATCTGGGGAGCTTCAAAAGTAAATCGTATATGTGAGATAGTCCATTTTAGAAGAGGGAGTTATGACGAAGAAGTCTCCAGATGTCCATGTGGTAGGAAGAATGGGTGGCACTCATGGGACAAGAGTACACACAGCTTACCAGACGGGACAACTTTAAGGTGGGAAGTAGGCAGAGGTTACTGGAGTTCTGATGCAGCCAGAGTATTTACAGACTTTGCTAACACCTGGCATGCTGTTAAAAACATCACAAAGGACAGGCCTTAAGAGTAAGGATCATCTTGGAAGGGAGAGGCAGGCAGATCTCCGTGAGTTCAAGGCCAACCTGGTCTACAGAGCAAGTTCCAGGACAGGCTCCAAAGCTACACAGAGAAACCCTGTCTCAATCCCCTCCCCCAAAAGTAAGGATCTTGTCCTAGAGTAGGAGACAAAAATGTATAGCACTTAATTCAGCTACCAATGTTAATTAAAAGAAAATGAAGAATGTTCCTACCCATTCACCAGTGGAGCTGGGTACTTGCAGCTAAAACCACATCCCCCACCAATCTAAAATGTTTACTGCCCTGCCCCATGCAAACACAGACGCAGCAAAGAGCTTTTCTCCAAGCCAGGAACGAAAACCCCCTAGTCCCGTGCCTTAGCTCTGCCAAGTCTGTGTTTGGTGTGGGCCTCGAAATTCTGGGTTATCAGGGTTTAGTCCATGCTGCTTCGTCAAAGACTGAAATTTTCTGAAGCTGCCAGAAGAGGGCTCTGCTTAATTTTCTATTCTTAAGCGTGTTTAAACTTTATATCACAACGAGAGGCCCGTTGGCATCAAGGTGTGTCACTCAGCCAAAAGACGGGAAAGTGATTTAGTTCAACATCATCCCAGTCCTCCCGTCTTCTCACTGACCGTCAGATTCAGATCTGTGAAGATGGAGAGGCAGCTTCGGGGCACGCTGGCAGTGCCCTTGGCCTCCTGAAGAATGTTAGCTCATGGTCAAACTTGCTTAAGATACTCCCACCCTAGTGATGTTGAATATGAAACAATCTAGGATCTGTGGGTATCAGGCAACTACTCTACCTCCAGGCTTTATCGCTAGCCTTTTTGTTTGTTTGTTCGCTTCTATTTTGAGGCAGTCACCCAGGCTGGTCTTGACGTCAGTGTGTCACCAAGATTAGTTTCCTGGGTAGTTGAAATCGCAGGCTTGTGCCAGCACACCTGGTTGAAACTTGTTCTTTCGGTGGTCCTCTCTCCCCACAGTCTCTGTAACTCTGAGGGAGGTTGATGCCGTAAGGGTTTTTATCACCAGGATGTACCCTTGAACCTCTGGTTACCAGGATGTGACCTTTACTCTTTGTTATTGAACTTGTCTGCTCCCTAATGGGAGGCCTGGTAAAGCAGGGCTGAGTCTCTCACATTAGACAGAAGCAGCGATGTTCCTTCAAATAAGTGCGTAGGTGTTTTGGTTCTATGATCATAGACCTCTTCTTGCCAGCCTTCACGACATATCTAGAATCTAAGAGACCTACATGCTTCCCCTAAAAAGGCCAGTTGGAGACCAGAATCCTCATTATCTCTGTCAACTCTTGACAACTGACACCCTTCTGGGATTCCTAAATCTTTGACAATACCCACACCTGACGTCTGATTGCTGCCCCATGCTAAGCCCAGCATAAGCCCAGCCCTGACAGTGCTGTTTGGACCAATATTTGCATGAGTGTTGTAAATATGCTAAGAGTCTACAAAGCCACATCATGGGCATCTTGGTTTTCTATTTCTTTACCCCGCTGACTTTGTTTTCCCTCTCTGTTCCTCTCCACCCGGAGCACAAAGAAACATTTCAACTGCCCCTCAAGGGACAGTTCCCCGTATACACGTGTTCCAGGCAGTCTTGTGTCCATCCCTGGGGTCGCTTAAGAAGGGGAGTGTTTGTTTGGAATAGACCATGAAAATGGGGCTGTTTGATAAGGAGCAATCCAAACAATACCAAAGGATCTATTCCAAGCAAGCATTCCTCTTCCTAAGAAATAGTACCATTCTTAATAGTAAATTTGTCTCGGTTGTCAACATAATGTTATAGATTTCTTCTCTTTATTCAGAATATGTGCTACTCCTTCCAACCTGGAGAACAAGTTCCACCTCAGAAGCCAATCCATCTACTTAAAAACAGACCTGAAATTGAATAGAATCCTTTGAACTTGGGGAGAGTCCCTGGTACAATTTGACCCCTTTCCACTGTTGTTGCCCTGCCTTTCAATCTCAAATCCCTTCAGATGGAGACCTGATGTTATCTTTACATAGACTCACACTATCTCCAACTCAGCTAAATAACCTTGATCCTACTAAAGCCACTTGGCAGTTCTGAGAACTCTCCAATGTGATTGAAAACACCGGCAGGCACTTTAGGACATCTTTCCTTCGGTATCTCATTGGGTCTCCATGGCCACCTGTGCCATTCTCCCCATTTCTAGAAGACACTTCCTGGCCTTCTAGCTGTTCAGATTGTGCCAGAAAGAGATCTCTATTATAGACAAAAAGATGACTCGCAGCTGCCCCTTTCATACCGGGGAGGCTTCTTTCTTGGGTCCTCCTGCTCTGCAGAGCTTTCCGCCCACTTCCCAACTTTTTCAAGTACGGAGGAGGGAGAAGAGTAAGCATTTTGCTTCGTAGCCAGAGTTTCTCCATCATCTAAAAGGAAGGCTGTCAATAATAATCTGTCACCTGCTTGTGGTTGTGGGAATTGACTGAGTCTAAGATGTTGTGTGAAAAGAATACAATGAAGGTGAGCTGGTCTCTAGGGAGCTTCCTCGCTGACAAAGCCCCTCCATAGGGCTACAAAGGGCAAGAGCCTGAACCTCGTTTCCTAACAGCCTCTGTCAGGTTTGCATGGGAGATCAATTCCCACTTGAAATTGTGACAACTGCTGTCTTGAGACCTCTCAAGGCTCTGAGACTAGAGGAGTCGATTGATATTGTGATCATTATCCTAATACCCAATGAAACTTTTATGGGTTTTATAATAATTAATAAAACTCTATTGATTTATTATTTGTGTGTATGTAAATGTTTTTGTGGGTATGCATCCGTGTGAAGGTACATGTGGCCAGAAGTCAACATTGAATGTGTTTTCTTCCCTAGGCACTGTCAACTTAGTTTTGTTTTGTTTTGTTTTGTTTTGTTTTGTTTTGTTTTGGTTTGGTTTGTTTTGGTTTGAGACAGGATCTCTCACTGGCTAGATGCTCCCTAAGTAGGTGACTCCGGCTTCCCAGTTTGCTGCAGGGATTTGTCTCTCTCTGCTTCCACAATGTTGTGAAGGCATGTACGTGAAACGCTGTCTAGCTTCTTCACATGGACTGGAGGGATCCAACTTAAGCCTTCACATTTGTGGGGCAAGCACTGTACTGACTTAGCTATTTCCCCAGTTCTACGATGCTTTATTTAGTGCCCTCAGCTGTTCAATCATCTCCAGCTTATGTGCCAGCTTCACAACTCTCCCAGCAGCAAGACTAATGTCCTTGGAGATGACTCTTAGTATTTGAGTCCTATGCAATCCTCCTTGGAAGAGTCTAATCTCACCTTGGAGTTGCCAGAGAACCCACAATCCCTTTCTCTTGAACAATATCAAGTTCCCCTAGACAAGTGGTATTGAATGTTGCTACTGCCCAGGGCCCTTATAGAGACATTGTCCGTGGACTGAAGATGCAACTCTGGAAAGGAAAAGACCCCTACCTCCTGCCCCAGCTCTAGGGCATCCTGAGAGAGGGGTCACGCCCTCTCACTAACAGAACACCCCAGTTTGAGAAGTCAGCAGGTCCCCAGCTTCTGCTTTGCCAAGAACTCACTCGGTAATTGTCACCTTTGATAATTCACTACCCTAAAAATTTTACCTGAAGGGGAAAAAATGTGTTATCTCCCACTGGTGGGCCTTCTCCTGAAGATTACTGAAGGAACCAAGGATGGGCAAGAAGGAGAGGATGTGGTAAGCCTGCATAGACTCAGTACTTCACACTGGTGTCTGACTCCCATTTGTGACAGCCTCCTGGAGAGGGTCTTACTCTTTCTCTTGAAGCACGGGAAACCATAGGTCAAATAAAGAAGAACAGTCTAGGACTGAGACACACATCCTAGCGCATGAAGCCCTGGTCACCGCAGGTACAGTGTGTTCTTTCCCAGGTCATGCTTTTAGGAAAAAATCAGCACAGAACCAGGAGTTGGTGGGAGACTCTTTGAGTTACAAAGGGGAGATAGTGTTCATCATTTGGATGGCTTCCTTATCCTCAGCAACCTCCCGGTCCATCCTAAGCTTCCCTTTCCAGCAGGCAAGTCCTCCACCCCAGCCTGGCAGGACGCAAATCTTCCCAATACTCTGTAATAATAGGCTTTGGAAACTGGGTTACAGGGAAAACCATCTCTCATTTCCTCTGGTAAGCGAAAAGCTATTCAGCAAAGTCCCTTTCTTTTTCAGAGCCCCTCCAGGTTTGTTAACTCTCTGAAAACACAGCTTATAAAATAGCACTTGAAACGGGCCGTGGAGGTAGCCGGGAAGCAGTGGAGGATGGGGTTTTTAATACGGTCCACGCTGTGAGGCAATCCTGGCAGTCTGTGGAGTCTCCTCAATTATCTGGTCTCTCAATCTTCCTCAATCGACAGAAGCACATCTCATTCCTCAGACCAGCCCCAGGCTCTTCCGTGATAGCCTTCATTTTCCAGGCTCAGCTGGGTGGCAGCAGGATGCTGGTGTTAGGAGAGGGTGGGAAAAAGGGGAGCAGTGGCTGTCTGCCCCTGGCTGAAATAAGGGAGACATTGGCTCTGACTTTTCAGATCAACAACCTGCAAGAGACAGCCTTCTAGGGGGAGGAGAAGACATCAGGGGGTGGAGTCCCACAATCTAATCCTTCCCCAGGAGCAGTACACTTTCAGGGTGGAGGATCATGGGTACCTCCCATGTATGATTAGGGAGTGGTTCTGGGGCCTGGAAAAAGGAATCTTAGCACCCATTGATAGGTAATTGATTGCACAGTTGAACTCAGGCTTAACTTAGCGAAAGGGCTGCTTTGTCCACATGGAGTTCTGTCTCTAATGACGTGTGACCCTTCTTCTGCTCCATTTATATTCTTCCACGAATCTGCTGGTGCTGAGGGCTTCCCAACCTTAGCAGGACCTTTTGGGGACAGTTTCCACCCACCCTCCTCCCAATAACTGCTACGGGATCCTCCTGGAATGCACATTTGATCATGATAGTCTCCTATCCAAAGACTTTCCTTAGATAGCAGCCTACAGTGTTAGACCAGGGCACACACCTATAATACAGCACCTAATCAAATGTTAGCTGTAATTATTTTTGTGCCTTGGGTTTGTGTGCTATTTTCTTCTCACTTTCTTGGCATTCAAGTTCTCTTCACGGAA
The DNA here is from genome assembly GCF_014885135.2 of Alexandromys fortis. Lineage (NCBI taxonomy): Eukaryota > Metazoa > Chordata > Mammalia > Rodentia > Cricetidae > Alexandromys > Alexandromys fortis. The sequence continues at coordinate 1,602,293 of NW_026068174.1, forward strand.
TTTAAGATGAATATAGTTATTATCACCTAGAAAACAATTGAAAAGCAATATTCCTGCGTAAAATGAAATCCAAATTCCTTAGCTTTGAATTAAACTCCCATAGGCTTAAAGCTATCTTATAACTCTTGTTTTACTGTAATTTACAACCTAAACTGTATTTGCATACAATGCATTTAATCTGTCCTTTAATTCTCTTGTTTTACGGTAGTTCGCGGGCTAGTCTGTTTGCGGGAGGTACAGAGGCTTCTTGTAGGTTGTTCCCTGGCTTAAATATGTCCTCTTTCTTACCATCAGCATCATCCCGTGTCCATAACAGCATTATTTGCCTCTCAAACTCCTAGCCAATCACTGAAGCCTGTTTCAAATGGACCTCTTCAAGACACTCCAGTCTCTTTTCTCAACATTCTTTGTGTTCTCCAGCTGGGCACATAGCCCTTGCTTTATCTGTCTCACCAGATTATGAAATGCATTTGTCCCTTCTTTAGACAAGTCTGAAACACTCTGTAGTATAGCTAACACATCATCAAGCTTTATAGTCATTGTTGCTTTTCTCTGAGTGTAAGTAACTGTCCCACTGAGTGTGTTGGCTGGGATGGGTCCTGGATGTCACTGAGGTACTCACTATGCTCAGTGTCATGTGTATTGGCTCTTCTTCCCATGATATCCTATGCCTGTCACTGGTAACCCCACAGGTCCCAGCAGCAACCACAAGGCTGACTGTGGCATTTGATGGGAGTGAAGCCTGAGCAGGAAATGGTGCAGTACACATTTACTTCAGGACGATGGTCCTCCATCCTCCCAGGATATGGGCTCCTCCATAAACCACCCCTTCTGTAATACACACATGGAGATAAAGGATGCAGTAATAAGATGGAGCTCAAGCTCCAAGTGACTTCAGAACTCTTCTGGGCTGTACCACACCCTAAGAAGGCATCACTGGCATCTGCTGGAATAAGGTGCTACATCAAGACAGAAAGCTAGTAACAGAGCTCAACAAGGCATCCGGCTCAATGCTGAGATGCAACTGGCTGTTGGCTCAGGGCTCTCAGTGTCCCAGGAGAGGAAGGTAGTTCACACAGGGCAGGGAGGTGATGTATCCAAGTCACTGAGACACAGTAGGAAACAGCGGCCAGAGGCCATACAGGGGAGAGGCAGAAGCATGGTGGGGGAGGATGCCCAAATCCCTTGGGAAAGCAGAGTTAGAACCTCCTATGTCATCAGCATCGATGGCGTTCCCTAGGAATCCCTATGGGAGGAGCACAGAATGGTAGACTCAGAACCCAGGAAAATGCTGCCACAGTACCAAGTTGTTGGACTCTTCAAACACAGGAGCCCTAGCTCAAAACCTCTCATCCTTCATCTGGGCTTTGCAAAGTTAAAAGAAGGTATTGGTTTTGCTAAAACCCTGTGAAGCAGTTTGATGGAGCAGGTGGCAAAGGCTCGGGAGAGGAGATTACTCCTTAAAGAGGTGAACCCCGGAGGTGCCCCCATGTGTCCACTGATGCACGAAGGCTCTGGAATTGTGGGAACTGTGGGCTTAGGTGGACTCCAGTCCACAAACTCTTTCTGAAAGAGCGGGGGAGGGGGAAGTGTGTATCCGTTGAGCACAAGCAGGGAGAACCCACAAAGAGGCCAGACTTCCTCTTCTGCAGCCTCTGGGTGTCTTGTGAGTCTCTGCAAGACCAGAAAGTCCTTAAGCACTAGAGCTGCAAGATCCTCAGGGATCCTTCACGTTTTCATCCATTGAGATGCCAAGTATTTGCTGAATGCCTCCGATACCAGGCACTGTTCGAGGAGATGGGACTGCAGTATCAAGGACTTGTATACAGCTCTAACTTCATGGCATATACTGTGAAGTAAACAGACTCCAGAGAGAATTCCACAGTGCTGCCTCTGAAACTGAAAAAAAAGTATTGTAACTTAATGAAGAATACGAATATGACACCAGATTGGGTGGTCAGGCAAGGGATTTGGGAATCATCTGGGCTGAGATGTGAAGAATAAAGCCTATATGGAAACTCAGGGGAAGGATTCCAGGTGGAGGAGATAGCACCTGCAAAGATACTGAGGTGGCTTCACTCTTGATTTGTACTGCGAAAGGGCCCTGAGCATGAAGGAAACAGAATGAGTGAGGAAGAAAACCTCAGAAAGCTAATCCAAGGCACAGATCAAGACTATCCAAATAGTGAAGATGTGGCATTTAGGGAATGACAAGGGCAGACATGAAAAGCTTTTCATGGAAGGATAGGGTACACTATGAGCAAAGCAACAGAGGATTGAGCATCACACAGCATGTAGACTCCCGGCCCCACTCTCTGTCTCCCACATATGTCTTCAGTCTGCCAGTTCCACCCACCACCCCTCCCTTTCACTGCACGCCCAGTGCAGTCCCACCCACTGCCCCCTCCCTTTCACTGCACACCTGGTGCAGTTCCACCCACTGCCCTCTCCCTTTCACTGTATGCCCACTGCCCTCTCTCTTTACTGCACTTCAGTGCAGTCCCACCCACCGCCCTCCCCCTTTCATTGCACGCCCACTGCAGTCCCACCCACCACATTCTCCTTTTCACTGCATGTCCACTGCCCTCTCCCTTTACTGCATGCCCAGTGCAGTCCCTCCCAGTGTCCTCTCCTCCTCAGTGCATGCCCAGTGCAGTCCCACCCACCGCCCTCTCCCTTTCACTGCACGCCCACTGCAGTCCCTCCCACCGTCCTCTCCCTTTCACTGCAAACCCTGTATAGAGAAACTTCCCTTGCTTGTTCCTTCTGGCTTCCAGACCAGCTTTCTAGACTTGCAAAATGAAGAGTTCAATCCTCATTTCTAATTAAATACCTCACCGAACACTCAGAGATATGCTTTGGTGTAGAACAACATTCCCCTGAGCACATCTTTAGCCCTTAAAGGAAAACGAAACATGATAATTAGTAACCAATTAATGTACATTTCAACAAACTATATTTTAATTATTCTGTCATAGGTTGTCTGCCTGTAAAATATTCCATGCTAATTAAATCCTCTTAATAATCCAACGAAAGGGCCTCTTTTCCTTGATGTGGCTGAGAGCGGGACAGCCATGGCGGACTTATTGCTCATGTAATTTGAGTTAATGGCATGGATCCCGCTTTGAGCTTTCAGATGCTTATTGAACCAGCAATCCCCTGATGTTTCCCGGACATCTCTTACATATAATTATCACACAATTGGCCCTGTTATGTCTGAGATATAACATTCTGACAAGATAAAGCCTCGGGAACTTTGCTGGGAGTAATTGACCTGTGTCTTATTCCTGCCTGTGATTGATGATACAGCACAGAGACATACGTGACCCTTTTCAGCTGTTAGTGACACTTTGAAACTCGTCCTAACCTCTTCTGCATGCCCCAATACTATGGCTTTGGTGTTAGGCCTATGGGGAGGAGAGGGCATGGTTGAAGACTATGGATTGGAGACAAGTCAGATCCAGCGTCCCATACCCTCACGCAAGGAACCCAGGATTCTCAGACAGGCAAAGCATGGGCAGAAGTTGTCCACTGCAGCAACCAAGAATGACGAATCAGAGGGGATGAGCTGCCTCAGCCCTGAGGAGGCCACAGACTGCACTACCGCATGCAGTGGGTGGAGGCAGCTCCAGGGTACTGCAGGGTGGAATGCATCTCTAGGTAGGGAAGGAGAAAGTTTGGAGGTCGGAGGTGATGAGGATGCTTTGTCTGTGAATAGTGTGGTCCAACGATTACATACTGAAAGCGCATGAGGGATTCTGAAGCCAGGTCCAGATCAGAGGAAAGCACAGTTTTAAGCAGAAGCCCCAGCCCCATGAGGATGCTGATTGACTTGCTATAATATACAGAGACTCATCAAAATATATTGATTCTCAAGCACAATAGACTTTATGTCTTGATTATTTAATAGGGTCATGTGGGTGTATTTGATTGCCAGGGCTGCTCCGCCCTCCATCCATGGTCATTAAGTATCCAGATAGCTTTCATGTTGAGACTCTGCCATCCCTTAGGACAGTATTTCCTTCCTAAAGGGTGATTCCCCTACCAGGAGAGCTGAAGTCATCCAGGAACTTGGTTAGAAACATACATGTTTCAGGCCCTCTCTGGGACCACAGGGTTGGAAACACTGTGAGCAGAGCCCAACAAATGTGCTTAAAACAAGCTTTCTTGACTTAAATTCTTCTTGCTCAGGAGAAGAACCCTTTAGCCAAGGGCCCTGCTATCATCTGCATCCAGTCGGCAAAGAAAGAATGCTTGGAGAGGCCTTTGCAGATGAAGAAACCTAGCCCTAGTGAGGCACCCACCTCTTCTATATCCAACATTGCCATAATGAGAGCAAGTCACTTGTCCATGGTCAGCTTCCAGAACAGCTGGGAAGGAGTCGTGTGCTGACCAGCTGCTATATGCACACACAGTGTGGCGGATTGGGAAAAGTGAACAGTGACTTCCCTGGGATCCTTCTCTTTAGGAAGGCATCCTGCCAGGTACCTGGCAACTTACATTGGCTTGGGGACATTTATAAAACACAAATCACCCCTCTTCCCAAAGCTCAGGGATCATTGCAGATGAGGAAGCACAAAGGGTGTAAAGCCACAGTGGGGGGGTGTCTGCTGGCCACAGTGTGAGGGGGGTGTCTGCTGGCCAGAACAGAACAGCTGCGCACATGAAATCACAATTGGGATGCATGAGTAAGACTTGTGCAGCCCGAGCCAGACCACACCCTGCATGGAGCTGGGAGCTGGGCATGAACTCCTACCCCATCCATGGAGCCACTGGCAACTGTTACCCGGTGGGAGAGAAAAGAAGGGTTTTCTATAGCAGTGTGACCCCTCATCAGTCCACAATGCTCCAGCGAGAAAGTGCAGTATCAACTATTTGCACAGCACCAATTGGTCTTGAAGGGGAAGAAGAGGACACAACATTTGTTGTGTATGGAAGGAGAGATGGATCTTGGAGGAGATGGGGGCAGTGGAATATATTTTTAAATTACAATTTCTTTTAAAGAAACACAAACCCGAGGTTTTATGTTATGTACCCAATGCCCCTGAGCTGAGAGTGACTGGGCCAGCGTTTACCTTAGGATTCTTGAGTTCTGGGCCGGTCTCGTCAGGTACCATGTACCACTAAAATGCTGACATGAGATGGACAGTTAAAGTTAATTACCAAAATAGGCTTAGGTTGGTTCCATCGTGGAATAGTTAGCACTCTAGACTTTGAAACAGGCCTGGGTTACCCTCCAATCTCCATGTCACAGCAAAAGACAGCCTGGTCAAAGGTATACGCAGGCATTGGGAAAGCATGAAGAAGGGAGGAATGTGCTCAGTGAGCACAGAAAAAAAAAATGCCACAGTGGGAGTCGTGATTAAGAAAAAATAGGATAGGGCCTGGAGAGATGGCTCAGAGTGCTCAGAGCCCTGGCTGCTCTTCCAGAGGTCCTGAGTTCAATTCCCAGCAACCACGTAGCGGCTCACAACCATCTGTACTGAGATCTGATGACTTCTTCTGGTATGCAGGGATACATGCAGGTAGAATATTGTATTTGTAATAAATAAATAAATCTTTTTTAAAAGTAGGATAGATATATGTATCCATGTGGGTGCATATATATATAATTATGTACATTATTATAAACTATAATATAAACTATATATAAATATAATAATGTACATATCTCTGCTCACAAATGCACCCTCTATCATCTATCTGTCTGTCTGTCTGTCTGTCTGTCTATCTATCTACCTACCTACCTATCTAGAATGAGCCCTGACAGCAGGACCAAAGACAAGGACTTTTGGACACACAAGCAAATTCCCAGAATAGGAAAACCCCCCAAGCGGTGCATGTGCACAAAGTCCCCTTGGAGAACATAAGCAATTGGATGCTCCTGGAGGGGGAACAGTGAACAATGACAGCGGGATGATAGACAGGACCCAGAAGACAGAGAATGGATGCCAGGCGAAGGGATGTGCACTTTATTCTTCTGGTAATGGGGATGCAGGAAGAAGGTTTGGGAAGAAGAATGACAGGCGCAGATTTGTGGAGTTGAAAGATTCCTCTGAGGGTAATGACTAGGACTGACTAAAGAAGAAATATCCAGAAGGCGAGAGATAACTGGGAAGATATTTGCAATTGCTTCTGAGAGAGAGAATGGGACACTGAATGAGAGCCATAGAAATGCTGAAGAAAGGAAGAAGCATTGGGACTGGAGGTGGCTATGGGAGAAGGAGGCGTCCAAAACCAAATGTATGCATTTAAGGGCCTTGTCAGTGAAATGGGGACATGAGAAGAAAAAGAAAGAAAAACAGAGCACAGTAGAAACCAGCATTCGGGGGCAATGTGTTGCAGTTCATTGATTCTAAAAGCTACGATCCTTTTGCATTGTAATAGCCCCTTATCAGGTTGTCCCTAGAAGTAATGATCTCTTTCAATCATGGCCACAAGATCCTCAACTCATTATGCACATGCGTGGACCTGCCTCAGTGTTGTGTTGTCACTGCCTCGTTTGGGTTATATGCATTTCTTAAATATAGAACCAACATCTGCTAAAGGCAAAACAAAACACATGACACATTTTAAAGTCACGGAAATGGGTGTGACTGATTTCTCCACTGAGCAGGGCTAACTATAAGGCTTCCAACATCAACCGACAAAACACTTGTTCCTGAATTTGAACAGAAGCTCCTTAATTTCTGACATGCATGGTCCACCTGAGTAGAGAGAGGTAAACGTGAGTGAAGAGAACCAAAGGAGCCTCAGCCTTGAGATTGGTTTGAAAGAAAATCCTGGAGACAGCAACAGAACTTATAAAAACAGGGCTTCAAGCTGTTGGGGTGGTTCTGTCAGTAAATTCCTTGCTGTGCAAACACAGAGACCTGAGTTCGATCAACTAGACCCAGGTTTAAAATAAAGGGAGATGTGGTGGCTCATGCTTGCAATTCTAGTGCTGCAGAAGTAAAGACAGGCAGACTGCTAGGACACATTGTATGGGACATGGCCTAAAGCAAGGAGAGACTATGTCTCAAAAGGAGGCGGAGAGTACCTGAAGACCACCTGGGACTGTCCTCTAGTTACACACACACACACACACACACACACACACACACACACACTGCACACTCACATGAACACTGCTGCCTCCGTAGGTTGCAGGAGATGGTGTGTAAAACAAATAGGTACCCTAAATACTCGGAACACACAAGAGATGCTGGGGATGCGAAGGTGGATGCTAGGTGGGCCCTCACCATTCCTGTTATCTCATCTTGTGTGTATCCAGCAATGATGCGCAGGGTATTTTAACATGAATTGAATGTTTTTATTCTAAGTGATAGGAAGGCAGAGGGTCACTGTTGGCCAGACATTTTTCTTCCTTAATGGCATATAAAGTAAGTGGTGCATCTTCAAATCGATGGCATCTCAGATTCAGCAGCGCACCGTGTTCATTATTCTCCCCCTCCTCTCTCTAAGCAGCTCAGAATAAGGTAGATGTCAGGCCTAACAGTTTTAAATGTAACCAAAACAAAACAAAAACCATGCAATGTTGATAAGAATTCAAAAAGATGCGGAATGTTTTGCAAATGGGTTTGTTGGGTTCTTTATGATGTTAAACATCCACCTAACCCAAGACTCCGAAGCTCTCAGTCATGGATATGCATTCACCCAGGAGAGATGAAATGCTTCCCTGTGCGGAGACCTGTACGTAAGTGTTTGTGGCTCTGTCTTCCTAATGGCCACAATCGGAAAACACTACAATGTTTGCTATTAACTTGTGGGAGGGGACACCAAGTGTGGTTCAGTCACAAAGGGAGCCATTCGGCAATGGGTAAGCACTAACAAATGATGTAGGTGACAATACGAATGAGCCTTGGACATTCTGATTAGTGAAGTATGAGGAGACTCCATCTTTACGCCATTCACTAAGACAATGGTTCTCAACCTGTGGGCTGAGACCCTCATTGCATAGCAGATACCCTGCATATCAGATATTTACATTGTAACTCATAACAGTTACAGTTATGAAGTAGCAATGAAATAATTTTATAAGTGGGGGTCCCTATAACTGAGGAATTGGGTTAAAGTCACAGTGTTAGGAAGGTTGAGAGCCACTGCGCTAAGAGCTAGAGTAATAGAAATTCCCAGGACTGAGGTGGCAGCTGAGAGAAAGACCGACAACCCGAAGGGTCTGAGACACGAGTAGCAACAAGTTCTGCAGCTTGATTGCATGGTGGTTACACATCTATGCACATTTGTCAAAACTCATTGAGCTATTCAGTAAAATAGCATAAACTAAGGGCTGGGGAGGTGGCTTACCAGGTAAATCCTTCACCTAAGTATGAGGACCTTAGCTGAAGTTCCAGGAGCCTTGTAAAATGGTTCCTGCATCCTCATCAGAGACAGGAAAAGCCCCACGGCACTCTGACCAGCCTGTCTAGTCAAATCAGGAAGCTCTGTGAGAACTAAGAGAGTATGTCACAAAAAATACAGTGGAGAGAAATTGAAGAGGATGCCTGAAGTCAGCCTCTAGCTTCCACATATGCACATGCACACACACACACACACACACACACACACACACACACACACACAACAATTGTACCTTGGTTAAACTGATTTTTTAAAAGATGTAGGTACAAGATGAAAACAGGTCTGGGTTAAAATCCCCACCCTTCCTCCTAGTAGCTGTGTGATGTGGTACTTGTCTTCAGTGGATAACAAGTCCATGAAATAGGACTCGGCTAAGAAAACCGAGTGCAAAAATGTATGCAAAGTACTCAGGGAGCTGGACAAGAAATAAACACCCAATTACAGTTGCCCGCACAATTCCAGGGACTGCAGGGCCTTTCATTACTGAGGAACTAATCAGTTGTTGGGATGACAGAATTGTATAGGACAATCAATCGTTTGTGGCTGAAACCATCATTCTGATCAAAGCAGTGTTGAAAGGGCTCCCGGGAGATGCCGCCTGGGCCATTTTCAGTCTGTGCAGCCAGTCTTTGCGCTGCATTCACATAGCCCAACTCACAGAAGCTTTCCAGAAGGGGAGAGAAGGCTGCGTGGAACGTACTTTGAGCAGGGTCCTGCTAGAAGGCTGCGTATAGTCCCTGACACATAGATGGAATATTGATTTGAGGCAACGTTTGCTTTCCACTCATTTTTAAATCTAGACGCAGGGCAAAAATAAATGGAGGGCTTAGTGCACCTCAGGGAATGGTTAGGTGCTTTATATGAATTGGTCTCACTTAGTCTTTATGAAGAGTCCTCTGAGGTAGAAGCACTGGTAATTCCCGGGAAGCAGATGAGAAAGTAGGCTTAGAGGGATGAAGGGGCCATTCGAGATTATAGTCAATAAGAAGCAGAGGCTGGATCCAAACTCTCAAAGTCCTGGTGATAGTCTTACTCACACGGCAGATTGCAGGAAGTCCCTGGGAGCCCGAGTGAGGGATGTCAGGGTAGAGGCCGTTAGCTGAAGAGGGGTTATTGCGGATACACTGAGCTCAGGGTTGCTTTGAGACGGCAAGCTTGCATTAGAGTCCCTGGGAGCAGGTGAATGGCAGGAGGGTTGCAGGCGGGTTTGCATGCTGTGCTCATTCTTTGGAAGAAAAGTTCCGAGCCAGGCTGTCAGGGCTGTTCACCTCTTGCTATTATGTTTCTCGGGAAGCCAAAACTCTCCACATCCTCCAGATAGAGGAAGTCAGGACACCACTGTCCTCAGCTTCCTGTGGATGACCTTGAGTCTTGTAGAATGGCCTGAGTTTCCAGGAGTATCTTGCTTCCTGGGCTTGGGCAAAACTCCTGTGTTTGTTTACACACATCTGTAAAATGAGTGCTCGGCTCTGCAGCCAGAGATAGCAATATAGCAGTCTGCATGCTATCACACAGCCACTTGGCCAGCCTCTCCAATCACTCCCTCTTCTTTAAGAAGTCTCTGAACTGGAGACGGGGCTGGTCGGATGACTCAGTTGACAAAAATGCTCATGAGGACCTGAGTTCAGATCTCACTACCCATCTGAATCTTGGCTCGACAGTGTGCATCTGTAACCTCGGAGCTGGCAGAGGGAAGGGGCAGATAGCCGGGTCCCAGGTGTACTGGCCAGTCAGTCCAGCTGAACCACTGGGCGCAAAGGTTAGCGGGAGCCCGTCCCAAAAAGGAAGGTGGAAAGTGACAGAGAAAGACATCTGGCCTTGATCTCCCCCTCCACACATGTGTGCATGTACCATACACGCACACATGGCACATAGATACACACACAAAAATTGGGGACAGGGATACAAAAGCCTCTCTTAGAACAAATTTGTATGGGGAAAATAAAAATGAAAGAGAAGGAAGGAAACAGAGCTTCAACTGGGCAAATTTTAAATTCTAGGAGCAGACCATTAAACTCTAACAAGGTTGAGGTTGCACAGACCTCATTTCAAGCGTTGAACTTGTCAACTTGTATATAGCAAAACCAATATGACTACTGCCACACGAAGGACACACAATTATTTGTCAATTACTCCCCCCAAGAAAAAGTAACAATCCCCACAGTCAGATCTAGTTTGCAAACCAGGTATTAGAAAATACAAGAGTCGAGGAGAAAGCACAGTGAAGGGCTCAGGCTTAAAGATGAAATCAACATTTCTTCCATGACATCAAGCCTGGGCATGCAAAAGGGATCATGTGTACTACAACAATAGCAGGGTTGAAGAGGCAACTCTGCAGTCACTGAACTCGCTATGATCTGGTAATAAATGCTTCTTCAGCATGTCCTGTGCCGGAGATGTAAGGGGGCGAGCGGTAAGACTTGGTTCCCGGCCTCGGTAGATGTGCCGTACTGTAGGAGTCCACCTCCCCGCAGCCTCACCCCAGGGATATGCCTTTGGGAAACGGAGACTGTGAGGACTTCATGGTGAGGGCCATGAAGATGTTCCCCCAAACCTTAAATAAATATCAAGGCTTCCCCGTGGCTTTAGAGCCTTCTCTAAACAGGTCCCGGCATAGCAGCTAACCTCCCCTCCCCTTGTCGCCAGCCCCTCCCGCGTCTGAGCCACCGTCAATTCTTAAGCACGACTGTTCTAAGTTGAATTGTGTCCTCCGAAAAGATGCTGAGACTCTGGGCACTGAGAACTGTGACAGGCAGCGATCGGTATGCAGCATTTTTGTAAATTCTTCTAAGTGCTGAGCTCTTTTGGTCCTGGGTCTGTGCCTCAGGTCACTCCTTCACTGGGCTGGCTCCATCTGAGGCTACATGTGATCACCTCAGGGAAAGTCCCTTCCCTTATCACTCCCTGTGCCACTTCATGAGTGTCGCGTTGTGTAGTGAAGTTGCCAGCAACGTGCCAGTTTCCCTGCCTGGCCCATGAGATCCAAGGCAGGCCTGGTCCTTGGCACCATGAGGACCCAAAAGTTGCATCTGCTAGCCCAGGTTGTGCCAGATTCCTGTGAAACTCAAGCATCAGGGCCATTGTAAATGTGCTTTGAAGGCTGTGAAGCCCCAGGCCTCACAGGGCTGGGATTTTAGCCTCTGTGTCTATACTGTACATGTCACATACATGGTGATCTGGCACCGTAACATGTTTACAGTGCTGCTGCCTCAAATTCTCTGTGTTTTTCTTGTTGGCTTGCTTGCTTGTTCATTTGTTTTGAGACAGTCTTATGTAGCCCAGGCTAGACTTGAAGTGTCTATATTAGTCAGGCTGGTCCTCCTGCCTCCATCTCCCCAGTGCTGGGATTGCGAGCACGTGCTACCGTCTTATCCTATCTGTAATATTTTGGTAAACAGAAAAGAGTTTTCTCTTGGAGCTATCTCGCAATTGCTCTTAGCTTCACCGGCCTCCACTTTGAAAGCCAGCTCTGAGAGCCCCGAAAGGGGCTCAGGAGAAGTGCGCTGCTATCATGGAAGGCCCTGGAGCCATGCTAAGGTGAGAGAATGGGTAGGAGCTGCCTTGCCTGGCCCCAGGAGAAGTCCAGAAGGACTCTCAATCTGGCTGTCCACTTTCAAACTTGACCTTTTTGCAAGCAGTGAGCAAGTAGGGCCATTAAAATGCAAGACACCTGCTGGGGCTCAGCAGGAATCTGCTCCTCAGAAATTAACTTTTATTTTTTTGGTGGAGGTATAGCAGGCTGCATTGCCAATTGCCAGGGGACTGAAGTATATATGTGTAATAGTGACCAAGAGTCACTTCCTCTCAGATCCTCCTGTGAGGCTCCCCAGAGGCAGCAGAAGTTACCCTCTCTCTGAACATCTCAGTCCCTCCATCTACAAGCAGGGACAAGAGTCTCTTCTGTGTCCACCCATAGCCTGCTTGGTAGCTGTGGGGGGTGAGTGACCAAAAGGGTCTGGATGTGCTTTGAAAGCCAAAAGGTACTTAATAGATTTAAAAAAAAAAAAGTGTCGTTTCTTGGGTGGCAAGATGGTCCAGTCAGTACAGTGCTCTCTGTGCAAACGTATGGGCCTGAGTTTGGAGCTGGAACACCTAGAGGAAGCTGGGCATGGCAGCCCACACCTGCAAAGCCAGCACTAGGGAGGTGGAGACAGGAGGACCCAGAGCTGGCCAAATCACAGAGCTCCAGATTCAACAAGAAACTATCTCAAGAAGTAAAACAGAGAGCAATGGAGGAGACATCTGACATTGACCTCTGATCTCCATACACACATGCATATAATGTGCACATACACACACATACCACACACATACATATACACACACATACATATACACATACATACATATACACACATACATACATATACACACATACATGTACACACACATACATATACACACGCATACATATACACATGCATACATATACTTACATACACATAGTTTGCCATTCCTTTTCCTACTAACTATTAATTATGAAACATGAATTCCCCAATTCTATTCATAAATCTACCCACACCTCTAAGTATCTCCCTCATGCCCACTCCTCTTCTAAGGGAACATGTATCTTCATCCTACAACAATTCTGGCCCAGAGTATGATTCTACCCGACGGTCTTGCTTGGGTAACTACTGTACAGATAGACAAAAGTGTGAGGGTGCTGTTCTGTGGAGCAGCAGAGGGCCCCTTTGGGAAAGAGGCTGTTGCACGTGACATGAGACAGAGTGGAAGATGAATAGAGACAGAGCAGGTCATGGGAACTGGGTTCTGATCCAAGTACAGGCTGTGTGACCTTGATGCGTCACCCCACCTCCCTCCATTTTGCTTTTCCCCTTCCTTTTGTAAGTCCCCCCCCCCTCCAAAACAAGTGTTCTGAGTAACTAGCTAATTGGGGGATCCCATTTTGGACAGCATGGCTAATGGGGGCAATCCTTAGTTTCTTTTGAAGAGTACATCTGTGGAGGGGTTTGAATGCCTCCAGGCCTCCTCTCATTATCCAGCCAAGCTCTGTCCATTGGGCCGTGCAGCAAGGCCTGCAGACCCACGATCTTTATCACTAACAACCTTTTAGATTCAATACCTGCAGTTTCTCATTCTGAAATCCCACCAAAGGATGTAGAACAATAAAAGAAGTGATCATTTGCAGGCAGCCAGGCTGGAAGGGCATGGAAATTGGCAGCTGCTCAGCATTTATCCCACATTGGCTGCATGCATGCATTGTGCTGGAAGCTCTGGTACATCTCTCCGTTTGATGCTCACACCGGCCATAGGAGGGTATCATTAATCCCCATCCCAGAAAAAGAATGCGGAGGTTCAGACATGTTAAGTAACTTACCGACAGTCGTGTGGCTGGGCAGGTAGATAGGGACCGGCTCTCTCCCTTTCTCCAGTGGTCTAACAAAGGGGCTCCGGGCAAGTCTTAGTCCGCTCCTATTCAACTCCCAGACCCCCTTGCTTCGGTTCTCCATTAATAGATAGCCATCTGAATCAGATTTTCACTTTTCTTCCCAGCAACTCCCTAGAACTGTCTAGAATGTTTGTATTTTGTCCTCTTTCCCTCTCCATTCCTTGGGCAAAGTGAGCCCTTCTACTATCAGCCTAGGATGCCAGTCCCTGGAAATTACGCCCATATTGTGACCTAGCACCAGCGGCCCAAATCTGGCAACCTTGAGGAACAGCAGACTGGGGATTGGATAAGGAAGTGTTTGTCCACTTGTCAGATGTGTGCTGAGCATCTGCTGCTGGGGTCAGGCCCTGGTCTGTATACAGAGAGAACGGTAAGCCAAGACATGTGTCCTCTCTCCATAGGTTTAGTCTAACCAAACCAGCAGGCGCCACTGGCAAACAAGTGATGTCACAAACGTGTGATGTAGCTTCAGGAAGCAGCCAGGGCCGGTAGTCCTGTCAGATAGCTTGGGAAGGGTCTCTGTGGAGAGAGGAAAGCTTAGCAGAGATGGAGATGGCGTGAAACAGAGAACTACATGAAGCAGAAGGGATGCCTACCCTTAATGGAGGTCTCTGACAACACGTAAGCCCTGAAGCTGGAACAAGCCCGCTGTACAGAGCAGAAAGCAGGACAGCTACCTAAGATGCAGAGGAGGGGGTGAAGTGATAACGGTAGCTGAGTCAGGAAGGGAGGGGAGTCTCACATTATGTCAACTACAGAAAGATGTTTTAATTTTACACTACAGACAAAGGGAAGCCCTGGAGAAGTTGGGTGGGTGTCTTACATTTTTAAAAAATCACAGTGATTACTCTATGGGACGTTGACTAGGCAAGAGCAGACACTAACATAAACACTAGCTGTATGACTGACATCGCAGGGTCAGGTGTCTGTGGCTTTGACTGGGAAGTGGATGGCAGCAGCAGTGGTGGTGGTAGTGGCGTGACAGGGAATTTATTTATTAAGAGGGAGTGTCAGGCTTATCACACCAGCTATATGGGAATGTATGGCCCCTGGCTTGTTAGTTAGAGTATGCTGGCTTCTGGTGTATAAATACCCTTCCACGCCTGCCTCGGGCTCCCACCGGGAAATCAACTGCTCTGCGGTATTCCCAACAATTGGCAGAGGCCTGTGAATGGTTGGGACGAGTGGGTTGCAGCACGTGCTAGATTTAGTTTTAAGGCTGACTCTTCAGAAGGTGTTGAAAACTGGGATGCGAGGGACAAAGGAAAGATGAGATCTGGAAGGACAGCCACGCCCATCAACCGTCGCTTACAAGCTAATGCCATTTACTGTGATGGGAAGACTGAAGGAGTTTGCCAGCTCTAGACAGAGTTCAGAAGTATGGATGTTGGGCCAAGCCACTCGCCAAGCTTAACAAGGGAGTTTTTTTTTGGGGGGGGGGGACCTCGGGCCACAGAATGGCGCCTGCCTCTAAAGTTAAACCTTTGGAAAAGCCATCACGGACACAACCAGAGGCCTGTCCACTAAGTGATTCTAACTCTCATCAAGATGACAGTCGTGATCAACCATCGCACGCTCTGATCCACACGGTTGTGCAGGGCTCCAGGCTAATGCCTGCTCTGTCATCACATGGCTGCTGAAGTCAGTGCGGGGATTAATACCTACTGCCAGGAAGGCCGAGCGAGAGGCAGGAAGGTGCACTGGTTTCAGAGTCCCTTCTACTAAGAAATAACATTTTTGTTCCCACCCTATCTGTTGGTAAAAACTGATCAGTATGGCCACATTGGTGTGGAGAGATCTGAAATCAGCAGTCTGTGTTTCCCACTCTTGAAATGGGAATGCCAATTCTTGCTGGACAGTCATTCATCTCTGTCTCTGTCTAGGCCACTGGCTATGCCTTGGGCAAGTGGTTTACAGAGAGTCTCAGTTCCCTCTACATAAAATGGGAGTGGTATTAATACCTCATGGTGTTCCTGTTTTCCAAAGGAAAGGAAAGGAAGGAAAGGGAAAGAAAGAGAAGGAAGAAGGGAAGGATGAAGGATGCTTTGAAGGCAGTTGGCTTGGTGTCTACCATGCTTAACACATTTAAAACAGGAGTAGTATTCTGATTCCCATACCATTTTCCAGACAAGCCTATTTTCTATCAACATTTTGCTCCATTTCTCAACTCTAGGCTTTCGTCTACTATCCACAGAGAATGAGGTCTGATCTCTAAAAGCACTTTGAAATACCTTTATGCCTTGAAGAGGCCCTTTACTTCTCAGCACTGGCTTTGGACCCAAGGGACCACCATTCTAGATCTAGACCATACCAACATGTTAGATCTTTGGGCAAAGCCAATGGAATTCTCCAAGCCTCCCCCACCTTCTCCTTTATCACAGAAAGATAACAGGGAGAGCTTATTGGAGAATGAGTTAGTTGCCCTGTGTAGAGGTGTCTCAACTGTGAGCTTGCCACATGGGAACGTCTGTTGCCTTGCCAGCATCTTCAAACGCTCTGAAGCCTGCTCAGGTTGTTCTGAGAGGAGATGCACACTGATCCAATCACCTACAGATTTGCCCCCATTGAAAAAACAGATCCGTCTGGCAATCAGCACCCATGCCGCTGCCTTGTGAGCAAGAGGGCTCTCGTCAGCAAGAAGTCGGAGCTGTTCATTTTCTTAAGACTTCTCGCGTTCGTCTTGATGCTGCATCCTCAAGGTTGTCCAGGGTCTGGAGCAATCAGAAATGATTTGTGTCAGAGAGCACATTACAAGAATCATTTGTCGCTTCTGGTTCCTGTTTGAATTTGAAGAACGGTGCTGGGGAGTGATCTGAAGGCATGATGGACCGCGCAGCTCGGACAAGAGGCCCATCATGTTAACCTTCTGTGGAGTCATGCTTTGCCTTCAATTCTGACAGCGTGTGTTCCAACCCTCACAGTGGGGTGGATGGGGAGTCATAATGAGACTACTTTATATTTGAATGATTATCTTTTCTCAAAAGAAACTAAAAGCATTGGCTTTTGTAACACAGGAAAGCATGGAATGGCCCCTTAGGGAGTACCTGCCTAGCCCCTGACTCCACAGAGAATAATATTGAAGTGGATATAAGTTTTGCAACCCAATGACAAAAGAAGCTGACGTTTCCAAGGGATGAGAAGGTACCTCATCATAAGAAGCTGCCTGGAGGATTAGCCTGGAAATTCTGTGCCCCAGGTTTTAGGCTCAGCTTCTTCTCCATCTGGCTGTGGGACTCCAATAAGACAGTCTCTGCCCTTCCCTTCCATCTGCCTCCCTTGAAGAAGGCATCAGCCACTTTTCACAATTGATACAATGCAAATCTTGGGATGGCTTTTTTTTCTTTATTTGGCAGTAAGGGACAATGAAATCCAGAGATCTGAGAAACCCCTTGAAGGCGGCTTTGAGTGGGAATATGATGGCATAGGCGGACTTTTGCATAAGAGAAAGAGGAAGGGCATTCTAAGCAGGGAGAATAGCAGGGCTGATGTCAAGGAAAAAAGCTGGGCTCTTGTCAGGAAGGCTTGGCCATGGCTACATCATAGATGGGAGGGGGAGGACAGAGGAAGAGTGCACTAAAAGGCAGCTTGGAATCAGATCAGGAAGAGCATGCAATGCCAAGCTCAAGGGCATAAACCAGTGGTGATATTGCTTCCCAAGGACATTAGGCAATCTTTGGACCATAGTTTTTTTTTTTTTGGCGGTTGTTTCTGAAAAGATTGCTGCTAATCATCCAAACAGCAAAAATCAAGATACCAAGTGATGTAGGCAGAACTATTCTCCACTGACCTTGATGGAGGAACCATGGAGGTGGGTGGAAGCAAAGCTGGAGGCAAAACTTGCTACAGCAATCCAGGGAAAAGGTAGTGAAGGTCAAGGGGCCAACTTCAGAGACACGGAGGAGATGGAGCTGGCAGAGTGCCTTCCCCCGTCCATTCCACTCGCTCCCCACAGTTTCATGCCCTTGTTGTTTTGTTTTTTAGAATAGCATCATCTTTCCCTTCTATCTTTTTATGCACTTGCTAAGATGTCCAAAGAGCCAGAGGGTAAGACGAGATCTGGGGCCGCATTTCACTTTCAAGGTCCTCCATTGGGTTCATAGCTGACTCACTTCTGATCAGGCCCTATTCCAGAAGGGGAGGGCAGGCCAGGAGCCAGCCCACACAGCACCTCCTTCAATTTGATTTAGTAATTATTGTGTCATTATTAGTTTAATATCTTCTCGTAGAAGATTATAAATTCTACATGCAGTGAGTGTCTGGGTCATATTTTTGTTGCAACACTCAGGGCCGAGAGCAGCGGTGACATATAGTAAGAAGATGCTTGAAATGAATGTACTGCATAGAAGCTGGAGGTGGGGCTCAACGGCAAAGCATTTCCCTAGTGTCCATGACGCCCTGGTTTCAATTTATGAAACTTAAATAAACACAGGAAGAGACAAAAGAGAGAAGGAGAGAACAGTAGAAAAAACTTAAAATTTATCATTATTATTGTTGTTGTTGTTGCATATGGTGGCATGTACTTGCAGTCCCAGCTTTGTAGAAGTTAAGGTGGGAGGATCAGGAGTTAGATATCAGCCTGGGCTACATATCAGGACTATGTTTTAAAACAGGCAAGCAAGAAGACCTGGCTCCGCTGCCAAGGCATTGTGTGGCATTATGCAAGGTTTTGTTTTGTTTTTTTTTAAACAAAAAACAACAACAACAAAAAAAACAAAGCATCAGCTCTCAAAGAGCCCTGAGTTTCAGATTAGCCTAGACTACATGGAAAGACCCTAAAATATAATATATAGGGGAGTAAAAGAATTTCATGGGTTAGGCTAGTTGGGCATCATATCTAACCTGGAGGTTGCTTCTTGGTAGATTCCACCTCATCCCCTGGGCTGGAGGACAGGCTGTGTGGTGGCTGGGGCTGCCTTCACTGTGGCCGACAATAGGCAAAGACCCATTTCTCCCTTAGCAAGAAGAAGCAGCAGCAGGAGAAAAACAGCAGCAGCTGATGAGAAAAACACCTAAATGTTCCGTCTGGTCACATACCCGTGTCTACACGTGCCTCTACTGGACATCCTGTCCATTGCTGCATCTCTCCCACCATGTGACCGTCTCTGTCACCTGGAAAACAGAGGGCCGAGTGACGAAAGGAGGAAGACTGGCTATACCTCATGCTCCTTTCCATCTGGGGACAGTCAGGAAAAGGGATCCCCACTTTAAGTGCTGGAGCCTCCAGGCAGCTTATCAGCACTTCAGGTTGAAGGAACAGAAGCTGGAGTTGGGGAGACATCAGAGGCTAGCAGAAGGAGGGACTACCTTGATGGCAGTGGGCCAAGCCTTCCGACAGCATGGCCAGGCTAGGAGACGTGTATATGAGCACAAACTGCCCTCTGTGCAAAGGGAATGTCTTCCCACTGGCTTCCCTGTGATTCACACAATAGCTTGTGATTAGTGACTCCAGGAAGAGGGACACAGTAACCCTATGTGTCAGAGCATCTGGCCAAGCCAGTTCTCGGCCACTGAAGGTAAAGCCCAGATGGTAAGAGCTGAGGCCTCTGTAAGGTCAAAAGCCTCCCAGGAAGCAGGAGGAGCCCCAGGTGGTATGTGCCTTGAATCTCCAGGTGTTTCCAGCCAGGGTCTGTTCAAGATGCTGTGTTGGCATAGAATAAGGCATCTCAGATTTGAGGGATCCCCGTCACTAGCTCCCATGCCTAGTTAACATACACAAGTACCACCTGAAACACCCCCTCCCTTCTCAATGGCACTTCTAGTTCCCAAATGTCCTAGCACTGGTGTACCAGGTTGATGTGGAACATTTGTCTCAAATGGCCAAGATGCCAGGCTACAAACACCTTTCACAGATCAAGGCCAGACACCAACAGTCATGGTTTTTGCTGAATTGTTCTTGGGGCTGAATTGTTTAACATCTTTGGGTTTCTGTTTATCACTACAAGTGGGAAGTCAGAACTCATAGAGTTTAGGGTTTGGGGGTAGCTCAGTGGTAGAGCCCCTTGTATGGTACAAGCAAGGCCCCAAGCAGCACCCTAGAACTTCAAGTACAAGCACCAGAAAATTCAGAATGCTCTTACCCAGTCAAATGAAACTGAATGGAATAATGTTTTGTAGATTTAATAAACAGTAGCTATTTGAAAAATCTAGCGATTGAGTGACCATGTCCATCAATGGAAAAAGCTGACCTCTGGCAAAACCCTGAGAGGCCCTGGTGCCCTGCAAAGGTCCTGGTACCCTGAGGAGGCTCACCTCTGTTGACTCACCGAGAACAAGGACCTCTTACTCAATGTATAGTTTTTCACCTTATCCCTCTCCCTCACTTTCTTCCACACCATCTCCTCCCCGTCTCCCTCTTCTCTTCCTCGCTCTTCCTCCCCACTAGTAAATAAGAGCAGAAACTCAGGCATGGGAGCCCTAGTGCCCTCCCCAAGCACCCACTCATGCTGAAGGTGACCCTTACACTCACACATGTTCTCACCAATAAAAAAAATCTCATTAAAAGGGCTGGCACTGTCTGTGGGCAGGTTCACAGTGACCCACAAATTAAGAGGGCATGGCTGCCATATGCCCAGTCTCCCTCTCCC
Source organism: Alexandromys fortis (assembly GCF_014885135.2). Taxonomy (NCBI): domain Eukaryota; kingdom Metazoa; phylum Chordata; class Mammalia; order Rodentia; family Cricetidae; genus Alexandromys; species Alexandromys fortis. Next base: position 1,622,648 of record NW_026068174.1, read on the forward strand.
CTGCTCCAGGGCCTGACAACAGAAGGGTGTTGACCCTGTTATTACCCTAATCAGAAGATGGTAAGAAAGAAAGAAGCTACAAAGAAAGTCTGGAAACAATATCAAGGTTGGTTTTTAATCTTCCTGGAGGCTCGCAGACTAATTAGGTCAACAAAGCACTTAGCTCTTTATGTGTGGAAATTAGTCGACCACTGGAATAATCTGTGATGAGTTAGTTGCTTTCAACTCACAGACACTAAAAGGAACCTCCTTCTTCTGAGTGGATGAAATGCACCCAGAGCCGAGAAATAGGAGCCAGGGACCCAAGAGCCCCAGGTGTGTGACCTCCCGGCCTCTGTGTTCACCAGATAAGTGAATTCTTTTGGGTCATCCACTGTGACTTTATACGAATTTCCTGGTCTGGGTTTATGCCTGGTTCAGGAGGTGGACTGAACAAGGACCTAGTCGTGGGGCGGAGAGATACTAAGACAGTATTCTGAGCTGGAAGAGCAGCTGAACAGAGTCAGGAGGTGAAGGCAGGACTCTCTTTGACAGACCACTAGTGTTAGGGACTTAGACTCCAGAGCTTCTTTGATGGGTCTGATTTCCTCTCCATTGAGAAGGGAAAGCAGCCAGCCTCTCCCAAAAACCTACAGTATGCTTGGCTTCTCTGATAGGCACCCTACACCCCCTCTGCATGGGGTAATACAGAGTCTTGAGGAGGCCAAGAACAAACCTAGCAGAGTGACACCTGTCTATCATCCCAGCCCCTGGGAGGGTGAAGCATAAGGTTGGCCAGGCCACGCCTGAGCTACATAGTGAGTTTTAGCTAAGCCTGAGCAGTGATAACTAGTATTGAAAATAAATACGTGAGAGTTGGGAAGACAGCCTAATTGGTAAAATTCCAGGCCAGTGAGAGACCCTGTCTAGAGAGCAATGTGCTTAGTACGTGAAGAATGACACCTAAGGTTGACCTTTGGCACCCACAGGGATGTGCATACATGCACACATGCACTTGCACACAAATGCACACACAACCAAATAAGTGAGAAGTTAAGTACCATTGTCCCTTACTGTTTGTGTAGAATCTCCACACAACATCAAAATCCAAGGATGCTGACGTCCCTTGTATAAAACGATGTCGCATTTGCATAGAAATGCATCTTCCTGTTTATTTTTAAACCATCTGTAGATTTCTTTCAATATCTAATACAATGTAAATGCATTGTAAGAAGTTGTTTTTCTGTGTTGCTCAGGGAATACTGATGGGGGAAAGTCTGTCTGTGGTATAGATGAAATTTTTCTCCAAGTATGTTCTCTCCAAAGTTGTAGTTAGTTGAAACCACCTTGGGGGAATGTCTGGATACACACAGCCAAGAGCAATTTGCCTCAATTCTGAAGTCAGCACAGCCAGAACAACCTGGTATCTGCAGTCACGAGTCTCAAACTAATGTGTGTGAAGGGGCCTGGTCACCTTGGCCATTTCCTTACCTAGGTCTAGGCAAAGGCTGACTGAGGTCCTATGTTTCAAACAATCTACTGGGTGCTGCGGCTGCTCTGTGGATCCCGTCTGAGGTTCCATTCCGTCCTTGAACCCTAGGCACCTATAGGAGGTTTTAGACCACTTCATCATTTGATTCTTATTCCTTGGAGACTCTAATTTGGTTGACTTGGGGTGCAAGCTCCCTCTGCCTTGGTGCTGGGGATCGAACCTATGACTTCCTAGACATGTTCTATCACTGAACTACATCCCCAGTTCTGAGCATCCCTGCATCTAAAAGTACCCCCCCATGACTCCCATGGGGTGTTAGGGTCGGAAACAACAGACATGCTTTGTTCGGTCTTCTTTAACTGAATCTTGAAAGCTAAGCCCAGTTCCCAGATGCATCTCAAGCTCTCCCCACCCCACCTCCACAGTCGGATTCAGTCCTGAAACCTAACTTCTTTGCCCAGGGCCTCTCTGCTTGATTATTCACCCTTGGTGGTCCCTGAGTTGCTGAGTTTCCCTGCTGTTCCAACATTTTAGTACCATTGATTCAGTCCCTGCCTCTGTCGCCTTGGCCTCGCCATCCCCTGAGAGGCAGGTAGAGACTTCCTCAGGGTTATTGATTCCCAGGGAACTCACAAGGTGGCAGTTCCCTTCTTAATTAAGACCTTGAAGACCAGCCACAAGAATCAGACCAATTAATCTGCTCTCTGAAGAGCTGGTAGGGAAGCTGAAGGGAGCGATTCACGGTGACTCCTGAGAGTCCAAAGGGCTGCCAGCTAGCCAGCCAGACATGAGTCCAAGGGCTTTCTCCTTTGCTCCCGGCATCCTCCTCTTTGATTCAGGTGCATAATGGCACATTTTAAAGGCCCGGCTCCACCCACGCTTAATCCTCTCCCTTGCCAGTCCTTCTCACTGGCTTGCCATTATCTGTCATTGGAAAGAAGACACCAGCCGATAATAGGAGTCTCCCATCCAGGCTTCTTCTGCTCCCTTTCATCCTCCAGGGAAATTATGTCGAGCATCTTTTTTATTGACTTATTTATAAATATAGAAAATGAATTGCCCAAAGGTTCGTGTTAGAGAGACTCAGATGCTATCAGGGCTGTTGATACTCTGGCCCTAGAAGGAGGATTCCAGGGGCTTGGCGGGGTGTTAATTAAATGGATCAGCTCCTCTTTTCTCATGGGAAGGCCAGGTGACGGCCCAGGCTTTGTCTTGCTTTAAAAGAGAAACAGTACTTTGAGTCCCATGGCTGCTTGCTGTTGCTTCTGTCTCATAGGAAGGTGGGAGAGAAATCATCGTGCATGCAGACACACGTGCATATGCGCACATTGATAAACACAGTCAGCCAACACTGGGGTTTAATTACCCCTGGTACTGTCCTGTGGTGACGCAATAGAGGGATCACTGGCCCTTCTGCTTTTTCACCTAATTGCTTGTCAGTCACTGGGGATGTGCAAGACTCCCTGACCCCTTTCACAGTACCCAGGTATTGTGGGTAGTCAGAACCTGGAACTCATGGAACATCCATGAATGTCAGTCATCCTTGCTCCTTTCCAGGAAAAAACACCCAAGCTACAAGGGCCTCCGAGATCCATAAACCATCCCTTTCTTCTGGCCAGTGGAACCAGAGAGCTGGAGAGGGACAAGAGGCTCAGGAGCCTACTGCACCCTCATTGATGGTCCGTTTCATCTAATGCCTATGCAAACACACACAGAATGAACATGTAAAATCAACTCTGATGAATGCAGATGGGAGGGATGGGCACCCATGTGCAGTATTCTTGAAAGAGACCCTGATAAAAATCTCAGGGAACAACCCCCCATGCTTGGTCCTCCTCTGCTGCTGTAGCTTGGATCTCACCCTGGGAATCAGTGGGTTTCTAGTTGACAAACCAATACAGAGTTGAATGTGAATAAGGGTTACCTTGCTCCTGGCTACTTCTGACTGTCTAGTTAGGAACCTAAAGTCTTCATCAACTCCACAGTCCACAGAGGGATTAGAGCCCCCAGTCTAGCCATCCTCTAAGACTCAAGTAAGTCTCTCTCTCTCTCTCTCTCTCTCTCTCTCTCTCTCTCTCTCTCTCTCTCTCTCTCTCTCTCTCTTTCTCTC
>NW_026068174.1:1626261-1632201 GCF_014885135.2 Alexandromys fortis
TCTCCCCTTGTTTTGGCAGCCTAGGGAGTCACCCCAATGTCCAGTGCCTCCTTCCTTTTTTCCTGGTACAATGTCTATTGCAAAACTTGACTCTTCTTCCTCTCCTGGGAGATTCCTATCTACATCCTCTGAATCATATCCTAGAAGAAGGCAGGGTTCAGGGCTGCTCAGCCCTTCCACACAGAAAATAATGTGCGTCTCAATTAGCAATAGCCTCAGCCAGCACAGCATCGCCCCACCAAGGGTGAGTGACAGCCATCTTGCTGGAGAACAGATCATTTGTCCCCACTGTGCGTGAGTTCCACAAATGAGGGCTCTAGCAAAAGCTCCTGCTATGGATGCCAGGCCGGATCTTTGGAGATCATCTCAGACCTGCAGTGTGAGTTTTTATCATGAGGGAGACAGTTGACTGAGTCACAGACACCAGGGCTGCTATCTCACGGACACGGGGCCATCTGGGGCTCAGAGCATATCCAGCGTAGCTCCGATAGCATCTTATTCACGTTCCTGTCAGGGCAGGGCAGCCTTGGGCCTGACTAGAGGACAGGCCACCCCCTGTTTACATTGACACCTACTTGGTGACGAGGAAAGACTCAGAGTGTTGGAGAAATCAGGCTCAATCACTGGGTGCCCTGTGAGATGAATGAGGTATTGAGGACTGTCCTCTCTTTAGAGGCACAGGATAGAGGGAGACCGAGTGCAAAGCAAGGTAGATGTGCGTGTCAAGCATTAACTCACCACCTCCCCAGGACCTAAGCTATGGGGGTTTCAAACCCTGCCTCCCTGCAAGGACAAAGGAATAAATCTGAGAGACCTGAGCCCTTAGGCAATTTGAGCCAGGTTGTTTCCCCTCCCTCCATCTACCACTGCCATCACTGACCAGAGCAGTCACTGTCGTTTAAATTGAGTACAAGGCTCCCATGCTCACAGGGCTCACTACTTAGTCAAGTTTAGATGTCTTAAGTAGATCCTCCATCACATGGCTCGTAAAATCAAAACCTTCTGGGACATGTGAGGGAATAGAATTTGTATCATCTATAAAGTGTAGGAAATTTTGACCTAAACACTAAGACACCCACTGGGGGACAGACAACTACTCTCAAAGAGTCACGGTGTCTCAGAAGCCAACTGGTGGCTGGTGAGAGCTGGGAAGGCTTCCAGAAAGGGGGCAGAGATGGGGTCAGGCTCTGAAGGATGGATAGGAGTCATGGGTCATCATTAACCATCGTACATAATGAACGATGCATCAATGAAGTGAGAATGAAATGAAAGGCCATTAGTGGGCATAAACAATAATAGGGTAATTAGAGCATTGGCCTGCATGTGAGCTGCTCCATCGGTTCCCTAAAGGCTGTGATCTCTGTCTGTGATACTGGACCTCAGGGGCCATGAGGCAGTGTGTCGGGAGCAGAAGAGGGAGGAGGCATGAGAGGAAGGAAGATTCAGAACCCCAAATCCTGAGCTTGAAGCAACCAGGATCAATAAAGACCCTGCCAGTGTGGTTATTTGTCCTCTGTGGCACAAGTTTCAGTAAAACGTGGCTTCTTTTCATTATTGAGCCAGAGTCTATGCATAGCTGCTGTCACGGAAGCTGTAGCGGCTTCCGAGCATGGTGGAGCATCATGTCTACCATCTCCCAGCAGCAAGGACCCCACCACCCATAGCAGGAGGAGTGGGAAGGTACAGAGCCTGTCTTCAGTCTTCCAGTGTCCCTAAGGAATCCCATTCAGAGAGGCTGGTGCCAGAGGCTAGAGCTTAACCAAGTTCAACTAGTCATGATTCAGGGGCCACATACTCTCATTAGATGTCCCTTACTGTGGGCCAAAGTGAGCCGGCAGGAGAAAGTGCTTCAGGTAGAGGGAACAGTGGGGATATGGTCATAAGGATGAAAAGAGATGTGGGGTATAGGAAGGGCAGAAGAAATGAGTTGATATTGTCTGCACGGTGAAGGCTACCTTTGAGGGCCACCTTGCAGCTTTCGGTACCCTGCAGTGTGTGTGTGTGTGTGTGTGTATGTCTTTCTGTCTGACTGTCTGTCTGACTGTCTGTCTGTCTCCCAGGAGATGCATCATGCACACTCTCAGCTGCAGGGGGAGGTGGAGGGTGGAGAGACTGAAACTTAGGACCATAATCACTCTAGCAGCAGCGGGTTTCAGCATGACAATGCGGCCACACCAAACCAGCCCTCAGCATCTTCTTGTCTTAGCCCTTAGTGCAGTGACTTGATGCTCTGAGATGCACAACACATATTTCTCTCCGAGCTCCCTCCCTCTGCTGCATGCCTGCCTGCTCCTTTTCATGTTCTCCTGAACACACATAAGCAATATGGTAAAACACCACTGATCCTGTGTTGCAAAATGTCTCGGTTCCATCGTGTCCATGTGGAGAGAACTCATTCCATCTTCTCCAATCAAACAGACCAGACTTCCACTCTGACGCACAGTGTGCTTGGCATATGACCTTGGGCAAGTCATGAAATCTCTCTGAGGGTGTCACATGCTTTTATTTCGAGACAGGGATAATAACACTCACCCTGAAGTCGTGCTGAGAGGAGTAGCGGGAGGAGTCACCATGCCGCACGTGTCTCTATAAGGAACTCAACAACTATGGCTCAGTGCATTCTCAAGAAGTTGTTGGAGGAAGGAACAAGTGACAGTGGCCAGAAGCTCTGAGGCTGCAGGGGAGGGAGTCAAGCCTGGTGTTTCTGAGCCCACAGGGACTTGCAAAGCTCACGCAGGAGGAGAGAAGAATGCAGGGTGTGTTTCAAGTGGCAAAGGTTGAGGGGAATCCATGGGAGGACTTGACTGATGGAGACAAGAAGGCTCAGGTGAGCTAGTGTAATAGCACACGTCTTTAATCCCAGCACTCGGCAGGCAGGTGCATCTCTGAGTTCATGGCCAGCCTGGTCCACAGCCAGGGCTACACGGAGAAACCCTGTCTCGCAAACAAAACAAAGAAGGCTCAGTTGGGGCTCAAGGCTCATCAGAACACTTGAATCAAGGAATTCACAAGTACTGGGATCCAGGCTGGCCAAATTTGTCATTACAGTGGGGTTATTTTCACTCTGAGTCATCCAGAGCCTGGAGACTAATCATGCTACCACCCAGTGCAGGCAGAGGGAGAGTCCTGTTCCTAGAAGTCTGAGCAGAGAGAAGCCGCACACTTGGCTGGCTTCACACAGAGGGCCTGAGTGGCTCGGAGATTGCTTACAGTAAATAGTTTTAACTCCCTGCTTGTGCATGGTCAAGTACACACTCCACCAGCCCTCCAAACAGCCTACCACAGAAATCTGTCACAGTCACTTCACAGAGCTTGAAATCACAGGAATAGCCAGTCCAGGGCTGACATTTGTCCTTAAAGCTGCCTTCAAAACTCCAGTTTTGCCAGGTGGTGGTAGTGCACGCCTTTAATCCCAGCACTTGGGAGACAGGGACAGGCAGATCTCTATGGGTTCAAGGCCAGTTTGGGCTACAGAGCGAGTTTCAGGGAAGCCAAGGCTGTTACACAAAGAAACCCTGTCTCAAAATGAAAAAGAGAAAAGGAGAGAGGGGGGAGGGAGGGAAGGACGGAGGGAAGGAGGGAGAGAAGAAACCCTTTCATTTTTTATTAAATGGTGAAAGAATCCACAAAGAGAAGACCTGGGCCCAGAAGACGTTGCTCCAGGAACTTCTTTCTTACGGGTCTCCTCCCTTGCTCTGTGCTGTGACTCTGCTCTGTGACTTCTCATGTTGTGTGGGAAGGCAGAAGCTCCTCTGGCTTTTGTGCTGAGCAGGTCCAGGACTGTGGACCCCGGGGAGCAGCTGCCAGCACTTGGCATCTTGGTCCCAGTGCTCAGTGGATGATTGCAATGTCACAGGGCTGGTCCTGGGCATGAGCATCTACCATGGATGGACTGCTGCCCGAGGTGTTCTGATGAAGGCTGTGCAAACAGTTCCATTCAAGTCTAGCTTAATGGACCAATGAATTTATTGGGTTACTCACAGGAATGTAGGTAAGAACTGGCGTACAGGTACGTCACTAAAAATCCACCCCAGCACCCCAACGTGGTGACGGCTCCTGAAAGATGCAGCCTTGGAGCTGCCTTCGAGCCGTGAAGGTAGGCAAGTGGTCAGTCTTCTATTCCAGGAACTGTCGTTGCCCGTGTAACCTGGGGAGAGGCCTTGTGAATCTGGCAGGAGCATCCTCAAACTGGTGGACTTTATTTCTAGAGAAACAAAGAACCTCTGGGATGGGAGGTTCTGATTAGGAGGGATAGTGAGTCAGTGGTAGGTTATAGCACTTGGAGTTGGGTTGGAGAACAGGAAATAGTCCTTCTCCCTCAAGGCACAATTGTCTTTAGCCTTATTATAATGCACATGTCCTCGGGCTCGGTCATTCTGCCTTCTGTCCTCTCAGGTGCTGTTGTCTCTGTGGCTTGTCCACTGGGGGAGGTTAACTCTCTAGACAAGTGGTGTCCACTGGGGGAGGTTAATTCTCTAGACACATGGCTCTTCTAGCTCAGAGATGGTGGAGGTCCTTACCCACAAGCAAACAGGGCTATCCAGTAACCATGGATACTGCTTCTCTTGTGTCCCTAGCGAACACACTCAGGGTCCTCATTGTCAACAAGTGTTGCCTCAAGAAATGGGACTCATTATTCCAGGGCCTTCCTTCCCTCCTGCCTTTCCACGCAGGGCAACTATGACCAATGATAAAGTTTTTAAAAGAGAGTCTTTAGAAACCAGGACGTGGGGCCCAGAGCTTGAGCCTGTTTCCCGCCCAAGAATCAATGTTTAGCATGGCTCAGGGAGGCCCGTGTTCTCAGATTCAGGCTACCACTGAGCCATAAAACTGTGTCGAGGTTATCAAACCCTGCTTCTCACATGATCAATACTTGCCTGGGAGCCCCTTCCTCATGTTAGTTACAGTAAGTGTCAGCTGCCTCTACGAAATTATCACTCCTAGTTGGACTCCAGGCTGTCAAACACCAGTGTGCCAACACTAGCACCCTGCCTTGACTCGTTTACTTCAAGATGAGAAGTAGCTGCTCCTCAAAGCCACCAGCAACCCAGTACTCATATGCCCCAAAGGATGAAGCAAGAGCCGTCTAGCTGGGGTCCAGTTCTCCGGAAGTCAAGCCCCAAATACCCTTTGTAATTTTTCTCTGGGAATAACTTCTAAAAGACAGAAACCCCCGATCTCTCAGAATTCCAAAGCAAGAACACAGGTGGGGCCCTGGGACACTTTTATCCTGAAGCAAATAGGAATTTACAAGGATGACCCTAGCTAAGACCCTAAGCAGTAGTGGAGAGGGTGCCTGAACGGGCCTTCCCCTGTAATCAGATTGGTGACTATCTTAACTGTCATCGTAGACCCTTCACCCAGCAACTGAAGAAAGCAGATGCAGAGATCCACAGCTAAGCACTGGGCCGAGCTTCCAGAGACCAATCAAAGAGAGGCAAGAGCAATAATATGAGCAAAGGGGTCAAGACCATGATGGGGATACCCACAGAAACAGCTGACCTGAGCTAGTGGGAGCTCACTGACTCCAGACTGATAGCACAGAACCTGCATAGGACCGAACTAGGCCTTCTGGATGTGGGTGATATTTGTGTGTCTTAGGCGGTCTGTGGGGTCACAAGCAGTGACCAAGATTTATTGCTAGTGCTTGAACTGGCTTTTTGGAGCCCATTCTTTTTGGTGGAATACCTTGTTCAACCTAAATATAGGAGGGAAGGGACTTGGTCCTGCCTCAAAGTTATGTGTCAGACTTTGTTGACTCCCCATGGGAAGCCTTACCCTCTCTGAGGAATGGATGCAGGGTGGGGTGGAGGGAGTAGGAGGAGGGAAGGGAGTGGGAACTGGGATAGGTATGTAAAAAGAGAAAAGATTGTTTAAAAAATAAAAAAGAAAGAGACAGAGAAAGAGAGGAAGGAGGGAGGGAGGGAGGGAGGGAGGGAG
>NW_026068174.1:1632265-1735881 GCF_014885135.2 Alexandromys fortis
AGGAAGAATTTATGCTCTGGAGTCCAGAGCCAGCTCATTGGGGAGAGCAATCAGCTGGGAAATGGACTCTCACTGCCTCCCTCTAGTGGTGATTTTCAAAACTGTTCCTCCTGGAAGGCAGAAGGACTGTTTCCAAGTTGGATACAGTGTTGCATGCTAATAGACAAGCCAGCCCAGGTAACCATGGGACAGGAGTCACATCCGGGGCACATTCTACAGTATAGTGTATTTACAGTCACAGAATGTCCTGGTCATGACTCCAGCTGAACTCAAGAAGATTGCAAGACCTTCCCACTCCTGCCTTGCTGTCCCATATTCTAGCCCAGTTAAGACTGTGTTTCTTTCTAATGGAAAGGCTCTAATTCACAAGCATGACACAATGCCCCCGTGGTCACAAGGCATTTATTAATGATCTTCCTCTAAATCCAAACAGCCTGAGACCGTTAGGGGAAAGCCACGTAATCCACAGTGTCTGGTGTAAAGACACACTCTGGAGCCAGGCTCCTAATCAGCCCCTGGGTGGTGACAACCTCAAAGAATGACAATAATTAACATGAGAATGTTTACTCCATTTGTTTGTCTGATTCCTGGGCTGTGCTGAGCAGTGTTGAGAACTGTTTTCTCTGCGAAGCAGGAAACTGTTCTCTGGTCACCTGGTGTGTTCACAGATGCACTGATTAATTGTGGTCCAGAATGTCACCATGACCAGGCTCTGCTCTTGGGCAGCTAGAGTCTTGCTCACTCTGGGTCACTGTGTCCTGGATAAGTGGGACTGAGGTGAGGTCACATTTGACAGTTGGGCTAGAAGCCCCCAGACACAGAGATGTCAGATTTGTCTCTTCCCTCCTTAAGAAAATGGCTAAATCCAGCTCTTTCCAGCTGAGCTTGAGTCGGCCCACATTCACACCACAGCCTGGATGCTGGAGTTCCTCTTTAAGCCACCTTAACAGACTAAGTCCCCCACCCCACCCCTGTGCACTCAGATTCCAGGCTCCACCCAGATGCCTGGACCTTGGCAGAAGAGCTATTCTTTCCCAGATGGTTCAGGAGGTGTCCGCAGAGCCCACGCTGAGAAATACAGCCACGGGTCAAGTATCAACATAAAGCAAAAGACTCCACAGGCTCAGGAGTCCCCAACTGTGCTTGAGAGGGTGCTCAGTGAAACAAGAGAGAAGGAGTAACCAGGGGCCTTGCAACCCCCCCCCCCCCCCCGCTCCTCCCCACAGTCTCCCACCTCCACCTCCTCACTCCCAGCAGTCATGAGCATCCTTCAAGCAGAGGAATCCAGAGCAAGGCCATGGGGTCTCCCTGCATTAGTTCAAGTCATGAACTGTGACCTTAGACCAAGTCCTTTGCTTCTCTGTGCTTTGGCTTCATCCACTGTGAAATCCAATGATTAAAAAGTTGTTATTTTACAAGGCCATTGAAGAGATTATGTTATATTATGTGTGCAAAAGCATTTAAGAAGAACAATAAGAGCTAGGGAGATGGCTTTGTGGGTTGAAGTACCTGCTGCACAAGTGCAAGGACCTGAGTTCAAATTCCTAAAATCAATGTAAAAACTGAACAGGTAGTGTGAGCATCTGCAATCCCAGGGTCCCTATGGGAAAATGGGAGCCAAAGACAGAAGAATCTCTAGAAGCCAGTCTGGTATAGGCAGGAAAAGAAGGAGACCCTGTCTCAGACAAGATAGAACGCAAGGACAGATACCTGTGGTTGTCCTTTGACCACCCCATAAGTGCTATATGTGTGCAACACTATAGCACACACACCCACATTCACTAGCCCAGATACACACACGAAAGCGCTCTCCATCACCCACAGAGTGTGATGATCATGGCCACCAACCCCTAGCCCCATCTCTTTGCCTTGGACAGTCACCTCATGTTAGCAGCGGAATCGCCCTTCTCCCTGTTTGAGACTCAGCGGCAGGTGCAGGGGTTGAGCCACCACAACCAGTCTCTTCCCTTTCAAAGCTGGCATAACAAGTGCCCCCCTGCATACCTCCTCCTACAGATGTCACATGCACAGCCACACAAATCAAGTTCAAGCTCTAGAGGTGCTTGAAGGCTCAGGTTAGCTCCAAGGTGTCCATTTGTAAATTTCCACAGAGAACTCAAGCGTGATTAAAAGGACGGCTAGCTGGGGTGTGATTCTATTTACCCTTCTCAAAGCATCAAAAAGAAGCCAGAATAAAACCCACTTCTCACTCTGACACTAGTGTCCAAAAGTAAAAAGGATGGTGGTGGCGAGGGCCTTAACTGGGAGCCAGCCTCCAACCTTGGACAAGACTCCCGTGGCTCTTCTTTCTGTAGCTCTCATCCGCATCGCACAGGTTGGCCTCTAGAACCCACAGAGAAAGAGATGGTGTATATTTAGCAAAACAGTGGCCTCAGGCTTGGTGGCTCTGCCCTTGCTTTAGGGCTTGACCCCTCAGAAGTAGATTATCGCGCCCCAGCTAAGGCTGACAAACCCACAGCCCTTGTGGCCATCTTGACTGCAACCTTCATGAGAGACCTGAGCTTGAATCACTGAGCTGAGCTCCCTGGGTTGCCGACCTGCTGAACTCATGCAGTAATAGATGTTTATTGTTTCAAGCTGCTAAGTTGCAGGGTGATTGATGGAGCAGCAGAGATGACTAATACACTGGAGGGGAGGGCATAAGAACAGTGCCCAGAAGCAGGGGAAGCTGTCTAGAAGGCAGGCGGGGCTTCCTTTGTAAGCAGAGAAACTGAAAAGAGGAGAAGTGATATATGTCCTCAGATCCACTGGCCTGGTGAACGCTGATGTGAGACGCCTTTGTCAGAGGATCTGAAGAGGAGAGTCTGCATCCGGCCTCGGGGCAGTCCATTGTCTGGCTAGAGAGCAGAGCAACAGGAAATCAAACCTGGTTTAATAAGAAGGACGCTCGGCACCTAGAGAAGGCTGGGAAGGGGGCCAAGTGTGGTGACCTCTGATTGGTTTGTGTGCATGTAATTCTAAATGTTGGAGGAGATGAAAACAAAGCTGTGCCCCTGATGCCCAGTCCACTACTAATCTGGTCAGTAGTCTTTCCCGCACCAGCCCCAGGTTAGTCTTACCTGGAGGTGCTCTTTAACAGTCCCAGGGTGTGGGGTCCACTCTGCACCAATGAAATCAGAGTTTTGACAGATGGCCTGGATATTAGCATCTTTAAAATTCTTTCAGGAGGTTGTAATGGACAGTCAGCTTAAGAATCACAACTATAATGAGAGACACAAAGACAGCAACACAATACACACGTATGCATGTGCACACACACACACACACAAACACACACACACTTTGGTTAATAACTTTGGCCGTTCCCAATTGAGTAATGCAAACTAAGTGCTGGGTAGGTGGAGAGGAGGGGAGAGCCCCTCTCAGCACAGCTCCAAGCCTCAGCTGGGCCCTGCAGGAATTCTGCATTACATTGTAGACAGTGAAGGCAGGGGATAACACAAGATCGGCGAGTAAAATCTCAAGAGTGGAGTCCAGGGCTGTTTCAGCCTCAGGGTTGTCCTTCGAGAGATGGGTAGGAAGGCAAGGTCTACAAGTGAGGACTGGTGACATCAGGATTGTCCTTGGAGAGATGGGTAGGTAGGCAAAATCTATAGGTGAGGGCGGGTGGCCTCTCAGGGCAGGCGCTGAAGATCAGACAAAGCCTGAAACAGGCGAGGTATAGTTGACCGTGAGTGGAAGAAGACAGTACAAAGCTCTCAGATACCAGACATGGCTATCTTGCCAAATTCTGTATCTCCAGCTCCTCCTGCAAAAGCACATGGCATAGTTATCTACATCTTGTAGATGAGAAAACAGAGCCAGATAGAGCTTATTAAACTGACAGGCCTTTTAGAAAACCACAGGCCATGGGATATGTTTGATTGCTGAACTGTGCCCAGCAAATCAGGCCATGAGCGTCTTGGTTGACTCTCAGGGTCTCTAAGACAACCTGCAGCTCCCACAGGATGACTGAACTACCACAGGCTGGATTTGAACACATTGGTTTGTCTTGAGTGTCTGAAGACACTGAGGTCGAGAAATCCCCTTCTCTCCTACCCTGTCCCACTCCAAAGCTGTGAGAACAGCTACGTGGTAATTTCTCAGTCCTGTTTGCCCCACCCCCACCTTCTACAACAAAATGCCAACTCGGCAGCCAAAATTCCTTAATTCATTCATGGCTGGGCATACAGCCATGAACACAATAGCAAAGAACGCATGACCCCGAAGGCCGTGGTGTTGGGGGCTGCCATTCAGGTTGCAAAGAAGCAAGGCAGTACGGAGGACAGGCATGAGGCCCTGCTCCAGAGGCGCTGCAGGTGGACTCCAAGGGGGGGAACTGTTTCCCTATAGCTGTATGGGCACAGAGCCGGGGGCTCAGAGACCATGACCCAGAGAGCCTAGAAGGCTGCAGGTCAGAGAACAGGAGGGAAGGGAAGAGTATGGTAGCCTTTCCAAGACCACGTGACCTTTCTTGGCTTTAAAATCCCAGTTCCCGGCAGTGTAGTTATAAAACTCCTTAAATGACCTATTACAATGCTATAGGATCCTGGTCCAAAAGAAAAGCCCATAATTCTTGGCCATTAGGGAAATGCCCTGGAAGGATCAATAGGGCGGTACAAACATCCAAGGGAGGGGGGTGACTCAGAAATGCTCTGCACTCAAGAGTCCCTTTGTCTTGTCAACCCCGCATCTAAAAGCAACATGTTCCTCCTGGAGCCCACTCCCTGCTGCTGCCTCTAAGTCTTTTCATACTTCTCAGATTGCCCAGTTATGAGCCCAGGGGCTGGGATGAGGGATGAGGGAGATGGCAGAAATGAGAGACACAGGAAGACGGCAGGTGGATGTAGTTTCTCCATTGATTTTAAATCCAATTTGTCTTGGTCAGTGCTGTGACAGTCACAGCAAAGTCCCTTGGGACTCAGGCTCAAGTTCCTTTATCTGAAAATCCTTTGCAAGAAATAATGGTGGGCGGGGTCAAAGTTGACAAGCATTTGCAGCTAAAGACAAGAGATCAGAAGCCAGAGACAACTGTATTTGTGTCTAGTTCCCTGCTGTGTGACCTGGGGAAATTGCTTAGGGCTGCTCTCCAGTTTCTGCTTCTGCCAATGGGAGTGACATCTGGCCATGGGGCACACGAGGCTCTGTGTATCCCATACCCAGCAGCGTGACTGTCGCAGTGGGTACCAGTTTTACTTGCTCTCCTTATTTGATATCAGAGTTGGTTTCCTACATACATCTTTGCTGGGGTCTAAGGCATCTCCTGAAAATGGTGCTGTGAGAGGCACAGGTCATCCCTGGCCCCATCTCCATCCCTGAAGGGAGGCGTGTAGGTTTCAGACATTCTCATAAGCAAGGGACCCAGGTAATAGCAAACTGAACCCACGTACTGCTGAAGACACTGAAGTGTTCACTCACTTCTACATCCTACAGCTCAAATCTAAGAAAAGAACATTAAAACATTCGACTTAGCTGGTGTCAGAAAAAGCTGGCATTGCTTTATTTTATTGTACTTATTGTGTTTGAGTGTGTGCATGCTCCCGTGTGTGCAGTGTGTGGGTTAGCCAAAGGTTATTCCTCCGTTGTGATCGCAGTCCCCATCCACTTTGGTGCTCTGTGTGTTTGTTTTTCCTTTGACACAGGCTGTTGCTGGCACCTGCGTCTTGGTGACTAGTGTAGACTGAGCAGTAAGCTCCAGGAACCCTCTTGTCCCCACCTTTCTGGCACGGAATCCCAAGCATGTACCACCATGCCCTTCTTTTCATGTGAGTCTTGGGGACTGAACTCAGGCCCTGGTGCTTGCAAATCAAATCCTTTCCCCATGCAGTCATCTCCCAGGTTCCAGAAGTTGTTGTTTCAACATTCATCTTCTCCTTGGGACTTCATTCTGTCTCCAGGCAGCAATATTAATAGCCATTTCATAGTAGAAATAAGAAAAAATATATCTTAGCTATGCTGGAATAAAGAAAGGCTTTCCTAAACAATCTTCATTCAAAAAAATGACAGAGTTCACACATTTCCCGAAAAACAACTGAAAGAACGTGGCAGGTGGGGCCCTGAGGGGCCAGCTAACGCTGTGCTCAGAGGACATTCCATAGCCTCCAGTGCTTTTCTTATTTTGAGGAAAAAGCTGGAAATAATTGCACTAAGTAGTCAGATGAAGAAACTAGATAAAGAACTTTAAACTAAATTAACAACAGCACCAAAGATGTGATTTCATGAAAACAAAAGCTAAAATTAATGCATTGGAAAACAACCAGTCTTCTACGCTAATTCTTACCAGTTTTTCTGTTTCCCCTCGGTGCCAGGGGGGGAACCTTTGCATCTGTGAACCTCCATACTTTTGTTCTGAAGTCTAGATAAACATCCATGTCTATATGGTGCATTCCTTGTCTTTATAGAACTAACTGAGGAGACCATTTGGTTGCATTCACAGAGTGCTAGACTGGACCATGGGGCATCCAGTTCTAAAACTAAGTTCACCATGATTGTCTCCAAGCCGCTTTCTCTTCCTCGTGCCTAGATTTCCAACCTGTATGTTAGAAGCTGAGGCTCCCTGCTGGCATCAACAGCTGTCAACTGGACTTCATTTATGGCAGTTGGACTCCCAGGATGTCACTGAGTGATTGGAACTGTCCCAATGCCTGAATTACAGAAGGCTGATGTAAAAGGTGATGGCAGATTTGAAGGACAAACTCAGAAAGTGAAGGCAGCCCCAAGCAGCTTGGAACTTGGGCCTGGCCTAGAGTATTATAAGCAGTATTCTTCACTCATCAGATCTTCGTCGTTGAGACAAAATCCTGGGCCAGACATTTAAGACTTATTTCGGCTCATGTTTTCAGATGTTGAAGTTCATAGTTCAGGGTTCCACTGACTCTGGTCCATGATGAACAAGCTGAAACACATAAGGTAACATGGTGATGTACAAGGACAGACAATGTGTTGTTAAGAAGGTCTGACACCCCCAGATGCAGGTGGGATGGATTTGAGTGTGCTGTGGGACTATGGCAGCATGCACTCCTGACTAAAGTAGGAGTTGCCAGGTTCCAGCATGTAATTCTAGGTGGATGGGCACTCGGAGTCACCAAGCCTAACCCTTTTTCAAGAATGTCTGGGGATTCAGAACTGTATGAGAAATCTCTCAATTGCTGCTCATTTAAAAAGAGGTAAAAAAAATTAATTAGAAAAACAAAGCTGGGGAGTTATAGAGACGGCTCATGTTTAAGAGTGCTTGCTGTGCTGACAGAAATTTCTGTCCCGCCCAGTCCCGCAGTCATTCAGTCCCAAAGAAATACACAGAGGTCTATATTTATTATAAACTGGTTGGCCTATTAGCTCAGGCTTTCTTATTAACTAATTCTTACATCTTATATTAGCCCATAATTCTTGTCTGTGTTTACCTTTATCAGCGAGGCATTCTCATCTTGCACCCTCTGGGTTTAGGTAATGACTGCAGACTTTTTCCTCTTCCCAGAATTCTCCTGTTCTTGTCACCCTGCCTCTACTTCCTCCCTGGCTACTGGCCAATCTGTGTTTTATTAAAATAATACAAGTGACAGGATAAAACACTACTGTCCCACAGCATTGCCACTCTTGTGAAAGGTCTGAATTTGGTTCCCAGCACCCACACTGGGCAGCTCACAATCACCTGTAACTCCAGCTCCATGGGATCTGATACTTTTTTCAAGCCTCTGTGGCATTTACACACACACACACACACACACACACACACACACACACACACACACACACATACACACACAGAAAACATAATATTAAAAAGGCAAAAGCAAAAGAACTCTGTCCAGGACATAAATAGAATCTCTTCCAGTCAGTTTTCATCCATGGGTCATCAGTAAGGATCTCTGCTCTAGCCCAACTCACCTGCCATACGGGTGAAAAACCTCAGTTCAGAGACATAGCTGAAAACCTGAGGACACACAGAAAGCTTGGGGTGAAGTCCAGACCATGACTCTCTCTAGCTCTTGCTCTCTTTGTTGCTCTGTAATTCTACCACCCCCTAGATGCCCATCTGAAGAGAAAGGACCTGAACTTTCCCATAACCTCACTACACAAATACCTGCCATTTAGCTAAAGTTCACCAGGCTCCTCATTTTATACAAAAGGAACTTGAAACCTTGGAAATAAAACAAGACATGCATTTCCCTTACACAATGGCAAGGCTGTGGCAGATCCCAGACCTCCACCCCAAGGCCAGCTTTGCCCTCCCCAGTTCTTTAAGCCCTTGAAGAGCTCCCCGGGTGAGGACTATATTCAGCTTTTGGTAAATTGCTAAAATATTCTATCCCTAAGCAATCCAACAATCGGACAATCCTCATTACACAGTCCCCAGAACCAGGCCCCCAGGTGGCATCACCTTAACTCTTCTCTCCATGGGGGGGCCGACTCACCAGTCTGGCACAACCTTTATCTTCTCTGATGGATGATAAACATGTCTGCAGCAGGCACAGAGCTCGCCAGCCAGTTCCGATTTGTCTGCTAATTGGAGCTGGTGCTAGGCCGGCATGCTGCCTGCTGTCTGTTGGTGGGTTAGCAAAAGGGGTGGGAGGGAAGCAGCATGAGGATTCCTGAAGACCAGGTGTGGGTCCTGCTGCTGCTGAACCTGCTGACCTCAAGAAAGAGGCTGTTCCTATTCTCTAAGCATCCTTTAATTATCTGTGCAGTGGGCATCACAGAACTCACCCCATAGATACTACCAGAGTGCATGGTCAGAAGGAGAAGTCAAACCTAAGACAAATGAAATGCCTCATTTCAAATATTTACAAGGTTTTCATGGTGGGCAAGTTGAAGCCCAAAATCATTCAGTTAGAGGCCACCATGACACAGTACCAGCCCCCTTGGCCACCCTCCTGTGCAAGCTTTCTTTTCTCTCTTGATGGAATCAGCTGACATTTATGGAACTCTTTCTCTGTGCCCGGCATTGAGCTCAGCACGAGATACTCATTGCCTTATGGGTTCCTCCAAATATTCCTACTGCTAATGTGACCAGTTAGAAAGGAAAGCATGAGGAGCTTAAAAAACAAAAAAAAACAGTCCAAAGACTTACCTACTAGTGAAAGAGCAGATCTATCCATAGAGAGAGGCTTTTATTTCTTTGTTCCCCTCATCTATCCCTCCATCCACACTTGGAAGGTTTTGGACACCATGTAATTTCTCAGAAGCCCCTCTTGCCTTTCCCCTTTGCTTGGATGTCTCTACTGCTTGGCAATCATGCCTGTGTAAAGTTTTTCTTGAGGTCCAATTCCTAGTCTATCTCCCCAGGCTGCACTCCAAAGGCAGGCAGATCTTCTTTGCTAGTTTCTATGGGCTCCCGGTGCCTGGTTGCCTGCTGTCAGTTCCGGAGATGCTTGTCACACTGCACTCCTGACATACATCATCAGCAAGCAGGTCACAATTGTGTTAGTATACTTTGTCATCTGCCATTACATCCCAATCAGCTCAGATCCTAGAGGGTCCTTGAAAGACAGGAGCTTTACTTTACCCGACTTTCCGTCTCTGGA
Organism: Alexandromys fortis; assembly: GCF_014885135.2. Lineage (NCBI taxonomy): Eukaryota > Metazoa > Chordata > Mammalia > Rodentia > Cricetidae > Alexandromys > Alexandromys fortis. The sequence goes on from NW_026068174.1 coordinate 1,641,787, forward strand.
CCAGCACGAGACATGAAAATGTTCCACAAATATAGGAAAAATAGAGGGGAAACGAGAAGGGAAAGGAAGGGGAGGAAAGGGCATGAAGAAAGAGCAGGGACAGGAAGGGAAGGATAAATAGGGAAGAAGAGAAGACGGAGGAAGACAGAAAGGGCAGAGATGGAAAGAAAAGTGATGAAGGAGGAGAAAGCGAGCAGAGCTAGGGAGGATGGCGAGGTGGAGCCTATTTCTGAGTGTATTTATTCAGTAAGCAGTGTTGAGAATGGTCATCAAGTAGTAGTTTTCTCACTGAGGGTCCTGTCCAGACTGTGGCCTGCTTTTGTAGTCTTTGACTGCAAATGGTCTTTACATTTTCAAAGGCTACAAAAGGAAAAGAAATATATGTAACATTTAGTAGAGACCCTCATGTTCCAGAGCCTAAAATATTTACTATCTGTGTTTCAATGGCAATGTTTGTTGACCCCCCTAGCCCAAGAGGAAGAAGACCCTAACTATAAAGAATTGACGACTCAGTTAGAAATAGCTAAGTATCCACCTTGGAGATGGAAAACTGAGAGAAGAGAATACAGAACAGCAGAATGTTAAAAAAAAAAAAATAACAAAACCCCCTGGGGTGTAAAGTACCAGAGCGATGACTTGTCATAAATTGTTGATAAGGATAGGCTGCCCACCTCCATCTGAGCACAGGACCTGGGAGCCTCGCTTGCATTGGGGTGCAAACATTTACGAAGCTCCATTGGGAGCTAAATGGGAATCCCACCCAGCTGTCATGAAACAGCGTGGTCAAAGCAGCCAGTTTCAGGGACTAGTATAAGGACAGAGATAGAGTGGGTATCAGAAGGCAGACTCTGGCCTCCTGGGGAAAAGTCAAGGGTTTGGATTCTTAGTTCCAGTGAGGATGTCAAGACATGTGCTCAATCGTCTGGCCACTGGCCATTAAGATGGGTCTCCAACTTTAACTTACTAAAACTCTTTGTTTAAATATTTTATTTTTATTTTTTATGCATGTATGTGTGTTTGTGCCTAAGTGTTTATGCACATGAGCGTACTGTCCACAGAGGCCAGCAGAGGGCACTGGATTCCCCTGGGGCTGTAGTTACATGTGGCTGTTATCTACCTGATGTGCTAAAGCCTGAACTTGGGCCCTCTGCAAGAACAGTGAACACCTTTAACATCTGAGCCAGCCCCTAAAATTCTTTGATGACAATGGAACTTCCTCCAAAAAGGCCCATGCTCTGCTCAGCTGGTGCACTGAGCATGCATTCCCTTGACAAATAGTCACCACAGCCAAGTGCACATTATTTTCTGAGTACTACTGCATGTGAGACATCAGCAGAGATGCTTTTCTGTATCTACATTATCTCAGAGATGAATATACAAAATCCCCATTTTATACATGAGAAAATTGAGGGCTGGAGAAATCAATGAGTATGTGACTACCAAATGGCAGAGACAAATTGTGGTAAACTGTCCCAGAAGCCTGATTTTTCAATAAAGCTCACATCTAGGTTTTGTGCATGCACACATATGCACATATACAATTAGTGTCAAGCAAGAGAATTCATGTGTATGGACTGGTGTCTGGGACAGGCCACAGGAGCAGCCTGTCTATCTGTTGGACATGGTCTCTCTCTCTCTCTCTCTCTCTCTCTCTCTCTCTCTCTCTCTCTCTCTCTCTCTCTCTCTCTCTGTCTCTCTCTCTCTCTCTCATACACACACACACACACACACACACACACACACATGTACACATACTACTATACTACTGGCTTACTTCTTTGTCCAGCCTTCTTTACTCTATATCCCTAGGCCCGATATTCTGGTCTAAACTCAGACTTACTTGACTGGAATCCCTCATGTTCAGTTCAGTTTCATCAAGAACATGCTTTGCACTGATTTCATACAAAGATGAACAAAATATCCATTTGCTAAGATGCTTGGAATCTAGTGAAGGGGTAGACAAATATTCAGCCTAAAAGAAAAATGTAAGCTAATGGGCGAGTGGACTGTCATAGCTATTAGCCCAAGACTGGAGCATCTCTGGGTCTGGACATTGCTTAACAAGATTTCTTTTTTTTTTTTTTTTTTTTTTTTTTATAACCCCAGGCCTGGCCATCCAAAGTAACCAGAGCTTACACACAAGGGAGAGTATTTGACCTGGAGAGACATTAGGATGCTGGGTGGCTGGATGATTTGCACAGATGGCGCTTCAGCTGCATCCAATGAGGAAGTGGGAGCCAGATCACTGGGACTATCTGTTGGGGACTGTGACACCAGACCCTGAATTTCCTGTGACCCCCGCCCCTGCCTGCCAGAGTAAACAACTTGTTATGCTTGCAGCTGCTCTGAGCAAAACAACTTGTTTTCCTGTGCTTGCAGCTGCTCTGAACATGAGACCCTGATGGCAGGGGAGTGGTTTCTGGTGGCTTGCAGCTGTAGGATCCCGAGAGCTAGGGTGTGGCCATTGGTCAGGAAAGGCACTATATAAGCTGCCCTGGAACACAATAAAGAGGCATTCTTGGAGAACTCAAGGATGACCCGTGCCCCTGTGTGTGTCTGCATGTCTGTTTCAATCTCCAGTCCCTTGCCTGGCTTGCCAATGTCCGTAGTACAGGCAGTACACTGCAGGTGTAGTATCATTGTACACGTAGTACAGGCGTTACAGGACAGTAGTACACGTAGTAGTGTGAACATGTACACTATCTTTGCAATACACAGAGGGATTTATAATTTGCATGAACAATGATGAGAGGCATGAAAGAGTTTAAGTGGGAAGTGATATGGGCAGAATGGAAAAGTGTGAACACTCCTGAAGCTGGGTTAAGTATGCAAGGGCATTGTCGGTCAGCTTTCCGTAGATGCAACAAGCTGCAGCGCTTACGCTGGAGGAAAAAACCGCAGAGGTATGGAAAAGTTCATTGCAAGATGGTTGGTGGAACCAGAATGTCTTGGTTGCTTATTGGGTGAAACAGAGGGAGAAGGGAGGAATCTTTGTTAGCACTCCCCTAGACCTCAGCTGCATCCCTCCTTCAGGGAGCTGGTCACTTGATTTGTATTCTCATCCTCTGACTGGGACATATTCTCAAGGCTTGAGACCACTGAAATCTCAGCTGTTCTGGCATTACACCTACCTCGAACCATGAGGGCATGAGCCACCTACCACATCAAACTGACTTCCCAAATTGTCTCCAATTTACCTGTTATTAAATATCCTGTATTAACAGTCCTGGACCAGACCCTTCTTCTATATTCAATCCAGCCCACACTGAACCTAACCTTGCAGCAGCACCCACCCACCCCAGCTCTGACATAGCCAACTCCACCCTCCGCCCCCAAGTCCCCACACAAAACCGCGAAGAAGGCTAATATGGTAGATTCCCGCTATCTTGACAGCTAGGAACAATGGACCTGAACCAACAAGATGAAATTTAGCAGAGATAAATGTCAAGTTCTACACAGTGAGCCCAGAAATCAATCACAGGGACAGGATGAGGAGAACTGATTTGCAGTAATGATAAGGAAACATCTAGGGAGAGTGGCAGAGGAGCTAGACAGGCGCCCAGCCATCGCTAGGAACATGAGGCAATGGATGGATTCAAAATAGCACTAACAAAGTTCAAGGCTAAATTAACAACAGTGTCCAGGTAGAGAAAAGTCGCCACCTGGCATTTGGTTAGGATTGTTTAGATCCCAGGTAACATACTGGGTACTGCCAGGCAAGTATACCCTGGAGGGCAGAAAGGGGTGACGGTTATAGAAAATTCTAAAACCTTAACAAGGAATACAGCCATGGTTGGCAGAACCTGGTACTCAGCTAACACAAATGCCTGCCATTATTCCTCCTTGGTTGTTCAACACCTCAGAATTTATCCCAAGAATAGTGGGTCTGCTGTAAATTCTTTCCCCATAGCGTATCCTCATCTTGGAATGTGAAGTAGATCTTGTCTTTAGGGACCAACTCTGCCTAAACAGGTAAAGAATCCTGAGCTCAGGAAAGGCTTGTGGCTTTCTCAAAGGTGCAAAGTGTGTTGGTGGCTAAGCGAGGATTGGAGATGAGGTCGGTCAGATGCTCTTTCTGAAATGTGTCCTGGTTACTTCCATACTTACCCAACTGCTCACTGTTCACTGTGATGGAAGAAAAGGGAAGCGGGAGAGAGGGAGGAAGGAAGGTAGGAAGGAAGAAAGGAGAGGAGGAGGAGGAGGAGGGAGAGTAAGGGGGAATGGGGGAGGAAGGGGAGGACAGGGAATGGAAATAGGAGAAAAGGGAGGAGAAAAAAGAGGAAAAGGAGGAGAAAGGAGGAGGACAAGGAATGGGAATAGAAAAGAAAGGAGGGGGAGGAGGGAGGTAAGAGAGGAGAATAGAAAAGGAGGAAGAGGAGGGGAGGAGGGAAAGTAAGGGGGAATAGGGGAGGACAGAAAATGGAAATAGAAAAAAAAAGAGGGAAAGAAAGGGAGGAGAAAAAGGAAGAGGAGAAATTGGAAAAGGAAGAGAAAAGAGGAGGACAAGGAATGAGAATAGTAAAAAAGGAGGGGGAGGAGGAGAGGGGAGAGGGAGGAAGAATGAAGAAGGAGGAAGAGGAGGGAGAGAAGGGGGAGGAAGGAGAGGAGGAGGCAGTGGCTGTGACAGCAGTCGTAATGGCGACAGGACACATAGGCCAGAAACCTTAGTGCTCATGATAAGGAGACTACACACAGGACATGTACTAGTCATAGAACTGCTTTTGTTGCCTCAGTGAAGTGAGCCAATTTCTTGGGCAACTTCGCTGGATAACCCTGGATCCATGTATCCTCTTTTACCTTCCCATCTACTATTGCCTGGAGAATGTGATAGGATAGGCTGACTCCTTTGCCAGAGGTGGGCTCTGCTGCTTTGACCGACAGCAGCTTCAGCTGCTGTCCCAGGTCAGAAATATAGCCAAGTCTTGCTTGCCATGACCCCAGTTCTCATCACAATTTTAAATTTCAATTTTATTATCACTACTACTACCATTTTCTCAGTCCTGGTCTCTTTATGACCATTTCTGTGCCCACAGTCTTTCTTGGTTCTTCCAATTACTTTACGAGGTTGCCCATGGGAAGCTGAGGCCTAGGAAGGCCTTATGACTTGCAAGACTCCGGCTCCAGCTGACTCATGTGACTTTATTGGCGGTGCTTCCCTGGGAAAGCTACATCTCTTCAGCGTGCCTAGGGTCATAAAGGAAGCACAAAGCCGTCTTGCAATTTCCCACTTTTGCAATTCTAGGATGAGAGACTCATTTTAGATTTATGAAATAAAAAGGAAGAGCGATGTGTAGAACCCAGAACCCCAGCAGGCAAGAAACCAACCTAGGGTTGCTCTGCTCTGATTGAGGTCTCAGGAGGAAATACATTACAAAGCCTAGTCTACAAGAGGAGAACATCTATACCCTAACATAAGTTGATTTCAGGGTGTGGTTAGCATTGTAATGTGGATTCCTGAGTGTCTGGGAACTTGTGACTAGATTCTGCTGGAAGCCTGGAGGCCCGGGTAATCGTCCTTAGCCTCTGTCTGGAGTTGGCAAGCCAGCTGTGCTGGGAGATGTAGGCTGGACCCTCAGGTTGCTATGCGATGTGTACAAGTACCATGGAGAGCTCCCCTGGCCACACACCTGCCCAAATCACCAGGCTGCCTGGAATGCTTGTCCCTGTGGCCTCCTCACTGCCCCAGTTGCCTCTCTAGAATGAACTCCACTTGTTCTTCCATTGCTCAGATTAAGTCCTGTGTCTTCTACCAGACTTTTTGTAGGGCATCTGTGTATGTCACCTTCCTGTCCCTTGAAGTTGTAGCAATATAAAAGCATTCATTTGGGGATATATTTAGCAATATAATACCATCTACCCACCTCATCTCCAGGGTCAGCCTCTGCTCTAAAGAGACCATCTCTGGCCTCCCACACAACACTCTGCAGAGAGATGAAGTCACGATGAAGGGAGATTTCAGGGATATGGTTTCTGCACACATCCTCGTGCCCAGGCTTCTGCTCAGGTAGGAGCCTCCTTGTCATTCATCCAGAGGTCCCTCCACTCCCTGTCCCAACTTTCTCCACTCCCCAGTGACACAGCTATGCATGTGAACCCAGAGTCTGCCCCTTCAGATGTGGCTTCTGAGGAGATCATTCTTCAGGATGGCCTTCTTGCAAAAAGAGAGACGCCGTTTACCGGATGGATGAACTTCATATGCAATGGTGGGAACAGGATGCACTGGGTGTGTTGGCTGCAGGACGCTTCAAAGCCTCTACCTGCTCATCCATAACATGCTCACCTATGAGTCATACTGAACACCTTGTCTTCCACATAGTCTTGCCCATCCCAAAAGACCGAGGTCTGCTAGGAGTATCTTTTAGAACACAGTCGTCTGGCTCGTCCCTGGACCAGTTTCAATGCTGTCATTTATTTGCTGTGTGACTTCAGGCAAGTCACTTTGTTTTTCTGTGTCGCTTCTTTGTATGCAAAAAAAAAAAAAAAAAAAAAAAAAAAGAAATCAAAGCAAGGTAGGAGCCAGGAAAGACGGTCCCTGAAGCTACCCTCTGGCGCTGATGTTTTCTGATTCATTCCTCTGTGTTTTCTGATGTCTCTGCATTCTGGAGCTGGGAGGCCAAACATGCGATAGATGGAGAACAGCGTTGTGCTAGCAAGACTCGGGACAATGAGCCTTCAGGGGGCCACTTTGAAAGCTTGTGGGATACTTTCTAGGTGTAGAAAATTGTTTTTAGTTAGTCAGCATCATATGCCATTAACAGCACCCTGATGGCTTAGGCATTGAGAGTGGCTGGTAGCTCCAACCAGATGATCCTTACTGGGATTGTTAAGTTTCAGGAATTGCACTGGGGATTTAGATACCACCGGTGGTTCATACAGGGATGAAGTCAGGATTCAGACCCATGGGCTTCTTCCATGCTAAAAGCCGGATTACCAAAGTACCATGGTGAGGTACTAAAGACTCTGGAACAACTAAATTAAAGCTGTTGTGAGAATGAGAATGTCAGAGGGAGCAGAGGGGTAGGAGTGGAGCCCTGAGCATATTTACACAGCAACCTGGAGCAATGGGCTAGCCCGGCATGCCTACTGCCTCCTTTCACCCCAAGCTACTAGGACTCCTTTTTGTTGTTGTTTTGTTTTCCAAGACATGGTTTTACTGTAGCTTTGGAGCCTGTCCTGGAACTAGCTCTTGTAGACCAGGCTGGCCTCGAACTCACAGAGATCCACCTGCCTCTGCCTCCCGAGTGCTGGGATTAAAGACGTGTGCCAGTACTGCCCAGCTAGGATTCCTTTGACTGCCTCCTGGATGTGAGGTCTCCCAAAAACAGGGGAAAAAAGAAACACAAAGAAAACATGTTCCTTACTACTAAGAATTAGAGTGTTTATTAAACTTTATTCTAAGGAAGACTAGTCCTTCAGGCACTCTGTGATAAAGGCATTACTAATTATGTTCAGAAACATTACCTGTCTTTCCACCACACCCCCCAGAAAGCCCCTATTGCCATCAATACTCTCATGTTCTTGGAAACCTACTAATTGGTTAGTTCAAAGTTACTCACCTTTATTTGACCAAGAAACTCCTTTTCTGAGAATTTTTGAAAGATTTGTTTCTATTGTTTTTAAAAGTGTAGTGTAGTGTGTGTGTGTGTGTGTGTGTGTGTGTGTGTGTGTGTGTTCCACATGGTTCTTCTGTGTTTCTTCATGTCGCCTTGGGCTTCTTCAAAGAAATCCCTTCATCTTTTTGTCCTTTTTAAATTAAACTCAGTCAAAACTGTTCCTGTCACAAATGAAATACAAACTGTCTCTAACTTGGAGTGAATTTGTTTGTTCACAACGTCACTTTTACTGCCTAGACATGGAGCCAGGGACTGTTACAGAAAAGGGAGAGGGTTGCGGTGGCCTTAGAGTGAGGTTTACATGGCAGAAAACTCTGGACACGGTGCCAAAGCATTCATGAGGAGTTTGTAGTCTGTGCTGTGGTCTGGAGCCTCCCTCAAAGCCTGAGTGTTAAAGAACTACAGTCTCCATTTTGGTGCTACAGGAAGACGGTAAAGACCCATATGCAATGCGGTCTGGAGGGGCACTGGGGCATACCCTTAGGGGGAATCTCCTTCACTGTGAGCAGCAGCTTCCTCTGGGTGCTTCTGCCATAGCGTGTAACATTCCACCGGCCCAAGAGCAATGCAGGCAACTGATCCCAGACCAAAGTCTCCCTCATGGAGATAGAACCTTCCCTCTTTTTAAAGTTAATTTCCTCAGGCATGTTGTACTGCCCTGTTTCTATCGCATACTCCATGTGGTGTCTCTCCGTGCATTTTGTTCTGAACTGTTGGATATATGGCTCTTTGAGGGACTTCACTGCCTGATGCTCAAGCTATTTCAGACTCAAAACATGTGGCTTCCTGTAGAACACCTGTTCCCCCAGAGCAGGGACTGCAGATCATAGGGGTTCAGCAGAGGGGATGGTTTCTGACACAGGCTATAAATGACTATAAGTTAATTACCTTAGTCTCTACGCTTCTGTTTCCTCATCTGAAAAATGGGGTGATTTGGTTCCCCCAAACACCAAGACATTTTGGGATAAAAGGGACACATTTTCCTTTTCTTGATGTTTGCCCCCTGGTCTGTACAGCCGTCCTTCTGTATTCATCCTTGGCTGCAAACTCCCACTATGTCACCCTTCTGTATTCAGCAGACTAATCTGGACCCTTGGGTCCAGAGACTGGGAAGTTCCTGGGGAAAAGAGGAGCCTGCGTCTGGTCTTGTGGCTTTCTGCACCTAGCTATGAGGCTTGGGGAAAGAAATTTAATGCCCTAAGTGTCTACCTGTTTATCTATAAAATGGAACTAAGACTCCTTTACTGGGTTCTTCCTGGCGGCTGTGTGGACTGAGGTTTCAGAGGTGGTTCCTGGGCCGTGCACAATGGACACTTTCTGCTCTCTTTTCTGCACTTTCAGCCCCAAGCCAGGTGGATTTCTCAGAAAAGAAGCAGAGTGTTTCAGAAGAGCCAGGCTTCCTGAGAGCGCTGGCTACCTCAGGGTATTAATGAATCTGGGGAAGTCTGTTTGCACTGATTGTTTCCTGGGTCTGTCCTTTGAGGTCCTTCAAACTGCCCCCTCAGGGCCCTTCCTCTGACCTCCTATTCTTATAAAATGAGAAAACAAGTTTCATCCAGAAAATTGCTTGCTATTTATATGCCCCAAGGTGACCTCTACCCGGAATAAGATAAAGGGGACAGCTGGTTGAAAGCAGCCCTTTGGGCGCTTCCTCCTAGTGCCCATCTGTGGTCCATGGGGGTGAGGGCCTTCTTGATTCTTCACCAAGAATCAGAGGAGGGTGGCGCTTTAGAGAAGGCTCGAGGGGGTGCTTCATTTATCCATCTAGCTATTCAGCGCATGTTTAAGAGGTGTTTTTGTAGGGCAGGTAGGTGCTGAGTTCTGGAGACACAATGATGTGTGGACATATAAGGTCCCGCTCACAAAGTCTATAGTGTCCTAGAAGAAACATTTTCAAAATCCGCTGTAACTATACCCTTACCTTCCCCTGTTCCGTATTTAAAACCCACAGGCTGGAAGCTGTTAGGAAGGTGAGCTCATTTGAATTTTCAGGGGTATCTGGAAACTGCTGGTTGTCAGGCCTCCAGTATGTAATATTATTTATGAATGGTGCCTTGCTACCACCCAGAAGGGTCAGAATTCAAGCACCCCATGCTTCCTGTTGTCACGTCTAATTTACTCAGCTGAGTGGACTGCAGTATGAGTGGGGTCCTGACTCCAGAAAGAATGAGGCACAGTGGGTAGAGAGGACATGTCCCACAGCCTGACTTATCCTGCAAGAATGGACTTGGAGTATCCAACTCGCTGTAGTCTAAACCAACCTCTTTTCTTTCTTAAATTCCACCTACAGTTTTAAGTCCCTCCACTTTCCCTTGGGTTGGATCTCCATCATGCCGACAGGGAATTAGATGGGTCTGCTCCTCAACCCGGACTTGTATAAACCTTGCCTGATGGAAGAGACCAGAGACACACTCCGGAAGCCGTTAATCCAGTATTCCATTCTAGGTGGTTCTGAGGCCCAGGCAGTCTTGGGGACCACTTAGTTATCACTCTTGAGAGGATGAGAGTACAGAATGAGTCTAGGGGTATTGCAGATCGAGTCCTGTACCAGGCAAGGAGACTGAAGATGACGGGTGATGTCATCCCTTGTCTGTCTCCATGTCTGGACTGTGGAGCTAATGTGAGTTAATAATGAAGTTAGGAAGACGAGGTCTATCCAAAGAAATCTGGGTGCAGAATCCTATAGATGAGGCAGGACGGGTCATCTAATCCATTGTATTCTCATAGGTTTTAGTTTGGGGACATCTCTGCCCAGACATCTTTAAGACCCTCTCACATTGCTTCTAACTTGATGTGTGGCCTGTCGTTTCAACCCAGTGGCCCCCAGATATCAGTACAGTGTACACACAAGATATTGGATGTCACCTAGACCCAGAATTTGCTGGGTGGAATTAACTATTCTTTGGTCACTTGCGGTGACCTTGGCTCTACAAAAAAAGTCCAGTAGACTTCATTTCTTTGACCCATCCCAATATCTTTGCAAGAAAGTCTTGTAATCCTCCTTTCAAAATAAAGAAAAATGATACTTAGAGAGAGAGAGAGAGAGAGAGAGAGAGAGAGAAAGAGAGAGAGAGAGAGAGAGAATTGCCATAGTCTGTAAGCGTGCATGATCTTCGGCACAACTCCCAACATGGCTCTCTGTCTCCATGACAACACGCCGAGCATGATGAAGCAGTCAAGTGATTTACAGTTCCCCATCAGAAGTCACTGTGTCTCCAGGGATCAGAGGAAAATTAAGCATGAGGCCAGGGCCAAGACCTTCCTACTGATCCCAGACAGGGCAAGTGCTCAGAGGCCAGAGCTGCCATTTAGCGGGGCTCCAAGGCCACTGGCTTGGTCTCTGCTCTCCAGGGCAGACTGGAGGGAAAGGAGCAGGTATCTAGTGAGTGACAAGGGCTGGGGGAGGAATCAGAGAGCTAGCTCCTGCCCCCAGCTCTGTGTCCTAGCTTGCCTGTGGGATCTAGACAGTTTGTTTGTTCTCTCTCTCTCTCTCTCTCTCTCTCTCTCTCTCTCTCTCTCTCTCTCTCTCTCTCAGCTCTCAGTTTTTCCAAATCACAGGAACAAACAGAAACTGGTAGGCCACAGGAGTGCCTCACCTGTGTGGACTCTGATACTCCCCAAGGTGGGGAGTGAGTCAGCAAGAGCAAGCTAAGTGCTCTAGTCTGATGGGGGAAATCCTAGAGCCATCGGCCACACGGGACTCTATAGATTCCAAATGCAGCTGCCCTGGAAGTGGTTCCCTGTTAAGACTTCACTCATAGTAGAGGATGGGGACAGTGCCATCTTAGGGGAGGGTGGCAGGCTCCTAACAAGGTAGATGTAGCTCCCCAGACAGGAGCCGAAAGGGGAGCTTTATCAGAGCATTGAGTACAGTTAGGCTCAAGGAATAGATGGTAAGAGAAGGGGGGAAATGGCCAGACATGGTGGTACACACTGTGATTTCTTCAATCCAGGAGGCTGAGGCAAGAGCACTGTGAATTTGAACCCATCCTGAGCTGACAGCTAAAAGATTTCTTAAATAGATAAGAAAAGAAGAAGAAGCAGGGAAAAGGAAGCATAGACAAATGAGAAAGCAAGGGAGCCGGTGAGAGAAAGATGGGCTGACAAAGCACAAGAAAGAATGAGAGAAAAGATGACGCTCTCAAAGAAAGGAAAACCCAAGGAGGCTGCAAGGGATTGAAAGGGACCAGTAGGTGTGGGTAAAATGTTTGCAACACAAGCCCAAGAACCCAAGTAAAAGTTAGGCACAAGTGAGCATGTCTGCAATCCCAGCACTCCTACAGTGAGCCGGGAAATGGAGTAGAGGATCTCTGGGAATGCACGGGCCAGCTAGCTTGTGAAGAGCGAAAGAGAGTCTGTACCAAACAAAGGCAGAGGGTGAGAGAGATACCTGAGGTTATCCTCTGACCCCCACACATTCACCAAGGCACGCCCACATCTACACCAACATATTTGAATGTGCACAGACCCATGTTCTCATACACCGTACATACATTTACGCATAACCATACACCCACGTTGACACATGTTATTTTTAAGGATCAGCAATCAAGTCTGTTCTGTCGTCATGAGATTTTGCTGTAATTATACAGGGTGTGGACACAATAGCGGGAACTGGATGAAAGATGCCCCCCATCTTTCTCTCTTTTCTCTCTCATTCCTTACGACAGTGCTATTTCAAAATACTTAAAAGTAAACATCATCACAGAGCCATTGTTTTAGATGCATGGAAAGGACAAGCTGTTCACAGAAGACTCCACTGCCCTTTGTCCTTTGAATATGTCCAGCTCAGCTCATGGGCAAGAATAAACAGTGAATATGAAGACGAGCCTCAGGCAAGCATCCTAGGCTGGCAGAAACCGGATTCCCTTTTCTTTCCTATGCACTGTGACTACCAATCTCCCAAATGCTCTCTATGTACTCGTGCCTCTCAAGTGTTTATGTCGAGAAGGCAGTATCTACTAAATTAGCAGCCTGGTTTGTGTGCCTGCACCTACTCCTCTAGAAAACCACGTCAATTATAGCTATGACATTTAAACAACGCCTAAGCTGCCTGTGACTAGGAACCCCTGCCACTGTGATTCACTTCCACACAGGCCAAAAGTATCCATCCAACAGGTAGCTAGGCAGCTCTGCCCTATTCTATAAACCAGTCAGTACCCCCTGAAAGAGAGCGAAGGAGCCGGGGCAATTCACGATCACGTGTGGGTGTGAGCCACAGTGGCGCAGATGGACTTCTAAGCAATAAGCCCGAGTCTACCTCACCAGCACCTCTGTTAAAAGAAAACCCAAGTCCTAGGCCCAACTTCCACCCCTCCAAAAAATACTTTCTCCAGAAAAGGCTGAAGGAAGCCTTCTGCTGACTTCACACGGTCTTCTTCTCAGAATCCTCACATCCCTGTGGCGTGGGACTCCTCATTCCCAGATCACAGATGAGGAAACTGCTAAAACTCCATGATGCCTCCCACAGCCCCGAAGCAGATGTCCCTGTACCCAAGTCCTGGTTGAACTACCTTGCTGTGTGCTAGGTTGTCTCGTCTATCAAATGGAGTGGAAGCAGCATTCCTTTGTGGAACTGATATGAAGACAAGTGAGTTCACTGTGTGAAGCTCTTAGAGCCTGCTACTCAGCACTTGCTTCCTAACTGCTATCTTCCGTCAGTACTGTAACTTCTAGAAGGCCCTTTTATGGCGGAGGAGGGTGTATAGTGTGTGTGTGTGTGTGTGTGTGTGTGTGTGTGTGTGTGTACATGTCCATGTGTGTAGAGGTCAGAGAACAACCTTGTTCAACGTTGTGTATACCAGGCTAGCTGCCCCACAAGCGTCCAGGGATTCTTCTGTCCGTTCCCCACCCCTCGCTGTCGTCTCTCCCTAGAAGCACTGGAGTCTATAATTTCATACCATCGCAACACTCTCTTCAGACGGTCTGCACATTCGAACCCACAACCACACACTCTTTTTAGCCCAGGAAAGCTCTCATTAGTCAAGAGACCTAAGACTAAGGACACAAGAAAATTGGCTGAAATAATTGAAGATATCTGAACTGTGAGAAGATTACAGGGAGGCAGGATCTTTATCCTTAAGTATCCAAAAAAAAAAAAAAAACTGCTACAAAAGATCAAATTGGCTCGGCCTTTTCTGGAAGGCAAAATTAGAGCCACCAGGAGATTAAAAAGTCTGAGATATAAGTGCCACCTAAGTGAAAAGCATTTCAAATGGACAAACGTCTAGCCTTGGGTTCACATGCCCTTATTGCCCCTTTGGAGAGAAGGGAGACTAGGCCAGAGGCACAGCATGTGGAGTGCTGGGCAGAAGCTCTCTCAAGTCTCCTCTCTGGCCTAATTTCCCAGAGAACTGTCCCTCAGACAGTGGGAGCAATGAGACCTTTGGACCAGCATTCCAAGCTTCTGGAACCTGGACTCCCAGAATAATTTGACTTCTTCCGGGGTCCAAATAACTCCGTCAATGCAAGTAATTGCCTATGTTCCTAATGCCACAATTAAAGAAACTCATTGGCAAGCAGTGTTCGGCAAAAATCCATTTTTAGAGCTTTTCCTTTTTTATTAGCTGCTTTCCCATAGAAATAGTCTATGCATGCAGTAAATCAGAAGCCAATATGTAGAGTTTCTACGGAGCCAGAGGATGCAGAATGGATGGAAATGAATTGCAGGCAGGGGTAATGGTGGGGCCTGAGGCAGAGATGCGTATATTCTTTTGACAAGTGGCCCTCAGGCCTGGGTGCCCAGGGAAGGCATCCTGAAATGGATTGTTCTGTCACCCATTATCTCTGTGTTTGTCCCAGCCACAATCCCTCTTTGTAGTTCCTTGAGAGATCTATTCTAGATGCCTGATGCCTCTGAGGGTATAGGAGTTGGAAATGAGAGGTGCATGGGAAATGGGGCTTAGACCACAGTACAGAGTGGACTTGCCAGAGCAGGACTGGAGGGATGGATGGGCAGAGCAGGACTGGAGGGATGGATGGGCAGAGCAGGACTGGAGGGATGGATGGGCAGAAGAGGACTGGAAGAAATCTTTCTTATAGGTTTTATAGGTCAGCAAATGAGTCTATCTGTTGGGAAACACTGAGTTAGAAATCACAGGCCACCCTGTAGAATGTTGTACAGCTATTAATTATTATTATTATCATAGCCAGAAAGACTATATAATAACATAGGAACATGTTATCAATGCTTTTACAAAAGAACTAGAATTTTTTCTACAAAAGGCTAGCTAATTGTAGTTTGGGCATTATAAACCAAGCTATACCATCTCTCGGTGTGAAAGTAGCCACAGACCGGACATAAATGGATGGGCAAGCATGTGTTCCAATAAAGTTTTATTTACAAATCAAGTGGATGCCCTTGGTAGTTGGTGGCTGTCAGTTGACCAGGCACGGGGACAGAGGTCAGAGGGTGGGTCCCACTAAGTGCTCATGCCCATAGGTCAGGCAGGGTCAGCTAAGACCGGCTTCTCGAAGCTTCCTATCTCAGAACTGTCAGTCCATTAGGAGCAGCACTGGTTTTCCTCTCTGAGACAGGAAGAGCAGGAACTCTGCTGGCAGATGGCTGAGGGTCTAATAGTTAAGGGGATCATTTAATCAGGTGGAGCTTGGGGCTGTGACAGGCATCTGGGTCATTTCACAGGGAGGAGCTACCTAGGCTAGTCAACATGAAGCTCCTTAGGGAGCAGCCTCAAATCTGAGGAGGCTCCATATCAGAAAAACAGCTATGCCATCACACGGTCTGGGGAATAAACCATGATCAGAACAGAGAAATATAAGGGGGCAGGGGCAGAGCATTCCATCCGAGGAAGGCTGGTTGCCCAGGACTCTTTCTTACTGTGGGTAGGTGGGGCTAGCCTGAGCTCAGGGATGGGTTTTGGGATATGGTGGAGTTATGGAAGGATTCTTCAGAGAAGAGTCTTCTAACACACACACACACACACACACACACACACACACACACACACACAAGCTAAGATGGTCAGCTTTGTATTCTGTGGGTTTTGCTACAGTGAGAAATAAAATAAGAATCCACTATATGTAACCAAGGTATGAGTATCCCAAACAACACAGGTGAAGGTTTGCAAACAAGCCACATGAAAAGGAAATATATGTCTGCACTTGGAAAGAGAAGAATCTCTTCTTAAAGTTGATAGAGGTGGCCCTGCTGTGAACAATAATAAAAAAGATATTTATCTTGGGCTTTGCAAGATGTTTTGATGGCATGAGCAAACTGGAAGAGACGAAGTGAGCTTCTGGAGATTAGGGGACGGAGAGAGGAAAGGTGAGTTGGGCTCAGGTCCGCAATGACTCTGTCTCTATGGGAAGAGGTGGGAGAGCAAGAACACCGGGGGAGGCAAACAAGGCGGGTGTCTGAGTTTTTACTGTAGTTCTGGCCCTCGCTTTGGAAACTGAACCTTAACTTTTTCCTCAGCTCTGCACCCTCCCTACAGCTTGTTAAGAACTGCTATGTCGCTCCTTGAGTTACACACAAGGAAGCCAAAGCTTAGAGAAGAGGAATCACTTGTATCAAGTGACTCACTTGTATCAAGGCTCCTGAGTGGAACAAGCCATGATTGGAGGTCAGCCCTCTGACTCCTAAGCCGCCATGACCCTGAACAGATTGCTAAACCACTCTGAGTCCAGGTGTGTCAGTATCAGCTGCAGGTCCCTCTTGGCTCCTGTCTGGTCACCTTGCTGAGATGGTCACATCAGGTGATGGTGATGGAGAAGTGATTGCTGGAGGACTTGGAGTGACTAGTAGTGGGACTTGAACTTGACCTAATCAGCAAGAACAAACCACTACAGGTTTCTTCTCGACCCCAGGTCAAAATGAATTCTCCTTTGCCTGGAGTCCTTGTTAGGAGGTGGCTTTCGAAGGAAGCCTTAGGGGATTGTTAATTCTCCCAGGAAGAAGCAAAGAATCTCCTTCATTAGTGAAGGATGGGTTCTGAAAAATAACATTTCTGCAGGCAATTTGCAAGCGTACTTTACTGCCCAGGCCTGGACTGGGATTCAGATGGCCTCCAGTCCACCCTTACATACCCTAGGGAATAAACTCAGCACCTCCCAGCACTGCTCTGCATGGGGTCTCCTTCTCACCTCAGAAAAAGGTGACGGGCCTGACTGTGGGGAAATGGGTCCTATGAGAAGGGAATAAGAGAGATACATGTGGCTTACTCTGCTCCGTGATCACTGCTCAGCACCTGGAAGTTGTCCAAGTCCCCAAGTCAGCCATGGAGCCCCTCAGGCTATTTGGGTCCCATTAGCCCTTGTGTCATATATTGGGACCTTTCTACAAGGTAGAGAAGGGTTCTCAACCTGTGGGTCGCAACCCCCATAGGATAACACACCAGATATTTACGTTATGTTTCATAAGAGTAGCAAAGTCAGTTATGACGTAGAAACAAAAGAATATTATGGTTAGGGGTCACCACAACATGAGAAACTGTATTAAAAGGTCACAGCATTAAGAAGGTTGAGAACCACTGTCTTAGAGGGCAGAGGCAGGTATAGCCTACCCTATTTCTGTCACTTCAAATGAATTCCCAGCAAAGGCTGATGATGCCTCTTCAACAAAATGTTGGAGAATACTGACCTTTGGAGTCAAAGCCACAAAAATGACTTGCTCATTTCTTTCTTTCTCTACCTCCCGTGGAGCTGGAACCACATGCTGGGCATGGGCCAGGGTCTAGGAAATGCCACGAGGAGAGACAGCTCCATGCTAGAAGGTCATGAACCTCAGTGTCAGACTGTCTGGAGCCAAACCTACCTCTGCCACCATGGCTATGTGGTATTGTAGGAGGCCGCTTGTTTGTTTTGGGCTTCCAAGACCCGAAATAACCACTATATTAAACTATATTAAATAAATCACTGCTTGGTCCATTAGCTCTAGCTTCTTACTGGCTAACTCTTACATCTAAATTTAGCCCATTCTATTAATCTATGTATTGCCTTGTTGCTATGGCTTACCGGCAAAGTTTCAGCATGTCTATCTCTGGTGGCAGCTCCATGGCTTTTCCTGACTCTGCCTTCTTTTTCCCAGCATTCAGTTTAGTTTTCCCCACCTACCTCTATTCTGCTCTGTGCAGGCCCAAGACAGTTTCTTTATTAATCAATGGTAATCACAGCATACAAAGGGAATCCCACATCAGTGTGGCCTTGCACAGGTTACTTAACTTCTCTGTACTCAACCATCATTTTGTTAAAATGGAGATCATGAAAATAGCCACAACATGGTTCACATCACCAAAGCCAGTCAAACTCTCCCTGGCATGTGTAAGCCCTGGTCATATACTGCCTGTATTATCCCTGTGGATTTCTGGATCAAGGAGAGGGATGGAGATGATGAGAGAGATTTGGGGAAGTTTGGACAGGTGTTTAGTTGGAGTCATATACTACAGCAAGTCAAGAAAGGGGGCACAAAAGTGACTGTGGGATGGCAGGTGAGACAATGAGCTAGCCTGTAGCATCGTAGCAGCAAAGGGACTGGAAAGAGATGTTGTGTGACAAAACTTCGGGAGACACTCACCCCAACCAGGGGCATATAATGGACCAAAGTATGGCTACCACCAAAGACCAACTTAAACCATGAATTTTATTGGGATTGCTTACAGGAGCAGAAAAGACTCAAAGACAACACACCACCAAAGTCTATATCCACATGGGTGACAGATCACAGAGCTGGAAACCTAGAGCATGGAATATAACCTGCAGGTAGAGAGTGTTCTTTCCAGGTGACTCTGGTCTAAACTTTTTCCCAGCAGCTCTGTGGCAACTTGGCTTATTTCTATTTCTTCCAGACAGCTGGTTTGGTCCCAGAGTCTTTGCAGCTTGGCTCATCTGTGAGTCTTCTTTCAAGGTTGGCTTGTCAGAGGGTAAATATCAGCATCTTGCCTTGTTTACTCTGGGAAGAATGGAACTGGTGAACCTGATCAGTTTTAGGGACTTCCTGAAGCCATTGTTTACCTTCTGTTTAAGAAGCTTCCATGCAGGATGGAATGTTTCAGGCTCAGAGGGAACTATCACAAAACAGGGGAGAACAAACCACTCCTGCATGTAACCCTCTGGACAGAGCAGGCCTCCAGAGCTTTCAACCACATACCAACCATGAGTCAACACTAGAAGAGCCTATTTGCTCTACTCTCAACTGGTCATTTCACACTGAATGTTTTCTCTAAAATTAAAAATTATCTCAAGTCCCATTGCTTCTCATTTAAGTCCAGATCCCCAAATCATCACCATAAGACTGTACCTGATGCAGAAGCAAAGAGTCTTTAATGTCAGGTAACTCGGGTCCCTCCATCCAAAGCAGCAGCAACAGGGACAGAACAGGAGAGACACCCCTCTACCAAGAAAAGGTTTATATAGGGAAAGAAGCTTAGAAAATTCCAAGCCTCTGAGCTTGGCTTGTCATTGGCTGTCCCCCCCCCTTTGGCTTGTCATTGGCTGCCCCCCCCCTCCATAGGATGAGGGAAATTATAGACTTCCAGGCTTAGGATTGGCTGCCCTCTATGATGTAAAGGAATTTCCAGGCCTGAAGGGAATTCCCAACTGCCAGTAACTGCCTGAGGGGAAGGCCAAGCCTCTAGGGGCTCAGTGATTGGTCCATTTTCCCTGCTCAGGGATTGGCTGATTTTGTGTCAGGGACAGAGATGGCTCTGATTCTGGAGCCAAACTGTGTTTCTTTCTTTTGTTCTTTTTACCTTTCTGACTCTAATTTTGGGACCAGGGCAAATATCTTTGGTATGCTTGAATCTAGGAGGGGCTTATTGCATTCTTTTGGATCTGGTTTCAGGGTCCGGGTACTTTTCTCCAGTTCTAGGTTCAGAAACAAAGTGTCCCTTCCCCTGGCTCTAGTCCCATTTTCAGGGTGTGTTTCCTTTCCGGCTTTGAACCTAGAACCAAGCTGCTGGGGAGGGGGCTGCTAGGGCTACAGACTCACTGACTCTATGGGGGCCTGGGCCTCTCAAAAACAGCATCAGAAGCACAATCTTTTAAATAAGGACCTTTGAAAGGCATCCGTGGAGAGACTGGGACCCCACCTCAGAGAAGCTCTGATGATTGACTCCTAAGAAAGATGCAGTGCCTCAAAGGAAGGACATGTGCTAATTGTGTCATGATTTATTGGTTTGATGCCATTTATGTTTAGATACTGGGAGAATATTGAATAATAAACATGAAGCACACTAATCGTATGCATTACTGAGGGCATAGAAAGTTACAGAACAGTGATCCCAGAGCCCTTGGCCACTGTGGCCCCTCCTCCCTTCTCACCCTTAGCATGGAGGTGGCGCTCTTGGACTCCAGGCCTGCTTCTAGCCAGCAGTGATTTTGACCCGAAATGACCATTCCCAGGTGTATTGGTTTCTTTTGTCATTGCTGTGACAACACATCTCACAAAAGTGACTTAAGGGAGGAGTAGCATATTTTGGTTAACAGTTTAAGGGTACAGTCTAGAGTGGTGAAGAGGTCACGGTGGTAAAAACGGTTCTTTTTGTGGCTGCCAAAACTTGCAGTAACCATGCATGTTGGATCCAGAGTCAGGAAGCAGAGAGGAGATTCTGGAGTGGGGCTTGCTCTGTTTTTTATCCATTCTGGGCTCTCAGCACTCAGCATGGTGCTGCCCAGATTCAGGGTAGTAAATCTTTCCAGAAACACTGTCAACCGATGCATGCAGAAGTATGCTTTCATGGTGACTCTAAATCCGGCTGAACTGACAATGAAGATTAACCACCATGAGGAATGTCACCCATTTGTTTCATGTGTCGGGATCTTCCTGAGGCCCTTTGTCCACTCAAAGGCAGTTAGGGTTGGCTGCAATAACACACGCTTAGGGGCTGACAGCCTTAACCTTTAACAGCATCAGATCTCAGCCTTGTGTGACTTATCTGATCAGAGACATAATATAAATGCAGCGTATACTTAAGCTCAAAGTCTTGATCTAAGAACAAAGTAAAGTATCTCAGTAAATTTTTATAATGATAAGTAGTTCTAGTGCTGATATTTAGATGTACCGGACTGAACAAAACATTATTAGATATTGCATTAATGTTGATTTCACCTGTTTCTGATCTTTCTAGCGTGGCTACTGGAAAAACCTAAAATGATTTCTGTGGCTGAGCTTTATTTCTGTTGGCCAGTGCTCATTTAGTGTCTGAGGCATTTCTGTGAGGACATCACCAGTCTGGTCCAAAGGGATGTCTCTAACGGGGCTATGTCATAGACTACAGCTTTTAGAGAAGACAGCCTTTCTGCATGCTGTGAATTGGGCCACATAATCTATTACTCCTTTTGCTTATGGATAAAATCAGTCTTGCTATATTAGTTTCTTATTGGTGCTGTAAAAAGTTACCATAAACTTAATGGCTTACAACAACACAGATCCATCCTCTTACGGCTCTGATGGCCAGGGCTGGAAATCAGGTTCATTAAGCTAATGTCAAGATGGTGGCAGGGCTGGCTCTTCCTGGAATCAGGAGGAGAGAATGCAATTCCTTGCCTTTATTGACCTTTCATTATTGGATTCTACCAGGTGGCTGGATTCCTTGCTTTCTGGTTCCATACCATTTAGGCTTCTCATCTCTTCCTTCCTCGTCGTGTCTGCTTCGGCTCCATGACCTCATACCTCCTCTTACAAGGACCTCCACAGTGTCACCAAAGCTTTCTGTTCATCACGCTTTCAGCATCCTTTCTGAACTATAAAGGACACAAGCAGGTGAGGGGGTTAGGATGTGAACATCTTGGGGACGGTTATGTAGCCTACTACACCTGCCTATTTCATGGCCTCTTGTTAAAGGTTTTAAGATGAAGCATATCATAGTGCATGATTTTGACCCTTGAAATGGGAAATGAGCAACTCTCTAGCCTACTTCCTGACTCCAGGATCGTAAAATCCTACAATCACAAACCTTATACAGATGAGGCTAGTGGCCCGGGTCTAGGAACTTGGGTGAGCTCCTCCAGCTAGGAAGATCCCCTGATGGGCATCTACACTCACGGGACAGCAGAGACCATTCTTCTCTCCTTTGCAAAGACAAAGATGTGTTGTGATCTTTCCAAGGACAGAGCCTACTTCACAGAACACCTTCAGGGTATGGTCTTGCAGCTCCTTTGGAGCAGCCCAGATGTGTGGCTGCACCAGGGGACCCATCAGGACAGGACATGAGCAAAATTGCAATCAAAAGGCAGTGAAAAATGGTTTTAAAACAGATGGTGGGCTTGATGGAGCCCATGCTGAGGTTCACACCATGCCAGGGCAGGTGACGCCATCCTTATTAATAAGGGACAGAAGGAAGCAGACTGTGCTGGAGGCAGCGGGAGGCTGGGCAGGTCTCTGTGGTATGGGGATGCAGGAGGCCCCACTCAGCAGCAGTTTTTCTTCCCTGACAGGTCTTTCTTCAGCCTGAAGACTCCCCGCCTGCTCCTTCCCCTTTGCTGTCTCTCCACACTCTCCCTCCTTCTTCATCTCTGTCCTTTCTTGTCACGTATTTTTAGTCATGTTGGCAGAAGATCCACCATTCTTTGTAGAAGTGGGGTCAACGGGAGGGAAAACACTTCATCCTAACGAAGAGGTGATGTTGTTGGAGTGTGTTCCCACTGTCTGTTTACTCGAGATGTTCACGGGACACATCCAGAATGGATATGCCACAGGGAGGGGGCCGAACAGCTCTCCCTCAGAGCTGTGGGTCTTGAAACGGGATCATCCAAGGTTGGGTGGTAGAAGGCTGGGTTTCACTCCACAGGTTGAGGGTGATATGGCAAGGGAGTACGGACACAGGATGTAGAGCAAGGACATAGTTGGCTTCGAGTGCTAGGCTCAGTAGTTTCCCTCAGCGTAGCTGGTCAAGTCACTGAAATTCCAACCCTCAGACTCCTTGTCTGTGGAAAGGAACTGACCGGGGATAGTCTTGCCTCAAGGTCTCTGAGATGATCTGAAGAAAAAAAAATGAGTAAGAATTCCATTTGCCGGCTAGCAAAGACTTGTCAAACAGCAGAGATGATGACACAAACTAGCCCAACATGAGATCAAGCCTGGGACAACAGAAGGCGTAGAGAGTTTAGGGTTGAGTTAGGGTTATAGTCTCCAAAGCCAAGTGAGATGTTAGGAGCAAATCATACGGGTCTAGCAGTGAGAGAGTGGAGCATGCCTTCTAGCAATTGGCATGCATGATGTAGGTGCTGAGGCCAAAGCACTCGTTCTGGACAGTGCAGCAGGCCACATGGAAAGTCTTTAGTTGTTGATCAGAGGACAATGGAGCCACTGCAGAGATCCAGCTTGCATTTAAGAGATCTGGTTGGCTCAAGCACAGAGAAGATTGAAGGCCGGAGCCAGAGAGCAGATGTGTAGAAAGGCCAGGGCAGCTGGGAGATGGTGTAGCCATGCGAGCCAAGAGTAGAATTTTGGGGGCTGGAGAGATGGCTCAGCAGTTAAGAGCACTGATTGCTCTTCCAGAGGACCTAGGTTCAGTCCCATCACCCACATGGCAGCTCACAACTGACTGTAACTCCAGACACCCTCAGCCATACATACATGCAGGCAAAACATCAATTCACCTGAAATAAAATAAATAAATTACATAGATATATAAAAAAGAGTAAAATTTTCTAAAGGAGCGACCACAGGGCCAATCACTGAGGAAACAGGTGTTCAGAAACATTCTGAAGCATGCGCTATGTTTGGCAAAAGAGAGAGGATGTGTGATCCCCGTAGAAGGGTTAAGAAAATGGCAGAGATAGAAGAAGGGTGACAGCTACCTACATATGGGGTGCTGACAGGACTAAAGAAACTCCTCTAAGTGCTTTTAGGAGATGAAACAGAGGAGGAGGCATGGCATCAAGGGGTTTCTATTGTGATCTTGTTTTTGTTTTAAATGGCGGAAACCTTGAACGGGTTCAAGTTCTCCTGCCGTCAGTCAATAGAGAGGCAGAGGCTGAAGGCAGAGCAGGGCAAAATCAGTCAACAGATGATTCTCACACACCTGCAAGGTGCTCAGTCCTGTTTTAGGAACTGAGAACTCAGCAAGGGACAAAGATTTGTGGACTCCCTTCTTGTGAATGGATAATCAATGGAGCAGCCTTCTCACAGAGAGGGGAGGCCGCGTTAGAATTCAGAGCACAGGTTGACAAAGAGAAAACGGGAAAGGACACACACGCAGGTTAATGTGTAGATGCTGGGCCAAGCCACTGAGTGAGCATCTGTCTGATGGTTTGTTTTCACTGAGTAGTAGGAAATGAGGTCATCCTTTGAGACGCAAGTGGGAGGACAGGAAGGGAGGACATCCAGAGGAGGATTACAAAGATTTGCACTAACCCACTATGAAGAATAAGGAAGCATGAGACAAAGAGATGACTGAGGTGGCTCCCACCAGGCAGAATTTGAGGCTTATTAGACATTAGCATTCAGGAAGTCATCTGCTTCGTGTTTCTTCTCAGTAACCGCAGGGGAGGGCAGAAAGGACTCTGCTCATGCAAAGCTGAAATTCTGCAGAACAGACTGACCCAAGACAGAGGAAGACATGAGTAAAGAACGGCTGGGGACTAATGGCATGGGACAGTGAAGTCAAGACCAGAAAAGGAGAAAAAAAAGGTCTATGACAAGGATCAACAACCAAGGATCTGGAAGAGGTCAGAGAGCAGTGTCGGAAGGAGAGGCAGGGTGGCAGTTTGAATGCTTGAATGAGAATGGTCCCACAGACTCACAGGTTTAAATATTTGGTCCCTAGTTGGTGTTTAGGAAGGATTTGGGGGTTATAGTATTGTTGGAAGAGGTATGTTACTAGGAACACCACTCCCAATGTTGTTCTCTCTCTCCTNAAGGAGAGGCAGGGTGGCAGTTTGAATGCTTGAATGAGAATGGTCCCACAGACTCACAGGTTTAAATACTTGGTCCCTAGTTGGTGTTTAGGAAGTATTTGGAACTAGTTAAAATCTTGCATCCAGCCTCTTACTAGGTTAGCAACGATAAATCATGTTGTTCTCTCTCCCCTCTCTCTCTCTCTCTCTCTCTCTCTCTCTCTCTCTCTCTCTCTCTCTCTCTCTCTCTCCCCTGCTTGCGAATCAAGATGTGAGCTCCCAGCTGCTGCTCCAGCTGCCCTTCTCCATGTCTTCACTCTGCCATCGTGAACTCCATTCCTCTGGAACTGTAATCCCAACTAAATCCTTTCTTTCATAAATTGCCTCGGTCATGGTGTTTTATCACAACAATAGAAAAGTAACGAAGGGGCTGGCAAGAAAGGAAGTACATCACAGGAGAGAAGAGGCTGTGGGTGCCAGGTGTTGCAGGTAGAGCCTTTTGTGGTGTTAGACAAATCCAAACTGGTCTTGAGAGAAGAGGCCATGGTGAGGCTGCGCGGGGCTTTGGACTTGATTTCTCCTAGAGGCCTTCAGGGAGATGGTTGGGTTGGAGATGAGAGTCATCTGAATCAGATGGCTAAATTCACTGCTCACACAACCACATTGTTTTTATAAGAAGAATAAAGGAAGAAAAGAAAGAAGAGAGAAAGGACTAAAGTAGAGAAAAAAAGAAAGGAAGGAAGGAAGAAACAAACAAACAAAGGCAAAAGAGAAGGCAGGAAGAAGTGGGTCAGTGCTCAGTCCTCCCTCTTACCTGCCAGAATGAGTCCAACTCTGTTCCAAGAAGATGTAGTCAGCACCCAACTTCCCTCTCTCTCATGTCAACATTTGATACTGTGCTCCACTATCTCCCAGGCTTTCTTCAGTCCCGGTTCATATGGATGCCTTCCTCTGGTCTTCACATCTGTCCCTCTAGTTGACTCCACACTACCCTCTTTCACATGTGGCTCCTTTCATCCATCAAGTCCCCATGGTAACCGTCACCTCTACAGAGAAGACAGCCACATCCCATCTGAACCAATTCCCTGTTACTGTCACGACATTACCTCACAAACACCACCATTGCAATTTATGTTTCCCACTAGCCGAAGAACTCCATGGGATAGGAAGCCCAGCATTTTGTTCTACTCATCCTTAGCTCCCAGTCAAGTGCCTGGCATAAAATGGCACCTGGTAAATATTTATGGCATGGGTTTGCAATGAAGTAGGAAAATGAGATGCACTTCCAAAGACAGCTATTCATCTTCAGCATGGATGAGTTCATGGTCTGGAAGTAGCTCAGAGAGTGAAGAGGATATGGGGCTGACTTGAGAGCCCTGAGTGCCTGGCACATGAAAGCAATATACTGTCTGTGAAAAGCGGGGACATTGAAAGAGGTTGTCTCCATCAGTGAACATAGGAAAGCAAAGAGCATCCATGGGGAGGCCAGTGCAATAGAGATATCCACCAGGAACTAGAAGTTCACCATTAGAAAGCCTGGAAGGGAGGCCAACAGAGGGAAGCTGGGCTGAGCACTAGAAGCACAGGGCCTGTGAGCATCAAGGTCAGGAGAGAAAACCCTGCTCCTGGGAGGGTCTGATGGATCATGGTCCCAAGGAGCACGGGGTAGGCCAAAGGGTTCCAATCACATGGCATCTGTGAACCTAAAAGGTGTTTGGCTCCTAAGAAGAACCTCAGAGGACCCTGATATAGAGGAATACCTTGCTGAGTGTTCCTCCCATCTGATGTCACAACAGATAAACTTAGCCGGACAATTTCTACTTTAAGCCAAACAATAGCTTTCTAATCAAGTCCAAACAAGGTTGAGCAAGCTTTCCCAGAGACTGGAGCCCACAGGACCAGAAAACCAAATCCAGAACATGCTTCTAAATAAAGCCAAATCCCGTCACTTAGACTTCTCTGTCTCTTCATAGTTCTCTTCCCCTTAGCAAACATAAAAAGTTCAAAATATGGTCTTAAAATCTAGTCAGGAACCATGAGCCCATCCACGCACTTCTTAACAATGTTAAGTTGAAATGAAAACTGAACTGAATCTTAGACCAGACTTCCCTGAAGGCGTCCCATCTCCTCCGAAACACAAACTGAACATAAACTGCTCTTTCTAGGGAAATGGGCAAGCAGGCAATCTAAAGGAGAGAGGAAGTAGGGCGTGGGTTACAGTAAGGAAGGGAAGGAGGCTGTGCTCAGAATATATTATATGAAAGAAGAATATATATATATATATAGAGAGAGAGAGGGGGGGGGAGAGAGAGAGAAAGAAAGAAAGAAAGAAAGAAAGAAAGAAAGAAAGAAAGAAAGAAAGGCCAGCATCACCATCCTTTGTGAATGCAACCTCGCTGGAGCAAAGATGTTCACTGATCCCAAAGAGAGGCAATGTTACCTTCAGGAGTGTGTAATAAAAAGTGAGAACTCTGTCTGAAAAGAAATGTTCTTTCTAAAAAAAAAAAAAAAAAAAAAAAAAAAAAAGCAAAACAAAGCTTTGCTAATGTCTGGGAGTGACTTTCAGAAAAACTCTATTTCACAAAGACAGTTTGGGACTGAAGGAAAAATATCAGCTCTGGACCCCCAAGGCCAAGTTCTCATCCCAGAAGCAATGTATTTGCTCCAGAGGGACAGAGAGCAGGGAATTAGAGACAAAGACAGGAGAGGACAAGAGAGAAGGGGAGGGAAGCAAGGGGGAAAGGGGCAGGGGTATTTGTCATGGAAGGCAAAGGATTGCTTCTGGAAGAGAGGAGACGGACATGGCATGTAGGAGGTACAAGGGGGAAACCCTGTGTTAGGATGAGGGGTCTAATTTCAATTAGGCACATTAATTAGGTGAGACAAAGGGGGTTTTTTATTGATTGACTTCAATACTTTGGTAGCTGAACCTAGGTAGTCAGCCTTAGGAGGAGGAAGTGACCAAATAAGGAAACAGACCTTGGTGGTTAGCTTTAGGAAAGGAGTCAAATGGTTTTCAACAAGGCAGAGGGAATGGAAGAAGGACAAGGCCTGCCAGGGCCACATGCCCAAGTGGGCTAGTATCTCTTCAGGAAAAGCTTCAAGGCTTTCAGTCACAAAGGGCTGGGTAGTGTGGCCTCTGCCTGGCTCTGCATGCCAGTTACAGGTCTGCCTGGCAGACAGGAAGACAGCATCAGTCTTGACTTGCATCACCCATCTTCAGATGCCCTGTGCCATGGCTCTCCTCTGTGCCGTCCTCTGCCTATAATGAGCGTCCTTGTGCTTTTCCTGGTAGCCTGTTATCATCCCTAAGACGAAGTATAACTTCTACCGGAAACTTTCACTGACCACACCCCACTTGGGTTGCCTGGGCTGTTCCATGTATTGATCTGCCTCTCCAATCCAGGAGTGAGAAACTTGAGGACAGGCACATGGCTGTGTTTATCTGTGTACCTAGTATCTAGTGTGCCATGAAGACATGGCAGGAAGAATGAAGGAGCTATGAATGAGTGAAGGAGTGAATGAATGAATGAATGAATGAATGAAATTCCTCTTCCTCCTATGGCCATTACTTTTTAGATAAGATTGGGCATTGAGGATAGTATGCTCACAGATACCACTACTTCTTTATATCCAGACTGCAGAAGGTCAGGGTTGGAAGGAACCTGAGAGCTGTTTTAGCTGCATGCCTACAGTTTAAGCATAAGGACACTGTGACCCAGAGCGGGAAGTGTGTTTGTATGAATCCTGTATCAAGGCACGAGCAGAGCGCCAGAGCCACGGAGGCCAACTTTCCTCTCTGTTCCAGGCTGTTTCTGCCACGCCACAGTCTCCCGACACATTTGCACTGCTCTGAAATTTGGAGAGATGAAATCTTGAAAGATGAAGTTTCAGAAAAAAACAGTCAGATGTTACTGGGAGGGGTGTGAATGGACACATCGGTTTGGAAAGCAAGTTGGCAATAGTTTATGTACATAAATACACAGCCCGTACCACGTGACCCAGCGCTGCTCTATACAGCTATGCATGCTCCTTCGACAGGGATCTATCCAGAGAGATGTGACATTGGGCAGCTTCTCAGCGTGTGACATTTACAAGGACCCAGATGGCACGGCCTCCTACCCAGCTAGCCTGTGGGATCAGGCCTAGAGACCCTAGGCTACAAAGCAGATGACTGTGCCTAGGACCACAAGCACCCATAGCACAGTGGCAACAACCATCTGTGCCTCCAACCATATCCCAACTTATAAAAGCTACAGAAAAAAATGACATGGTACAAAAGGTGAAAGCCAAAAAGTGCACTGTAAAGGGCACTTCCTGTAAACAGAGTTTGCAGGCTTGGATGTTAGCCCAGGTTAGCCAGTAAGTGACTTGTCAAAGAATACAAAGGCTTCGGGCCCTTCTGCAGGCACACTAATGTGGACGTTGGAAATGCTATACTTAAGCCACAATGAATGTATTCCGATTCCTTCTCTTTCTTCAATAATAAATGGATTTGGATTACTATAAGAGCTCTTAATGCACAGGTTTTCCTTTCCCAGGCTTCTGCTCTTGAGCCACTTACAACACAGACCACAGAGACACAGTGTCCTGCTCTGTGTCTTTACCCTCGGAGTTTTCCTCTGCGGCCTTTTTCTTTCATTTGTCATATTTTCAACTTCTCTTTTGTCAAAAACAGAAACATAATGACATCATAATGGCTACAATGTCACTTGGCAATTGGAATTTTTTCTACTTCATTATTATCTTATGGGACCAATGTCCTAAATGTGGTTTCTTACTGGCTGAAGTGACATTTTGCCATGGAAGAACCCACACATATTTTACAGGTGTTTTGTTCGAGCATAAGGACTTTTTATCAGAGCCCTGTTGACAAGAGCAGGAATCTGAGCACTTTCAATATTGACAGAGGAATGGGACAAAAAAGTTCTGATGTCATCATACAGTGAATAAGATTTAGCAGCTAGAAGGTAGGTGTGATGCTGGGTTCCTATACCTCCAACCACGTAAGAAGCTGAGACAGGAGTTCAAGACAAGCCTGGACCACACAGCAAGGCCTCTCTTAAAATAAAACTAAAAGAGAAATAGAAAATATTCAGCAACTAAAATAAGTGAACTGGGCATGTTAGCACATACAGGGCTTATAAATATGATGTCGATTATAATTGTGGTGGTGGTGGTGGTGTCCTCTCTGGACTTCTGAAGCTGGCAATGGGAGCTGTCATCCTGGCATGGTCAGGTCTGTATTAAGTGGTTACTGTATCACCAGCAGAGTGCTCTAGGCCATGAACAAAGCATGCCAGGTGTAGGCTCTGAATTCAAAGTTGTTCTAGGATTGGGGGATGTTTGTTGAGGGATCCATGCATCTCTTAGCAAACAAAGACCAAATGATACCCTCTGGAGATTTCCTTCTTTCTTCTCATTGGGAGAGGGCATCTACATAACTCTGGAAATTTAATAAATACTTTGATGGTGGTAGACACAGGATTGCTCAAAACTGTAAGAAAATCGGTAGTGTTGGGGCTTGAGAGATGTCTCAGTACATAAGAGTGCTGTCTATGCAGGAATGAAGATTTCAATCTCGACACCCATGTAAAAAAGCTCTGTTTGGTCACAGAAATCTTTAAACCCAGCAGAGGATAGGGGAGGCAGAGACAGGAAGATCTGCTGGAGCAGCATAGCTAGCTCCAGGATCAGTGAGAGATCCTGCCTCAAAGGAATACGGCAGAGATAACGCAGAATATCTGATGAATCGCTGATGTATTTTGGCCTGTATGTATAGGCACGCACGTACATGCGCGCTCTCCCCCCCCACAGAGAGAGAGAGAGAGAGAGAGAGAGAGAGAGAGAGAGAGAGAGAGAGAGAGAATTGGTAGTGTTTGTGCCTCAGCTGGAGATAATGCAATGCTAAGCATTCACTGAAGAAAGAAGCTAACAAGGAGCCTGTAAAGTGAAGGTGCAAAGGCTGGAGCAGCAGTAGCCATTTCCACCTCCTTTCTTAATGAGGTTGCCTCCCCACCAATAAAATTATAGGGATATGAGCAATCAATCAAATGCTCTTACATGGGGAAGGTAAAACGTTGCAATGAGCCTCGGTAGCTGTGGTAACCTTTGGTCTCATGAAATCTCAAGGAAAGCTGTGATTCTGATGTCGAAGTGGGGCACAAATCATTCCTTGACTCCCCGTGATTACAAAGAAGCCCTTAAGATTTCCCAAGACTGTGTCCAACCAGAAAAGACAAAAGAGCAAAATATCCCCATATATGCTGTGTATGAAAAGCAAGCTAAAAATGGATATCTAGACTAATGGTAATTATGTACATTTTAAAGTAAAGCTATTGGACAAAAGCGTGAAAACACAGAGGGATGAGCACTCATTAACTACAGAACAGTGTTATAAAGAGAGGAAGAAGTAGACCGGATGTCCCTGTTGTATCTGCAGTACTTTTTTTTTTTTGGTTCTGAAGTAAATACAGCAAAAAAAAAAAAATCAACATTTTTCAAATCCAGCGTGAGTACGTGGGACTCTGAGTTCTATTCCCTGAGCCTTTTTTACTGTTCCAGTGGCTCATTACTTTTTAAGATGAGCCGAGTACTGTCCAGATAGAGAGGAGTGACGAAGAGCATCTCGGGTGAAAACAGGCAGGTTCACAGCTCAGAAGTGTGGTGGGTCTCCAGGAAAGGATACATTTGAGAACTGGCAGTCACAAAAAGGACCTGGCAGGTGGGAGAGATGGAGCCCCCTAGAGGCAGGGAGGTCAGTGGCACATCTGAGAATCTGAGAATCGGTAAGGAGCGGACTGGTGTATGATGAAGGGGCCGGTAGAATGACCTCCCCACCTAGGTTCTGTGGCTCTCTGTTCTTATCATTAATCATGCTGAGTCACAGTTTATTAAAATTAGCTGTACACGTGCTTGCTGGAATCCTGGCTCTGCAGACCTGCTCTCCACACCCTACCTTCCTTCTGCCACAAAGGGACCCTGTGGACAAAATTAACAAACACCCTGGCCTTGAGCAAGGATCATCCAAGAAACACAAAGACAGGAGCCCTCCGTGTGAGCTTGACAGAAGATGGCCACTTTTCTCCAAGTGGCTTGTCGTGGATTCCTTGATCTGCCCTCTTCTTTGGACTGGGGGAAAAATGGGGGTGGCGGAGGTGGTGGTGGGGGGAGTAATGACAGCGGTGGCACTGCTGATGGCTGGGCTCCACCCATTTTTTTAAGCTAGTCTCTGTAGAAAAAGGCACCTTGAAACACCTCAAGCACCCATCAGACACTTGTTGGGACCCAAACTGATACAAGGCAGCTGTCTCCCGGAGCTCCTGACCTGGCCCAGCCCAGGATGAAGATATGATTTTTTAATCTAGGTAGCCTAAGGCCCTAGTCCATCCAGGGGTAACTAAAACAAAATTAATGAGGGGATTAAAAAGTGGGATCAGTGAAAGGGAGAATGGGCACCTTCTTGAGTCTGTGGCTGGGGCATATACGGGTCTTGAGTTTTTGGATCAAAGCTAAAGGTGATGCAGGGAGAAAGCTCAGAGAAAGGAAACCTCTACTGGGAGGAAAGATTCACTTTTTCTATAACATTGGATGCTTGACAAAAATGGGTGCAAGATACTAACTTGTTTTGTGTTAAATCTCAAATGATACAAAGTGCTCATCATATAGACAAAAACCAGAGGTCTCAGGAGAATCTACAACTTACCCCAAACAGCGACCTGGTGGTTATTTTACATCTTATTGATATGGACAGATCTAACTACTTCTCATATCAACCTGTGTGTGTGTGTTTTATTATTATTACTAAATATCTGGAGACTCCTGCTGGTGTTTGTTCCTGCCTGCTGCAAACCCTGATGGTTCCCACCCCAGCGGCTGGCATGTCTAGGCTCGGGCAGTGCCTTGTGGGGTGCCTGGTCTCCATTCATTCGGTATCTGTCATCTCAATCACAAATGTCACCGGTATTATTTTAGTGGGCTGAGCTGAGGAGATGTTTATTCACCTGGCGCCTTCCAAACTGATTAGGAGGATTTAGTGCTTGCCTGAAAGCTCCTCAAGCCAGCTCTCTGGCCCGAGAAAGAAGCAAGCAGATGGATATTATGCCACAGTCTCCCACGCCAGCCCGTGCCCCAGGGTCTCCCTGCTGGAATCACATTTTTCCTGCTCAAGAAATTAGCTTCTTTTTCTCCATGGCCTGATGAAAGCCAGCAGGAGCCGGAGTGAACAGGCAGCGTGAAGGTACTTACTGATTATTGCATGCCCATAGCCAGCCGCTGAGCTCCCAGCTGGCCCATGTCATCGTCATGGTCTGACCCTTCAGGGAAGTGCTTAGCGTTCCCACTTCACAGTTGAGAAGACTGAGAGCTGAGAAATGCTTTCTAAATGAGGCCAATGTTATGCGGCTGTCTAAACCATGATTAGAAATCAGGATCGGGACTCAGAATTCTAGATTCCGAACTCCCAACTCAACTCCCCCACCCCATCCCCCCTTTAATAAACATTGATTCTTTTCTCCTACAATATAATCTGAATAAGCTTCCATGCCCTCTACTCCTCCCAGTTCCTTCCCACCGCCTGTTCCATTCAGATCTTCTCTGTCTCTCATTAGAAAAGAACAGGCTTCCAAGAGATAACAGTCACACATAACAAAATAAAATATAATAAGATAAAATGAAAACCATCATAGTGAAGTTGGACAAAGCAAGCCAAGTCCACAGTAAAATAAAATAGCCCCAAGAGAAGGCACAGTAATCAGAGGCACACTCGTTTACACACTCAGGAGTCCCATAAAAGTACTACTGAAAGCTATGGTGAATGTGTAGAGGTCCTGGTGCAGAGCCCTGCAGGCCCTCTATTGCTGCTTTATTCTCTGTGAGTTCTAATGAGCTTTGGTCACCAACTCCCCATCTTACAGAATGTCTTGTCAGTTGCCAATATGACATCGAGATTCCATCTCCTTTCAGGCCTCTGTATATCTATCCCATGTTTCATCATCTCTCTTCTTCGCTGACTAAGCACCTTCTGCTCTAAGCAAAAGAATCCCATCCTTGGTGTGGGGGAGACTTCATGGGGTTGCGGCCAGCTCTCTGTGCTAAGGTATTCAAAAATCTTATTTACAAGCAAGAATCTGCCACGGTCAAAAGAAGAAGGGCTTAGGCAATCAGACAGAGATGGTGTCTATCTCCAGCCCCTCACTTAATGACTGTATATTGTACAAAATTTGTATCTTGTGGTGTGAATTGTCCTTTGTGAAGTGACGCTGTAATACATATCGTGAAGGGTCACATTAAAAATTAGAAAGATTACTTATTTGAGGTACCCAGTAGGCTATGGAACAATTCATATCAATTAAAAATGACTATTTGAATTCTTTTTTATTTTTTCTCCCTTTGCCTTCCCCCTGCCCTCCACACTCCTAATTTACTCAGGAGAGCTTGTCTTTTTCTCTTTCCTAAGTAGATCCATATATGTCTCTCTTAGGGTCTTCTTTGTTGTCTAGGTTCTTTGGGGTTTTGGACTGTAAATTGAGTATTCTTTGCTTTATATCTAAAAGCCACTTAAAAGTGAGTACATATTATATTTGTCTTTCTGGGTCTGGGCTACTTCATTTGTTTGCAAATTTCAAAATGTCATTATTTTTTAACTGCTGAGTTAAATGAGGTACCACATTTTTCTTATCCAATCTTCAGTTGAGGGAAATTGAGGTTGTTTCCAGGTTCTGCCTATTATGAATAATGCTGCTATGAACATAGTTGAGCAAATGTCCTTGTGTTATAATTGAGTATCCTTGGGTATATACCCAAAGTGGTATTTCCAAAGCGACAATACAAGTTTTCACTCCCACCAGCAATGCAGAAGTGTTCCCTTATTCCACATCCTCTCCAGCATAAGCTGTCATCACTGTTTTTGATCTTGGCCACTCTGACGGGTGTAAGGTGGTATCTTAGAGTTGTTTTGATTTGCATTTCTCTGATGACTAAGGATGTTGAGCATTTCCTTAAGTGTCTTTCAACCATTTGAGATTCGTCTGTTGAGAGTTCTCTGTTTAGGTCTATATCCTGTTTTTTAAAATGGACTATTTGTTCTTTTGATGTCTAGTTTCTTTTGGTTTTTTTTTTTTTTTGTATATTTTGGAGATCAGTCCTCTGTCTTATGTGGGGGTTAGTGAAGATCTTTTTCCCATTCTGCAGGCTGTCATTTTTGTCTTGATGGCTATGTTCTTCGCTTTACAAAAGCTTCTCAGTTTCAGGAAGTCCCATTTATTAATTGTTGCTCTCAATGTTTGTGCTAGTGGAGTTGTATTTATGAAGTGGTTTCCTGTGCTTTCAACGCTACTTCCTACTTTCTCTTCTATGAAGTACAGTGTGGTTGGTTTTATTTTGAGGACTTCAATCCATTTGGACTTGAGTTTTGTTCATGGCAATAGATATGGATCTATTTGCATCCTTCTACATGTCAATATCCAGTTATGCAAGCACCATTGGTTGAAGATGTTTTTCTTTTTTATATTTTATAATTTTAGCTTCTTTGTCAAAAATCAGGTGTTTATAGGTATGTGGGTTGATACCTGGGTCTTTTATTCAATTTATTGGTTCTCCAGTCTGTTTTTATGCCAGTATCAAGTTGTTCTCATTACTGTAGCTCTATAGTAAAGTTGGAAGTCAGGGATGGCGATGGCTCCTTTATTGTACACAGTTTTTTGGGCAATCCTGGGTTTTTTGTTTTTCCATGAAGTTCACTATTGTTCTTTCAAAATCTGTAAAGAATTTTGAGGGGATTTTGCTGGGTATTACATTGAATCTGTAGATTGCTTTTTGTAAGATTGCCATTTTCACTATGTTAATCCTACCTAGCCAAGATCATGGAAGATCTTTTCATTTTCTGATGTCTTCTTTGATTTACTTCTCAAAGATTTAAAGTTCTTGTCATACAGGTCTTTCACGTGTTTGGTTAGCGTTATCCCAAGATATTTTATGTTATTTGTGAATATTGTAAAACATGATGTTTCTCTGATTTCTTTTTCAGCCCATTTATCATCTGTATATAGGAGGGCTACTGGTGTTTATTTTTTTTGCATTAATCTTGTATCCTGCTACATTATTGAAGGTGTTTATCAGTTGTAGGAGGTCCCTGGTGGAATTTTTTGTGGTCACTTATGCATATTATCATACCATCTGCAAATAGCTAAAGTTTGACTTCTTCTTTTCCAATTTGTATCCCCTGAATTTTTTTTTGTCTTATTGCTCTAGCTAGTACTTCAAGTACTATATTGGAAAGATATGGAGAGAGTAGATAGCCTTGTCTTGTTTCTAAGTTCAGTGGGATCACTTTGAATTTTTCTCCATGTAGTTTTATGTTGGCTGTTGGTTTTTTGTATATTAACTTTATCATGTTAGGTATGTTCCTTGTATCCTTCTTTTCTCAAGACCACTGTCATGAAGGGGCGTTGGATTTTGTTAAAGGCTTTTTCAGCATCTATTGAGATGACCATGTGTTTTTTTTTTCTTTCAGATTGTCTATACAGTAAACTACATTGACAGATTTTCGTATGTTGACCCATCCCTGCAACTCTGGGATGAAGTCTACTTTGTCATGTTGAATGATTTGTCTGATGTGTTCTTGGTTTCGGTTTGCCAGTATTTTATTGAGTATTTTTACATCAATGTTCATGAGGGAGATTGATCTGTAATTCTCTTTCTTAGTTGTATCTTTGTATGGTTTGTGTATTAGGGTAGCTGTAGTATTATAAAAAGAGTTTAGCAATGTTCCTTCTGTTTCTATTGTTTGGAACAATTTGAAGAGTATTGGTATTAGTTTTCCTTTGAAAATGTAATAGAACTCTACACTGAAACCATCTGATCCTGGATGTTTTTGGTTGAAAGACTTTCAACAATTAGTATTATTGTTGAATTTTAACTTTAAGCCATGATGGTTTGATAAGACACAGGGGGCTTTTCCAATTTTCTTTTTAATCTGTTGAGATTTGCTTTGTTATCAAGTATGTAGTCGATTTTGGAGAAGGATCCTTGCAGTCCTGAGAAGAAGGTATATTCTTTTGTGTTTGGGCAAAATGTTCTATAGATGTCTGTTAAGGCCATTTGAACTATAACATCTTTATTTCTCTGTTAAGTTTCTGTCTGGTAGACCTGTCCAGTGGTGAGAGTGTTGAAGTCTCCCACTATTAGTGTGTGGGGCTTGGTGTGTGATTTAAACTTTAGTAATGTTTCTTTTATAAATGTGGGTACCCTTGTATTTGAGGCATAGATGTTCAGAATTAAGACTTCATCTTATGAATTTTTCCTATGATGAATATGAAATGACCTTCTTCATCTCTTTTGACTAATTTTAATTTGAAGTCAATTTTGTTAGATAGTAGGATAACTATGCCAACTTGTTTCTTAGGTCCATTTGATTAGAAAATCTTTCCCCAGCCCTTTACTGTGAGGTAAAGTCTGTCTTTGTAGTTGAGGTGTGTTTTTGTATGCACTAGAAGGATGGATTCTTTGTAACCAATCTTTTAGCCTATGTCTTTTTATAGGTAAATTGACTCCTTTGCTATTAAGAGATATTAATGATCAGTGATTGCTAGCTCCTGTTATTTTCATTTTTGTTGTGATTGGTGGTGTTGCGTGTGTTTCTCTTCTTTGGGATTTGCTGGTGTGGAATTATTGCCTGTGTTTCTGTGGGTGTAGCTAACTTCCTTGGGTTGAAGTTTTCCTTGTAGTACTTTCTGTAGGGCTGGAAAGATGACTCAGTAGTTAAGAACACTGCCTGCTCTTCCAAAGGTCCTGAGTTCAATTCTTAACAACCACATGGTGGCTCACAACCATCTGTATGAGATCTGGTGCCCTCTTGAGGAAGAGACCTGGTCAGTCATCCTCATCAATTTAGATCATAAAACTCAAGTTTCATGGGCAAATTCAACAGAACTGCCGTGTATGGGCTGCCCATGCATGGTTCAACATTGTCAGGGCATACATTTCAAATTTCATTTTCTGCAGGACTAGATTTGTGTATAGGTATTGGTTAAATCTGGCTTTGTTATAGAATATCTTGTTTTCTCTGTCTATGTTGATTGAAAGCTTTGTTGGATATAGTAGTCTGGGCTGGCATCCGTGGTCTCTTAGTGTCTTCATAATGCCTGTCCAGGACCATCTGGCTTTCATTGTTTCTATTGAGGAGTTGAGTGTAATTCTGATAGGTCTGCCTTTATATATTACTTGGCCTTTTTCCTTTGCAGCTCTTAATATTATTTTTAATTATGTATGTTTAATGTTTTGATTGTTATATAGTGAGGGTACTTCCTTTTTGGTCCAATCTGTTTGGTGCTCTGTAAGCTTCTTATATTTTCATAGATATGGCCTTCTTTAGGCTGGGAAAGTTTTCCTCTATCATTTTGTTGAGTATATTTTCTGTGCCTTTGAGCTGGACTTCTTCAATTCCTATTTTTTTTGGGGGGGGGGGTTGGTCTT
Source organism: Alexandromys fortis (assembly GCF_014885135.2). Taxonomy (NCBI): domain Eukaryota; kingdom Metazoa; phylum Chordata; class Mammalia; order Rodentia; family Cricetidae; genus Alexandromys; species Alexandromys fortis. The sequence goes on from NW_026068174.1 coordinate 1,679,667, forward strand.
TTCATGGTGTCCCATATTTCCTGGATATTTTATGTTAAGAATTTGTTGAATTTCACAGTTTTTTTGACTGCTGAATCTATTTTCTCATAATGCATCTTCAGCACCTGAGATTCTCTCTTCCATCTCTTATATTCTGTTGTTTATTCTTGCATCTGTAGTTCCTTATTTTCCATTTCCAGATATCCCTTGGTTTGTGGGGATTTTTTTATTGCCTCTTTCAGTTTTAAAGTCTTGAACCATTTCTTTCACTTGTTTGATTGCTTTTTCTTGGTTTTCTTTAAGGGATTTGTTGATTTCTTCCAATTTGTTGGTTGTCTTTTCCTCCATTTCTTTAAGGGAATTTTTCATTTCCTCTTTCAGGGCCTCAATCATCTTCAAAAAGTTATTTTTAAGGTTGTTTTCTTCTGGTTCATTTGTGTTGGGATACTCAGGTCTTGTTGTTGCAGAACCACTAGCTTCTGATGATGCTGTATTGCTCTTCATGTTATTAAGTGTATTCTTACCCTTTGGTCTACCCATCTCTTCTTCTAATTGGAACAGGTGGAGCCTGTGTTTTGGGGGGGTTCCTTTTCCTCCAATTTGTATAGTTGGGGCCTGTGGCTCTGTTGATCACTCCTTCAGGGGTAGGTCGAGGAGAGTCTTTGGTGATCATTTCTCCAGGTGCCCACAAGCACAAGGCTACGTTGGTTATTTCTCCTGGTGTTGGCAGGGTTGGAGCTGAGGTTCCTGTGGTTAGATAATTTTTGGAGGCCACTGCTGTCATTGCAGCCTGCGGTGCTGCTACTCAGGCTTCTCCTCCTGGTGGCATGACCTGGCCCACCATGCTGCTTGCTCAAGTTTCTCCTCCCAGCAGCCTGGCCCCCTTGTTTGAATTCTTGAGGAGGGAATTTAAGTTCCCAAGAAAGTTTCTTAATCAAAGCCTCAGTTTCCCCCCAAATGAGAGGGGAATACTCTCACCTCATAGGCCTGTTGTAAGGAAGTACTCATCATTGTGTAAATGTTATTTCACTAAGAGCTTGGCATATGGAAAGTGTCCAATGGGCATCTGTGGCTAATAGAATAAGTATTGTCAAATCTTCCTTGTAAGGGCTGGAGAGGAGGCTCAGCTCTCTGTTGCTGTGATAAGACACTGACTGCAAGTAACGTGGGGAGGAAAGGGTTTGTTACATCTCATGGGGTAGATTACATCATCAAGGGAAGTCCAGGCAGGAACTGAAGCATTGACCATAGGACAATGCTGTGTTCTGGCTTTTATTTCTCATGGCATGCTCAGCTTTTTTTTCCCCTTAAACAACCCAGGACTACCTGGCCATGGTGGAAACTCCACCATCCATTACAACTCAAGTAAATGTCCCACAGACACGTCCACAGGCTGATCTGATGGCGGCAACTCTGTCCGAACAGAGGGTGGTCTGGCTTTGTGCAGTGTGCTCGTGCATCATCCTCCAGTGGTCCAGGAGCAGCCTGAGGATAGAGGACCAAATCCAGTTTATCACTCCAATTGCAGCATCTCATCCAAGGCTTTTCTTAGCACAAAAGGCTTGATTGGGAGGGGGGAAACAAGAAAAAATTCAAAAGACTGTGCCATTTCGTTGAGATGCACATGAATGTTGCTTCTAAAAAAGAAAGCTGCTGAGGTGAAAGTCAAAGGGATAGGAGCCAGACAGGAGTCATGGAATTCTGGGAACCTGCAATACAAGGCCAAAAGCTGAGGTCCTAAAATCTGGATGTCCTCTGTCAATAGGTAAAGCATTCAAATGGCCCAATCTCACGATGGGTCAGCCAGTCCAGTAATTCCATCAAGCAATTTCTCCAAACCAAAAGGCAGGGTTGGTTTCTCAGGCTTACCTCATACTATAACCATGCACAGACTGTTCCTCTGGGCAAGGCTTTCTTCGGAAATGAAGGTTATGAGGAGAAAAGGACAAATGTGACCCAAAGTCATTACACAAACCTTCCCAGACAAGTACTGGAGTGAAGCCACACAAAGCAGCGTCTGGCCTTAGCAGTCTGGTGTGACCATGTCACCCCATCAAGGAAACTGCCTGGAAGCTGGGCTCTGAGGAACAAGACACAAAGGTCAGGAATATCTTTCTTTAAAATCTTGGGACTGTGCCAGGTGCTGGTGGTGCATGTCTTTATTCCCAGCACTCAGGAGGCCAAGGCAGGTGGAGCTCTGGGAGTTTGAGGTCAGCCTGGTCTACAAAGTGAATTTGAGGCCAGTCAAAGCTACACAGAGAAACTCTATCTCAAAAAACCAAAACCAAAACAAAACAAAATCTCTGGGTCAGAGACAGGATGGATGCTCAGATTCAGGGGCATTCATGGATCAGATGAGGAAACAGGAATATAACTAAGACACGGGTACCAGTGCAGACAAAGTCAGGTGAAGACAGGTACAATGGCCTCATGTGTGCTCTATGACTCTCTCCTGGGAGTCTTTCTTTTACTTGAACAGGCAATAATTCTGAGGTGACTCGGTATATATGAACTCTTCATGATTCAGAATAGAAAAGCATTCTCATTTAATTTCAAAATTGAGTGTGTGTATGTGTGTGTATGCACATATGCATGCACATGCATGTTTATGGGGTCCATTGTGTTTATGAGTACACTTGTATGTAGCACAAGTGTAGGTGGCTGACAGGGGTCAATGTTATTTGCAGTTCCCAAATAGTTATCTACTTACTTTGGAGACAGGGCCTCTCATTGGAACCTCGGGCTCACCAATTAGCCTAAGTTAGGGGGCCAACAAGCCCCAGGGAGCCTCCTGTCTCTACCTTGCCAAGACTGGGCTTACATCTGTGCACCACCACACCCAGCTCGCTCTCTCGCTCTCGCTCTCGCTCTCTCTCTCTCTCTCTCTCTCTCTCTCTCTCTCTCAAGTTTGGGTTCTGCAGATCAAACTCAGGCCACCATGCTTGAAAGGCAAGCACTTGGCCAGCCACTCTTTCTCTCTCAAACCTCAAAAGCATCTTCTGCTTAAAGATGCCTCTTAATTCTACATTCCACTATTCCTGTAGGAACCAAAGAGTGAGGTGACATTTAGTTTAGCGCCACTATTAGGAGTGTGGCCCCAGCATCGGCATTCTCCTGGGGACATGTTAGAGAAACACTCTCAAGCCTCCCTCAGGGACTATATTTAAGCAGAATCTTGACTAAAGCTTGGGAGAGGCTCTAGCATGTTCATTATTGAGGACAGCTGCTCACTAGAATAAACCAGGGGGTGGGGGTCACTGTGCAGACTTTACCATTTGGACTCAGTCTTCTAGAGCCAACCCCACAGTTGGTTTAGGATGCAAACCCACAGTTGACGGATTCCCGACCAGAATCTGCCGTTGTTATTCTCAATTATAATCTTACACCACCCCGTTCAGAGAGCAGCTGCCCTGTGAGTTCCTTCCTGGCCTTTCTCTTCTAGAGGCCTCATTCCTGGCTCTGAGCCCCTGGGGCCGCTCCACGCCCATGTGCTTTGCATTAAAACTTGCCCTGCTGTGATTCTTTCAGTAGACTCTGACTACCTGCTCCAGCCCCCAGAGCCCACGCTTTTAGTCCTCTTTGTTTCCCTAGAGTACTTAGCATGGTGCTTGGCCCATTGCAGGTGCCCATCACCTTCTTTAGCTGCTACACTACAAACATTGAGAAGTTCAGACTCGCCTCTCTCCATTCTTCAACAAACCATGTGCAACTGCTCATTTTCCCTCTCGGGGGATGGAATGCGAGTTTCTTTGTGTGCTTTTAAATAAAGCGTCACCTCAGATCCATCACCTAACCCTGAATGGCAGCTGCAACTCTCGCCATGTTGTCCAGTGAGAGTACGGGCCTCAGTAGGTAGGAATACAGGACTCAGTTAGAATCTAGAGCCTACAACCATGACTCTGTTCCATGCCACCTACTGACAATGCCCGTGTGTCTTCTGATTCCTCTGATGCCTCCAGACAAGACAATCAGGGATGGCATGCATTTTCTGATGCAAGACAAGCCTGTCCCCTGTGTTTCTTTTTCTGATGCTCTGGGGGGTCAATGGGAGCTCAGAAAGTGGACATGGGATGAACCCCGTGTTTCTAGGCACAAATGAGCCAAGGAGTCTCAGGGATAAAGGAGTATCCCTGGCAACTGCCCCAGGCCCAAGTGGATCCTGCACTATGCTTAGTCTGACCCCCTTCCTAGAACCACAGCTCACCTGGTGTGGACCCCTAATCACTCTGTCTACACCAGTCTGTGCTGCTGGAGTTGGCCTCTGTTCCTTGCATTGCAGGCTAGTCTGGAGTCTGGCTCTAAAACACTGGGTATCTGCAGGGTATCTGTCTTTACCAAGAGGGCCATTCTACTAGTCTCTGCTTAATGTTCAGCCATTCCTGTCCTAACAGTGCCAAGAGGCACTCCGCCAGGGTTCCACACCCACTTGGACACTGAGATTTACTGCTGGGGTACAGGTTCTTTTCCTGAACTACCCTGGCCTCTGTTGTGGAATATTATTTGAAGATGTGCTGCATTTGTTTATGCTGTGGAACATTTGTTTAAGGATGCAAAGGTGTGTTGCATTCTTTTATGTTACATTTGTTTAACTCTCTGAAACTGTGGTATGTTGGTATGTTGCCTGTCTAAAAAACCCAATTGGTCTAATTGAGAGCTGAATGGCCAGTAGCTAGGAAGGAGAAAGGATAGGCGGGGCTGGCTGGCAGAGAGAATAAAAAGGAGAAGAAATCTGGGAAGAGAAGATAGAGGAGAGAGAAAGGGAGAAAAGAGAGAACAAGGAGAGAGGGAATGCTGGGTGCCAACCACACAGCCACACAGCCACATAGCCACACAGCCAGCCACAGAGTAAGAGTAAAGATAAGAAATACAGAAGTAAAGAAAAAGAAAAAACCAGAGGTAAAAGGTAGATGGGGTAATTTAAATTAAGGAAAGCTGGCCAGAAGCCAGCCAAAGGTCAGGCGTTTGTAAGAATGAGCCTCTGTGTATTTATTTTGGGGGCTGGGTGGTGGACCCCCAAAAGAGTAAAGAGTGAAAACACCCAACACCAGGACTGTCATTCACCAGCCCAGCACACCAGTGTCCGGTTTTCAGAGCCCACATTTCTAGCAGGTTCCCCCACCTGCTGTCAGCCACTCCCCAAGAGGTCAAGAGACTCTTGAAGATTTACAACCAGAAAACAGCTGGAAGTCAACTCTGTGTACTTCTCCTCCCCAACATTCAGAAGCTGAGACGGGGGGACTGCAAGTTCCAAACCACCTGAAGTCTCACATAGTGAAACTCTTCCTCAGAAACAAACCGGGAGAGAGGTGAATAAGGTACTCTGCTTTGCCAGCACATGTATCTGAGTTAGATCCCAGAGCTCTGGTAAAACATAGGGACAGATAGGGAGGATGGGATAGGTGGGTCCCTGAGACTTGCTGGCCAGGCGACCTGGCCTGTTCAGTGAGCTCCAGACCAATGAGTGACCCTCTCTCAAAACTCAAGTTGGATAATTCCTGAGAAATGATGCCCAAAGGTGTCCTCTGCTGACCCTCTCTCTCTCTCTCTCTCTCTCTCTCTCTCTCTCTCTCTCTCTCTCACACACACACACACACACACACACACACACACATGCGTGCACACACACACACACACACAGTACATTCACCTGCTTATATGCCTGAACCTATATGAACATAAACCCATGCCCATACAAAAATACTGCCCTTTTAAAAAGGTCCTCTCTTAATGTTATAAATACTCAGCATAGAATGACTATGTTTTGCCAGAAGGTGATGGTGCTCACCTTTAATTCCAGCACTTGGGAGGCAGAGGCAGGCGGATCTCTTTGAGTTCAAAGCCAGCCTGGTCTACAAGAGCAAGTTCCCAGACAGGTTCCAGGTTCCAAAGCTACAGAGAAACCCTGTCTCGAAAAAATAAAAATAAAAAAGAATAACTATATTTTATAACTGTTCTGATGCAGCTAGACACTGATTCTTTTAATAAGCCTTGTTGTTAAAAACACAATATAGTTAATGGGTTGTGCATAAATAAAGGAACTCATTTGTCTCACCGGGAAGTTTACTTCACCTCGAATCCTCATCCTGGGGGAAGGCTTAGTAGTCACTGTGTTTGAAATCCGAAGTGCAAAGTGGTTGGGGATGGGGAGAGACACAGGGTCTTTGTCTGTCGACACCCCCCCCCCACTGCACCTCTGTGCGAATTCACATCTGGCTGGCAGGCCAGGCAAGCAGGTGTTGTTTTCTTCTGGCTCTCCCTGGACAGTATTCTTATTCCTAAAAAGGCTTGACTAGGACCTTTGAGATATCAGTCCTGAGAAGGAAGAGGGAGGAGCCACTTGATAAGTATTAAAAGATGCCAGCTTATTGGGGAGACCTGCCCAGACCTCCCATTTACCCACCGCTTGAAGACATTAAGCCCACTTAGAGATAGTCATGATCTCACCTTTAACAACTTCTGGGAAAGTAAATTTCAGGTTATCTTATCTTTGTCTTGCTACACTGGTGACTTTCTCAGAATTCATTCTATTTTCAACACCCTTTCAGAAAATATGATTCAGTTCCTGAGCGCAGTCCATGAGCCCATGGCCGATAGAAGTCTCCCTTTTCAGAATCCCAGGGTCTCGGTCTTTAAGATCTTACATTAAACATTGCTATAGTTTTTGTGACTTTATTGGATATTTTCTTAAGCTCGGGCACTTTCCCAGGTCTGCCCCTCCAGTCTTTAGCTCTTGAGTCTAACAGAAGTCAAGAATATTCTGGTGTAGAACCTTCTACCTATCCCACATAAGTTGGGGATAAAGACAAGAAGGAAGCAGACATTTTCTGTGTGACTTGTGTTTGTTCCGGTCCCTCTCTGGGTCTCAGAACAAGCATATTTCAAGGGAATGGGGGCAGATCTTTCCAACTCTGGAATTTATAAAGTGACTTAACTTTAAAGTCCACTCTGGCAGATCCCATATATTTCCTCATTCTGTTACCTTCCCCCAAGAAACTTCAGAATATGACCTTGAGGCTAAGGGACAATCTTCCTGTTGAGTGATTAGAAAATTCAGTGTTTGGGGGAAGCGCTGGAAGCTGCCTGTTGTGTTGTGGCTTTAGAAGTGGCTGATGACACTAAAAAAAAAGCAGGTAGGAGGCTAGACACCAGCGTGAAACTAGACACCAGCGTGAAATATGGCCCACAAGTTTTCTTGACAGCCCACTTCTTCACTCATCCGGGAACTGTCACCTACCTCAGAAGCTCAAGGCTCCAAACTTGGCATAAAGAATTGGGCAATTTCCTGCCTTTTATCCTGGCATCCCTAAGCCCTGGACATTATTTTAATGGAATTCCATTGTATCTCTGAATTCAAATGTACTTGAAAGCAAACAAAACATTAAAAGGGAGAAGTTTCTTCCAACAGCAAGCAACAAGTGAGATGGTCTACAAGTGCTCTATGGTGGCACACAGAGGTGAGGAACTGAGGGACACGTGTACCCAGATTCAGGCCTGCAGTGTTTGGGGATGTGGTGGTAGTCACAGGCCTCTCAGAAGGGTCTGGGACAGGCAGGTGGGTCAACCATGCTTTCAGCTGATCCGCGTGCCTTACAAACACCCCTAAAGCTCTTCTGGTGTACCAAGCAGTATGAAGACAGTAACTCACCTTCCAGGAGAGACTCATTCTCAACATGGGCAATAGGATCACAGAGGTGTGCATGGGGGCTGGATGTCACATACATGATGGGGCTGCAGTTCCAGGACATCCAGGCTTTGGAGAAGGATCATAGGAAAGGAAATGCCTACACATCCAGCCCTGCTCCCACAGAAGATCACCAAAGGCTCCTGCAGGCTTCCTTTTTCTTGTTGTTTCATAAAGGCCAGAGCAGGTTGTCTGGAATAAAGACTAGAATGGGGTTGTTGCGTCTGCCTGCCCTGTTACCTTGCCTACGTAGATTCTGGGGTGAGAAAGCTGACTACTTTCTCGTAGTTCCCTGGCCGACAGACGTGAGAAACACTGGAGAGGAGGGAAGATTTCGCTTTGTCCTTGGCATTTTTCCTCTGATAATGTTTAGTACAAAAAGGAGTTTTGGATCTGGTCTTGGTCGCATGACTTGGAAGCAAAAGCTGAGGATGATACAGCAGCATCGGAAAGGAAGCTTAAGATACGTTCTGGCAGGTGCACAGCTCGGATGCTTCAGCAGGACCCAGAGCTCCTGGAGTGGGAGGGCAAAGGCAATAGGGCAGCAAGTGAGAACATTAGCAAGAGCAGACAGGGAGATGCTGGAGCAAGAGGGCAGAAAGTGACGCCACAGACTGGGCCCAGTGACAGGGTCATGAAGATGAACTAACTTAAGGCTCAGTTAGGAGGGACCCCAAATCTTGGGTTCCAGTACAAAAGAGCCATCAGAGTAGCGACCTGACAGAAGGGTAGGGAAGGAAGTTACACACAGCAGGAACTCTCCCTATAACTCCAAGCCTCACCGGAGCCCAAGGGTGACCACCACATGCTTAGAGATCACATCTTCTTATACAGGTGTGCGAGATATTCCCTCCGAACAGAAGCAATTGCCCATGCAGGGAAGTGAGGCTCACCAGCCATAGGTAGCAAACAAAGGGTAAACAGAAGGCCACAGGACCAGGAAGAATAGAAACTTGGAAGATTCTCGAGGGCCCTCACCAACAATGTTAAGGGAATAAACAATACCCGAGGGTGGAGAGTCGGAGCAGCCAAACTGCGGAAAGAAAGATGTGTGGACGGCAGAGCTACCTAGAACCATCCTAGAGAGCACCAGAGTTGTAGTTTTAGGAGCTGTCCCCCATGCTGGGGTGGGCTCTCTGGATGTGGCTGCTGCTTTTGAGTTTTCCCTGCTCCTTGAAAGCACCCCTCACTTGCACTCGCGTACTCTTCCCCGGGAAAAGTCTGTCTCACAAGAGCCTTCTCACAAGAGCCGGGCCTGGAGGAAGTCAGTTATGTCATAAAGACACAGGCAAAGGACATCTACACATGACATTGGAAGAGAGGGACAAGTGGTCAGTTCCGCCCCACAGCATTGCCCAAGCATCTCAGTTCTGTCTGTCTTACAGCCCAGTCAATCCTTCTGTCTTAGTTATTGTTTTTATTGTGATAAATGCCAGGCATGGCCAAAAAGCAGCCTGGAGAGGAAAGGCTTTGTTTCAGCTTACATGTTATAGTCTATTATAAAGTGAAGTCAGGGTAAGAACTCAAAATAGGAACCTGGATGTAGGAACTGAGGCCGCAGAGAAACAGTGTTTCCTGTCTTGATCCCTCTGGTTCTTCAGCTTGCTCTTTTATATAACCCAGGGCCCCCTGCACAGGGGTAATGACACTCACAGTGTACACAGTGTGCAGGGCGTTGCTCAAGAAAATGCCCCACAGACTTGACTATAACGGGATGGAGGCATTCTCTCATTGAGAGTCCCTCTTCCTGGATGACCCTAGCCTGTGCCAAGTTGGCAAAAAGCTAACCAGGATACGTTGGTTCGGCTCCACACTCTCTGAGCTAGGACACCTCTCTTTGATCATCAGCCTGAGTGTGGGGAAAGGGAGTAGAGGACGACACATTTGTCAAGGACGTCAGCACACTGTGCACATCTCTTCTGTTCAGATCCTGCTTTAACCAGAACTTAGTTCTCTGGCTCCACCCAGAAGGAAGGGAGGGTGAGCCTCTGGCCAGTGTGCACCGCTAAACCCTGGTTGACTTTACCACCAGAGGGAAGGAATAGAGCACAGAGGATGGGAAGTGATTAGGAGGAACCGCCACCGTGATTCGCAGCGGTTGATCCCTGGAGTCGCCTTTGCTTAAGAAGCCTTTTTCTGGCTTCTGAGCATGGCCTTTCTTCTGTCTTCTTATGATCCTCGTGATGAACTCTGTTAAGCTTACCTGAACACTCAGAAATTGGTCTATTTATTTGTCTCTTTTTCACTAAAGTATGAACTCCGGGGGCATAAAACACACATCTTTCATCTTTAGATCCCCGGTGTCAGGTAGAGTGGCTCAACCAGGTCCTTAAGAAAGTTTAATTGGATGAATGGCAAAGTGACTGGGTCAATACACCGCTCAACAGTTGGATACCTGAAGGTTTTCTTGTGTGGTCTGTGGCAGGAACCCCTCTAATGTGTAGTCACATGAGCGCATTTATTCATGTAAGTAAGACACTCTCTGGTTGACACGGAAAGTATAGCTGGGATGTGTGCTGGCTCCGTACACACAAGGGCATTCCTTTCCTGTGTGCTGAACAATAGATCACATAGGATATGAGCGTTTAGAAAGCCGGGGTGTTACTCAGCACCCAGAACTTTGATGTAATAGACGGTTGTTCTCTGCTTGCCAGCGTGTGCCTCTTTATACTTCTCTCTGAGTGACCACAATTGTACCAAGCAGAGCCCATCTCAGATCCCGTCCTCGCTGTCATATGAAGTGACAAGTGAGAGCAAGGAGAGCGAGGATGGCACGAAAAGGAAGCACACTGGATATATCAAAGTATGGAAAGACTGACCGCGAACACTGGACAGGGAGTGGGGAGGACAGCGATGTCCGTGGTTCCAATTGGGCCTGAAGGATAGGTTTGGAATAGGCAGAAGAAAAACCTGTAGGAAACATGTGTTAACTCCATTCCTGACCTTGGAGCTAGACAGAACAAGCATGCTGTACACTGACAAGTCTTGGGGATTTGTACCAAGACCTGTGGGAACATAAAATGTTCATTTCCAGGGAATCTAGTCCCTAGCCCAATGTGGCTAATATAACCACTGAGCATGTCCTCTGCCTGTGAACCTTGCATTTGGGACTATTCTGGAACAGCAGGTGCTGAACAGCAGGTGGACGTGGTTGGCTACAACTTAATTTTAGTGCTATGGAGATGTGTTACAGACACCAAAGTGCCAGACATAGGGGAGGATCCGAGATGAGGTAAGAATGCAACTGATTATTAGGAGACAGAACTGAGAAAAGCTGAGAACGCTCTAGGCAGAAAAAATTGCGATGTGGTTAATAGTTCCCTGTGGGAACAGTCACGGGCTCTGTTTCTGGAAATTGCGGTGATAGGACACAGGAATTGTAGGAGACATGAGGAACCTGGTGTCAGAGTAAAGCTTGGCTCAGCCATTTACTGTCCTCTGACCTTGAGAGAATTACTCCTGTGTTCCTCCTTTTCCCCATGTTCAAAAGGATCAAAGGGCAGTGTGCATTCCAATGGGTCAAGTGAGGGACTGACTCAACAAGCAAGACAATATTAAGTGAATTCCTGGCACACTTCCTCGGTAAACATTGGTTCTCATAGAATCTATAAATTTGGAGCAGAAAGAAGTGGATTTCACTGAGAGCAAATGAAATGGCCACTTGGCCTTGGCTTTCCCAGTTCTGTGGCCAATAGGATTATCTGTTCCAAAATGGCTCTTTGCAACTTAGAGGAAAACAACTGAATTGGCTTACATCACCAAAAATTCCAAAAGGGGTTCTATTCACCTGTGTCTTTTCGTAGAGAATAGGGCTGTTATCAGGACCTGTGGGGGTTCATCATCACTGTCAACTTGGTGGGACTTAGAATCACTGTGGAAACCATGTGTGGGTCTGTTGGTGAGAGTGCTTTCAGAAAGGTTTAACTGAGGAAGGAGGACCCATTATGAGTATGAGAGGCCCTATTCTATGGGCTGGGGCTGGAGAGATGGCTCAGTGGTTAAGAGCACTGCCTGCTCTTCCAAAGGTCCTGAGTTCAATTCCCAGCAGCACAGGGTGGCTCACAACCATCTGTAATGAAATATGGTGCCCTATTGAGGAAGAAACCTGGTCAGTCGTCCTCATCAACTTAGACCATGAAACTCAATATGGACAAGTTCATCAGAACCGCCATATATGGGCTACCCATGCATGCTTCAGCATTGCCAGGGCATAAATAATTAAAATTATTGCCCTATGGGCTGGGGTTCCAGACTTAATAAAAAGAAGAAAGCAAACCAAGTTAAGCACCAGCTTCACTCTCTGTCACTCCCTTCCTCCCTCCTCCTCTCCTCTCTCCATTTCCTATCTAGACAATAAGACCATCTGTCTACCACTCCCCTGCTTCCATCACCATGACTTCTCCATCACAAAGGACTGTACTCTCACATTATGAGGAGCCAAAATAAACTCTTCCATCCTCATATTGTTTGCAAGGAGAAGAGAACTCAATATAGGACCTGGGCCTAACCCCTCCTCACTCTGACTTCCTTTGCCTGTCTATACCCCTCCTCCTCACAGTGTTTCCAAGAAAGCACTAGCACCTCCCACCTCATTCCCTCAGAGCACATCATCCTAGGCCAGGACGAGGGCTTCCCTCCCACCATGATCCTTCCTCATATCCACCATTCCCAACGCAAATGGACACCTTTTTTATCATATGCCCAAATCATCTCACATGCCCAGTGACAGGACATAAGGTCGGACCAAGTCAGCTCAGCTCACCCACAGAATAAGGACTGGCTAATAATACCCAAGACTGCTTAAGGAAGAGGTGAGTCCCGGAATCAAATCTGAGCACTGAGGACAGAATAAGGAAGGAAACAGAAGTGTGGTTGGCAAGGACAAGAAGGCCACGGCTCGCTTATTACTATACTCTCAAACACACATATGGAAGTGAAATCTTGAAATACAGTGAAAAGGCTGGATTGATTTATTTACTGCACGTGTGTGGTTTGCATGTGTGTATCTGCAGGTTCACATATGTGTGTGCAATGTGCAGTTCTGCATACATATGTGACGAGGTCCCAAACTGACTTTGGATGGATGTCTTCCTCCATAACTCATCATTTTATTGAGACAGGATCTCGCACTGAATCTGAGGCCTGCTGATTCCAACCAACCCAGCTAGCCAGCTTGCCTTAGAGATCCCCAACTGTGCCTGCTTGCTACAATGGCCTGACTTGGAAAGGACTTCTGAGGATCCAAGCTCTGAGCCTCATGATTGCATGACAAGTACTTTATCAACTGAGCCATCTCCCCAGCCAGTCTGAGATTTAGTTTAACCATGCAACAGCCCCCAGAAGACTTGTGGCTCTTGAAGAATCTAACAATAAGCCAATGACTACGTGAGCGTGGTGCCATGTGACATCTTTATCTCTCGACAGAAGAGAGCCATTCACCAACCAAATGATTTCTCAGCACTCAGATCACATGGCAGCCTCAGCTTAAGCCGAAAGGGCAAAGGATACCATCTGAAGGGACCCAACTGGCAGCCAGTTGCCTCTGAGCCTGGCAGGCACAGAGACCTCCTTCCAGGGGCGCGGGCGTTTCTGTGACACTCTCGTGTGCTGATGAAGAGACATTGAAGCCTCCACCAAACAGCTGATTATGTAGAAATATGGATTCAGCGGGGCTCGCTTCCCACAAGGAGAGATAATGCTGGAGCCACCCTCCCTTTATCACTCTTTGCCTCGGTGCTCTCAGTTTCTGGCCTCCTTTGCCAAGATGAGCCTCTCATTATACAGAGCCCTTCCCATTTCCCTTCCGAAGATAAAGCTAAGACAAAGAAAGGAAGCATATTTAGTTCTAATGATGGGCACAGCTACATTTTTCTGTGGGGATCTATGGCTGTTTAACGAGCTAAATATCCATCAGATGGATTAGAAGCCCTTATCCAGCTTGTGTCTCATAAGAGGTGGCTTCTTGGTGGTAACATGGGCCTCAGACAAAGCACAGGGGAACTCAATGCCTGCCTGACCCACACAGCAGATACTGAGAGCACGGAGTAGCTGGGGCCTGGGAAGGAAGCAGGCAATGAGTTGCTAGCTGTCCATCTGTTCAGCCAGCCCAGCAGACAACAGACTTAGTGCTGCAAAGTCATAAAAGGATCAAAATGCTTGAGTGAGGGCAGCCCCGGAAATGAAAAAAATTAAAAATAAAAAAAAACTAAGAAAAAAAACTCTCACACACAAAAAGCCAAGACAATGTGGACACTAAACTTGAAGAAAAAAAACTTATCTTTACTGGTAGCATATAAGCTTATAGGCTGTCCAGAGATGGTCTCACGTGAGGCACTGCCATTGACTCCAAGAAGGTACCAGTGGGCAGAACTACCAAACATCCCCAATTTAGTCTACTTCATTTTTTTTCGGGAAAGGAAACGTGTTATTTCTTAAATATCTTTACCAAAGAAGCTATTTGCCAGAGTAGTGTCTCCTGAAAGGGATCGCAGGTTTTATTCAACACTCCATTTGTGTATCTTGAGCCTCAGATAGGAAAGTCCTACAGCCAATCTGTAATTGAATCATGACCAATAACTCACTGTTTACTGGAGCTTGGTGGGTGCCAGACATTGCTGTAAATGCTGAGATGCACTAGGCTGCCCCAGATCCTTTGATATTATTTTGAGGCAGGGTCTCTCGCTGCCTTAGACCTAGGTTGACGGAATTCTAGTGAACCCCAGGAAACAACCTGCCTCTGCTTCCACAGCCCTGGCATTAAAAGTGTGCACCAACACACCTGGCTTTTTCATGTAAGATTTGGGGGTCAAACTCAAGCACTTTCCTCATTGAACCATCATCTCTCCAGGTCCCTATCTGAGCTTCCTGACAACTCCATGTTTGGAGGGAGACTGAGGCTCAGAGTAGTTAACTAGCATTGCTGAAGTCTGGCAGCAAAGAAGAGATAGAGATGAGATGCTGTTGAAATAACCAGGCTAGCTAAGGATAAAACAATTATATTTTATTTATTATAAGGGGAAAACTCACAAAACAAGAAAGGAGAAATCCAAGTACAGCAATGTCCCATGAGAAAAGGCGAGGGTGGGGAGGAGAGAGAGAGAGAGAGAGGGGCACCTGGGTCCCAGTGAAGCTACATCTTAACTAAGACCCACCTCTCAAAGATGATTGGCTAATAAAGTTCTTCATCAGGATACCAACACAAGATCCAGCTGCAGAGGCCAATTTGTGACCGCCTCCCCTGATTCCTGGCTAAACATGGCCCCAAAGGCCCCATAAGTCAAAGTGGAAAGCATGCCCTTTTATCCTGTTAAACCTACAATGTACTTCTTAAACTAATGAGGTAAAACTAGTACCACACGACCTTCATGCCATCGTGCTGCAACAGGAGCTCAAGCTGGGGAGACCCGTACTGACTCATCTCTCAACTTTGAGGCTGTCACCAAGAACCTCTGGCCACACCACCTCTCCTCTACAGCTGTACCTAGAACACTCCTGCCTCTTTGTATTCTCCAAGATGCTTCTTTCTAGCTGGACCTTACCTCTCTCCACTGCCTGATGTTAATCTTCTACCTGTCTTTTAAAGCTGAGCCATCAAGGATGGAGAGATGGCTCAAAGATTAAGAACAGTGACAGCTCTTCCAGAGAGTCTGGGTTTGAGTCCCAGCACCCACATGGAGGCTATCAATCATCTTTAATTCCAGTTTCAAGAGAAAGGTTCCTACTTCTGGACTCCATGGATATTAGGCATGCATGTGGCACACAAAGATAACATGCAGACAAAATGTCCATACATATAAAATAATAATAATAATAATAAAATAATAATAATAACTTACCAGCCCAAAGATGCCTCAGAAGAAAAGACTTCAACAATCACCCAGTTCTGTATCAAGATGAGCCTTCTCTCCCCCCATGGCTTGGTCCTTTGATATTTGGCCTCAAGGTGAACAGAAATTGAAGGACAGACAATGGAGTGGTCAGATGAGTGTAATAATCTGCCTCTCACCAGGCATGATGCTGTAACCCGCAATCTCAACACTGGGGAGAATGAGGTAGGATGCTGTGAGTCCTATACCAGCCTGGGCTAGATATTGAGACTATGTTGTGTATCACTGAAAAGGTTTCTCAGTGTTCTTAGCTTCCTTTGCTTTACTCCCAAAAGGAGTATAGCACTGACCCCCGAGGGTTCCTTTAAGAACTAGATAAGACACTGCACAAGAACCATAGATGGTGCTTACGTTTCAGTGAGCAGTGATGCTAATCCCCTACTCACCTTGGAAAACCCAGCCCGAGGGGATGGAAGTTGGCATCTTAGCTACAATGCCACTGCCCCTGCATCCAGCCCTGTCACCCCCACCATCACCATGTTGGTAACAGTGACTTTCTGATCGTGACTTCCAGGAGGGCAGGAACTTGGCCTCATTCATCTTTATGCCTAGCTTTTAAGAAGTGATTAATAAATGAGTATAGAATCAGATTGCTCAAGCAACTGTCTACTGGAAATCTTTTATTAATTGGGTTCTGGTGATAAATTGTTTTTAAAGGGATTTGCCTAGACATTTGCCAACCAATTAAGCTTTGGCTTCCATAAAGCTGAGTGTTTTTAACTGCATAATACACATTAGTAAATATGAGTGCATTAATAAAGATACTTTCTATATAAAAGTATTTAATAAATATTTAACTTTATAAGTTCATAGACTCCTAAGCATGTGCACATGCCTTTGGGGGGTGTCAAATTACTAAAGGAAATGAGAGCAACATTATGAAGCACTATAAATAGCCAACACTAAGAGCTAGGAAGACAGATCAGTGAATAAGATCATTTGAAAAGTTTCAAGAACCCACAGTGGGCAGCTCACAACTGCCTGTAACTCCAGCCCCAAGACATCTGATGCCCTCTTCTGGCCTCTGAAGGTACCTGCACTCATGTGCACACATAAACACACACATACAAACATACCTAAAAATAAAATAAAATCTCTAAAATACTAAAATCACTAGCATGTATTGAGCGCTGACTTAGTGCCGGGCCCAGTGTGGAATAGTTCACATACTCTATGTGTAACGCTCACACATCATCAGGTAGGCATTCCTTCTTCCTTTCTTACAGACAAGGAGAACAGAGTTGCAGGAGATCTGTGAACTTGGGCAGGGGCTCACTTTGCTACCAGAGCTAAGGATTTGAGTGTGTCTTCTTTCGACTCCAGAGGAGAGTGTCGGCCGTGCCTACGGGGCTCTGAAGGTCTCTATGCTTAGTCATTCTATGAGATCTAAAAGTTGTTGAGTAGTATTACCACATTATTGCTGGGGCAGCTCAAGTTTTCCTGGAACAGTCATTGAATGGCACAGCTAGGCTTTCTGGCCTCTTCTAAAGCCATCTCTAATGTCTGGAGTATTAGAACCCTAGGAGCCACAGTAATCCCCAAGGCAGCTAGTTTTCTACCTTTGCCCCCCACACCACTCCCGCTTTACTCCAATGCCAATCTCCTGCCTCTCACCTGGCAGGTGACCCACAGCCACACATTTGAGAAGAACAAGAATCATTCCAAATAGTCACATCTCCACACAGTGACTACATGGGGAGGAAATAAATCCCATCAGGAAGACGTATCCATAACCACTACCGGTGGCTGGTGCAGTGCTGAATTAACTTGGAAGGACGTGCTCCGAAGGTTATCATGAGGAGCAGCTTTTTCTATCTGGGAATACACAGATGCGAGTTGGGGTAGTGCATGGTGGGAAACAGCAGCATTTGGGACCTGGGGGGAAATGAGGCTAAGGGGTCTTAGAAGCTAGCTAGTTTTAAAGACCGTAGGAAGACAGTAAAGAGTTAGGAAACAAACCACTAATGAAGCAGAAGATTCTGGGGTAGAAAATGCCGCCAACCTCAGCAAAGCTCGGGAAATCAGTCGGCAAAATGAAAGAGACAGAGAAGAACACCAAAAATAACCTTGAAAGTAATGGATGAGGCAGAGGAGAAAAATCAATTCAGGAAAACATATTAAGCGCAGAAAAACTAAATGAGAGCCAAGAGTTAGGGGGAGTAGGGATGGGGGAGAGGCATGGATGGGAGGGAGCCTGAAGAGCCAAGGTTCTCATACAGTTCTTCCTCATCCAACTCCACCTCCAACGGGCTCTGGGGCCTCAGGTGGGGTACCTCACCTCTCTGAGCTGCCACCAACTCCTTTTAAAAATGACACAGTTGGTAAACATGGCCTCTAAGGCCTCTTCAAGTTCTGACAGTTTGTGATTAAGAACTGTACAAGAGCTGAGCTTTCCATGGGGTCCTACATAGCTGGAGGAGGGATACGTAAATGAGTCACTTGGCTATTCCCAGATATACAGGCAACTGGGAGATGTAAATGGAATCGCATTGGCTTGGGTTCTTGGGCTTTTGGAAGGGGATCTGATGAAGGAAACTCAAGGGCATAAGCTAGCAACCTGTAAAAAGGCTGTTTGCAGGGGTGCCGATAGCCCATTTGAAAGAAGAGGTAGTGGCTTGTCTGACTGGTGAAATAGCAGCAAGCATGTCCTCCTTAAGGAGGACTCACTCCTGAGTCACAAAGTCAGCCTGGGACATCTCAGACTCAAGCAAGATCTCTATATAGGATTGCTATTGTTTAATTTCTCTCTGAAATTTATACTCAGTTAGATAGAAGAATGAAAGTGAGAAGTCTGGAGCACTCTGCACTCATAAATAGGATTAATGCTTTTATGGAGGAGGCAGAAGGAATGTCATAGCCCCGTTTTGCCCATCTGCTTTACAGCCATGTGGGACTGTAGCCACAGATGAACCATCTTGGAGGCAAGGAGCAAACCTCACCAGATAGAGGATTTACTGGGAGCCCCGATCTTGGGATTCTCAGCTTCCAAAGCAATTATACCTCAACAGAAATGTGTTTTGAAGCTGTAAATATTCTATATTGGTGTAATGGTTAAATTTAATCCTGATTAGACACACTCTAAAATGACCTGGGAAGAGAGTCTCAATATGGGATTGTCTGGATCGGGTCAGCCCTGGGCATCTCTGAGGGGGATTGCCTTGATTACACGTTAGTTCAAGAGTGGAGACTCAGTCCACTGTGGGCAGCACCATGACTTAGACAGGGGATACCAGAGGATGAAAGAGTAGACAAAGGAGCTGAGGAAGAAGCATGCCGGCTTCACCCTCTCTTATCTGTGGATGTGATGTGACCACTGTGAAGTCTCTGCCCATGTGACCTTCCTCAGTGATGAACCGTAACCTGGAATTGTGTGCTGAAATTAGTAATTTCTCCCTAAATTGCTTGCTGTGAGGGTATTTTATCACAGCAACAGAAATAAAATGAGGACAGATGGTCTCATTTTTAATGTTTATAAACTACACAGTCTAAGACATTTTGGTATAGATTCAGGAAAGGATTGATATGATTATTATGTTAATGTTTAACCTAGATTTTAAATAGTAACAGACTAACGACTTTCTCCAAACCCTAAGGATCAAGACAGCATTTAGAACTTACTAACAAATCAATTGAGAAAACAGATGGGAATTTAGAACCACTGGGGTCTACTATGGACCTGGTGTCTGTTACATACATCTCAAACTGCAGCCTGCCCCATGAGAATTTCTGAGCAGAAAGAGCCTTTGTCTTGAGCTTGTTCTCAGGCAGCCCTTTATGCTTCTCTGGGACATTTATGAATCTGTAAGAACCATTGGTCACTATGCTGCTGGTCAGCAAAAGGACAGTAAACATGGGCTAAGCCATGCCACCCCTTCTTGTCCTCTTGTTTCTCACAAAGCCACCATTGAAATCTAGATGTTTGTGCTTAGCTATATAGGTCGAGACTGGGGACAACTAAAAGAACATCATTCAAAGACAGGAAAGATGTTTTCGACTGTGTGCTTCAGCATATTAGCACTCGTTTGCAAATGCACCAGGCAGGTTTGTTTGTAACCGTCATCAATTAGGAGCGGGTCAAGTGTACATCAGTGGGTGAAGGAATAAACAACGCATGCTGCAACCATCGAAGACAGGAAGGAAGGGAGGGAGAGAGGTAGGAAGGAAGGGAGGGAAGGACGGAGGAACTCAAGACCGAGCTATGGAAACAGGTGACAATGTAGATGGTTCTCAAACATAATCACCCACACGAAAGAAGCCAGACCCAGGGCAGGGCACGCCGCATGACTCCCGGAGGTGTTCACTCACAGTTCCGAAAACTATAGACTAATGCACAGTGACAGAAAAAGATGAATTGCAAAAGAGTGAAGGACAAAAGCAGCCTAAAGGGATGATGGATACTGTTTTGATTGTGGTGATGGTCTCACAGTATGGGATATTCACAGGTCCAAGCACACTGAATTGCACTTTAAATATGTGTGATTTATTATAAATCGCTTATACCTCAACAAAACTGTTTTTTAAAAAAATACATACATACCTGTGATAGCCTCATAGGCTACATTTAAGTTGATTGACTGATTGATTTGTATGTGTATGCAAAGCCATAGGTCATGGTGTATATATGGAGGCCACAGGTCAGAGTGTGTATGTGGAGGTCAGAGATCAACCTTCAGCAGTTGGTTCTCTCCTACCATGCTGATGCTAGGGCTGGAACTCAGATCGTCAGTCTGCGGGGAAGCTCCTTTACCTGTTAAGTTGTCTCCCAGTCCAGAAGCTTCAGCATTCAGCATTCAGTTGTTCTGATAGTTCTCCACGCTGCCTGCCATTCCTCTGAGAAGCCTACTGCTTTGGATGCCGCAGGAACTTCCCATCTCTTTTATAAAGAGATGCTTAGCCTAAGGGCCTCCTGACCCTGATGCCATCACTCTCCCTCTGAAAACCCTTCAGAGCATGAGGCATCGTGGAAAAGAAGGATCACAGACTCTGAAGGTCAAATCTGCCTTTTAATTCTATTCTTAGCTTTTGGGGGTATGGGGAGGGAGCAGGGTCTTGCTATGTAGACAGACTGCCTGACTCACTATGTAGCTCAAGCTGGCTTTGAACACTCCATTCTCCTGCCAGTCTCCCAAGTACCAGCATTACGAGCGCTCACCACCATGCCTAGGTTTAAATAGTAACAGCCTTTTTCATCTACTGAACACCACTTTGCAGCAAAAGAGAAACAACCCCCTTTACTCTCCACATCAGGAGACACAGGCTTTCCTATCCTCACAAGTATAATCTAAGACCCTTCTCACCTCCCGCCCCCAACAAACTCTCTGAGGGAGGAAGAGAAGACTGTGGCCTCCAGCAGGGAAAGAAGGCAAAACTAGGAGGCATAAGTTACAAGCCATGCCCCAGAGGGGGCACTGTCTGAAAGCTGCGCTAATGGCATTCATCTAAGAGGGATCACCCAGTGCAGAAGTAGTAAGGCCTTGTCACTTCAGGAGACTCTATCATTCCTAGGCTGAAAAACACAGTGGTGAGCTGATTAAAAGCAGATTTATTTACAAAAAGACTGGATTGTACACACATACAAGCACACACACACAAACATATACAAACGCACATTCACAATACACTCACAAGTATGCACACACACTCAAATGTACACAAAGAGGCTGGAATGTGCACATGCTCACACACAGACATACATATACACTCACGTGTATACACACACACACACACACACACACTTGCTCTACAAAGAAAATACCAATCAACTCTATTTTTGTTTGCTTCCCGTGGCTGCAATTAAACACTTCCAAAAACAACTTGGGCCTGAAAGTTTATTTGGCTTATAGGATGCTGCCCATTTTAAGGGAAGCCAAGGGAGGAACTCAACCCTCAAGAAGTCCCCCACCAGTGACCTATTTCCTTCAACTAAGCCCCAGCTCTCATAGATTCCGTGCCTCCCCACACAGCAACACCAGCTTGAGCAAGTCTACGAGGGACATTTGACTCTCAAGCCACGCAGGATTCAACATTTCCATTTCTCAACACATTAGCATCTGCTTCTTGGAGGTGATGTGCTAATTCACCCACCTAGCCTGGTACCTACTGTGCAACTGAGCTGGAGTAGGCCCAGGAGTCACAGAAATCATCAGTGTCCTCGCCATTGTGAAATTAGGACAGAAGAAAGCCAATGAATGGCTATGCAAATTACTCTATGGAAGTTATGACCAGCACAAACAAGGGGCTATGTGGAGTGCTGCGAGGGCAGAGCATTGGGCTGGGTGGTCTAAAACTGCCAAGCCACTGAGAAAAGCAACCAAAGACTTCAAGGAACTGGTACAATATAAGCTGTTTAAAGCACTGAGTCTAGACACTCTTCATGAGAAAATGGATTAAGGAGAGGGAAAGAGGGTCAGAGTTAGAAAGCAATTACAACAGTTGACAACAGGAAGGGATAAACAAGACTGGGGTAGTGGCTTTGTGGGGAGCACGGCAGAGGACAATGCTGGTACCTGGAAGCTCCCCTACAGTTGTTCTTAAAGAGCAGGGCTCTTACAATGCTGAATCACTTCTACGGGGTTCAATCTTCCATTTTCAAATTCATACTCACAGGAGAATGACCAGAGAAGGGGCCGTGAGTGAAGTGAAGCTGTGGGGACCCTTGTGCCTCAGGCTAGACACAGTCCCACCATCTCCTGAACTCTCCATTCTCTTAGGAAACCCTCCTTACTGCATCCCCTGCAAGCTGGGCGGCTTCCGTGGACTGCTCTTGAGAAGGCTGGGAGAAAAGACCCAGACAGAAAACCCACCCCTCAGGACACATGGCCTCCCTGAAAGACATCATGCTGCTTCTTTTCCTCTCTAGAGAGGTCTCTTCTAGGAACTGTTACTTCCTCAGCATCTCTTTTTCACCACAGAGACTTGAACTCTCTTCTGTGCGACCAATGGTCATCTGATCAGACCAGGCCGACAAGAGTCCTTCCAAGACATCATAGGACTGAGAAAGGGACTTCTTCCCAGGGAGACAGGGGATGTGCCCGTTAGTTTGTTGTCAACTTGACATAAGCTAGGGTCACGTGGGGAGAGGAAACCTCAACTGACAAAACGTCTCCATCACAACGGCCCGTAGACAAGCCTTTGATGGAGGCATTTTCGTGACTAATGGTTGGTATGGGAGGGTGTAGCCCACTGTGAGTAGTGCCACCCCTGCTCAGGTGGTCCCTGCTTCAGTTCCTGCCTCCAGCTCCTGCCTTGTGTGCTTGCCCTGACTTCCCTGGATGATGGACTGTGACTGAAATGTGTAAGCCAAATGCACCCTTTCCTCCCTGCGTTGTTGGTTCAGTTTGGATGAGAATGGCCCCCACAGGTTCATATATTTGAATGCTTGGTCCTTAAGTAGTGGAACTGCCTGGGGAAAGATTAGGAGGTGTGACCTTCTTGGAGACAAAATGTGTTACTGGGGGGTGAGCTCGAGTTTCAAAAGCCCATTACAGGCCGATTCTCTCTAATCTCTCTCTCTCTCTCTCTCTCTCTCTCCTCTATTATCTGTCATGGTGGTCATGGACTCACCCTTGGAAACTCTAAAGCAAACCCCCAAAGAGTTTGCTTTCTTTCCTGAATCACCTTGGTATAGTGTCTCTTTGGAGGAATGGAAAAGTAACTAAGAGAGTTTCTCTTTGTCATGAGGCTATCACAAGAAGAGAAAAACTAGAGCAGAAGATGTAGGAACTCCGGAATTCCCAGGACCCTTTCCACAGCCTCGTTAACCAAAAGTGTCCCTGGTGGTGAGAAATGAACATAAACCAAACCCAAAGAGAAGCAGGAAGCAAGAGCCCCAGAGGCCAGAGCCTGGCCTCCCCCACAATAACACAATTCCCAGTTCTAGTTTACACTTGGCAGGAATCTCGGTCATTCAATTTTCCAGAATATCTCAATTACGCGTTCAATAACCAGTCTCTCAGCTTCTTCATCTTCCCCTCTTAAAGCGAAGCACGGTTAGTCTCTCGCATTTTCAGCGGCAAAGAAAGGCACTAATGGCACCCAGAGATCCAGCCCTGCCTCTGAAAGCTCCAGCCTTTCCTATTCACGGTATGCCCTGTGGATTTCCTCTCCCTTCCGCCTGACCCATCTAATCATGATACCTGACCCTTCTCTCCTGCCTCTAGCTGATCTCCTGACTCCTCCATTTCTAGTTGTACTTCAACAAATAGTTACATGGCTGAGTACACCCTTCCGACAGGCCCCTTGACTTCTATTCTTGGGTAACGGTGTCCCTTGGCTGCCCCCTTCCTCCAGGAGACATCTGTCACCAGGGACAGCCTCCGCCTCTGCTTTTCTTCAGAGGCATTTAGCCTTTACCTTTCTGAGTCCGTTCTCATCATGTACTCAATGGTCCCCACTCCCTGCCTTCAACCGTGTGTCACATGCCGTCACTAGAACATGGCTCCTCCAATCGCCAAGGCAGGCAGAGGAGGGACAGCCGAGGTTACAGCTCAGCATGGAAGTAGCAATGGCAGACAGTAACAGCAGGGAGGAGATGTGGCCTCTTGCCCTTCAGCTGGAACCCATAAGCTCCCTCACTGAGATGACTTACTGGAGGGTTGCAGACCCCTCATCAGCACCATGGAGAAGTCACATAATTAATTCCAATCTTCAGGGTCCACAGCTTTCTCTTAAAGCCTGAGGTTTCATGATTGGAAATTAGCCATGTGAGGACAAGGAAATGGTTCAGTTGGTAACGTGCTTGCTGAGCCAGCATAGGGTCTGATTTCAATCACTGGAACTCATAAAAAGCTAGGCATGCTGGGATGCTTGTAATCCCAGCACTGGGGAGGCAGAAACAGGCAGGTCCTAAGAGCACATTGCAATCAGTTTAGCCTGCTTGGTGAGTTCCAGGCTAACTCCTGCATCTGCTCCTGCATCGCCTACACACACACACACACACACACACACACGCACGCACGCACGCACACACACAAACACACTCATCAGAAACATGCACATATATGTGCACATACCCCCCCCCCCCAAAAAAAAAACATACACAAGAAATTAGCCACAGAGGCTGGGATTTCCAAGATGCATAGAAGTGCAGCATTAAAGTTATTGATGATTTCTGCCCAAAATTCCAGTTTCTTGGCAACTGCTGTGCTGTCCTTGCTGTTGTACTAATGGGTTTGGTGTGGAGTTGGAAGGTCCAGGGCTCAAATGATGGTCTGCACCAGTATACTTTCGAGCACAACACTGGCTCTCACTCCCTTCTCTTGCTGCCTCTAACAGGCCTCCTTACATGGGGAGCACATTGGCTTAGAATCTGTGGAACCAACTCCCTCTGCTCCATGATAGAAACTGCCTACTCATCCACCTTGCTGGCCAGGGAGAAGTACCAAAAACAAATGAAAACAAATCAAACAAAAGCAAACAAACAACCCACGGTGAGTCCTAGACTCGGTCACATAAGAGGTACACAGCAACATCCAGCCCACAGAATAGAACCGAGCAGGTGATTCAGAGGGTCGGAGTGAGAAACTGCAAGCATGCATGTGAGCAGAGTTTGTGTGTGACTGCACAGCTTCTAACATCATTTCAAAAACCAAAGCGCACTGTGACCAACAACGCTAAATGGCAGACTATGCCATTTTACAGAGGACCCATGTCCTGAAGGAACTTGATCCTGCTGATGGTGTGTAGTGAGCCCAGTTTTGAGCTCTCTCTCTCTCTCTCTCTCTCTCTCTCTCACACACACACACACACACACACGCGCGCACTGTGTATATGTATACACATACTTGTAAAGGCTTGAGGTCAACCTGTTAACCTTGAGCATTGTCAGGAGTTGGCCACCTGGTTTTTTTTTTTTGAGACAGAGCCCCTTAGCAGAACCTGGGACAAGAGGATTCAGCTAGGCTGGCCAACAGCTCCAGTGATCCTCCTGTCTCTGAGCCCAAGTGCTGGAATTACAAGCACAGGTCACCTCAGTCAAGGTTTTGGGTGGGTTTCATGGACCAGGTTCAGGTCCTCATGCCTGCGGCCTCTCACACTTGAACCATTGAAGCCATCTCCCCAGCCTCACTGTTCTGACTTTAAATGTGAGTCTTCAGTACGTCAGTTTGCGGTCAGAGTTTGAATTTAAAACTGAAGTTTGGAAACTCTTTTTGTAAAGGACTAGATAGTGATCTTGTAGACTTGGAAAGCCGTGTGGTCTTTTTCACAACTACTCAACCCAGTCCTTGAAGCATGAAGGCGGCCAGAAGTGTGAGGACAAATGAGTGTGGCTGAACACCAATGCAACCATAAGAGGAAAATCAGTGATAAGCTGGCGACAACCAGCATGCTGCAGCTTGCCAGTTCTCAGTTTAAGAGCTTAGGGTAACATCTTTCTGGGAAACTTACAGCTGAACTAAGGACCAGTTGGGTGAGTGGAGAGGTTGCTCCTGGTCAAGGGGGCGCCTACAAGTCACTCCAGTTGCCTAGTACTGTGTGATAATTGACACATTGCCTTCCCTGTGATGTGGTCAAAGCATTCCCATCCCATTCTCCAGTTTGACCCATCACTATGTTACCCTAGCATCCTGCCCACTCCAAACCAAAAGCAAGCCTGGGACATATTCATGGAGACAGTGGACGTTAGGATGGTGGTGTTAAGAGGTGTAAAATAGAACTGCGATGCTTTTTTCTTTTCTAGTAGATCATAATTTGGTCCTGGGGTATCCTTGTGTTCCTTCCTGCTCTGCCTCTTTATCACTTCTTGGTTTCCCAGCAACCCTCCATCTCTCCATTGCTCCAAATTCACACTTATCTGACCTAATGTCAAGTCCTGACTCCTTCAAATGCTCAATGCCATCATTCAAACATGGAGACACTTTGCTGACAAGTCACATGGCTAGCACTTAAAAAAAAAAAAGATTGAGGCAACTTCTGGCTAGTGTTAATAAAACTTCTCTGCAAAACAATAACAATCTCAAACTATACAAAACTGTCAAAAGCAATCACTTCACAGCTCTGAAAATTGGTCAAAGGTAAGCAACAAATTGAGACTAGATTATTTGGGGGAGACCTCTGAACTCCAGGTTAGAACAGCCAGAGTCAGGGGAGTTCTTGTCAACCACAAGCTTCACAGTCTGGGAAACCTACGTGGTCATGGGTGAGAGACAAAACTCATGTCTGGCAGTGAATATGGAAGACCACAGATGAGAGAACCTGCCAGCAACTTAACCAGGCTAGCCTGGAAATGAGAGATTATCCAGAGATCTTGGTAAGCCGTTTACACATCTCTCCTGGACCAGGTTGCTCTTCAGGCAGAGCAAGACCCCATGGAAGGTATCAACCAATGCAGGCCTGAAAGCCACCACAGAGTATGGGAGCGTAGACACAGATTCCCAATGCTGGCACAAAAAAAGAATGGAAATGCTGAATAGGTTTCTCTTTGCCATGTAAAGAAACTGAACCAATAATCTAAAAACAAAACACACTAAATACACACACACATCTCAGGCCCGTATTGTTTCATTCATGAATTCTATTATACTTTAATAACTGATATTACTCTTAGACAAACAAGAAATAAAAGAAAAGTGAATATATGCATACATTTGTTGAGATCAGTAATATTCTAAAATCAAAAATTAAGACATCATGAGAAAGGAAAACTAAGGTCCACCATAATTATTTAGCTATAAAATTTGTTGAAATGTTAGCAGAATGAATGCATCGATATGTGGAGAATTCTACTTCTTAATGAAGTGGGATCTATACCAGGAATGCTGGACAGATTAAGTTATATAATACTCCACAACATTAAAATAAAGAACAAAATCTATTTGGGCACAAGAAAACAACTCTGTAATGATCTACACCATTCATGGGGAATGTTTTAAGAGTAGCAAATGACAAGAGAGAATATCTTCATTTGGATGATAAAAGGCATTTGTGAAAACCTATAGTTCATGGGCTAGAGCAATGGCTCTGCCATTAAGAGTACTGATTCCCTGGGAGGGAAACCAGCTTTGGTTCCCAGCACCATGGTGCCTCGTGACAGTCTGTAATGCCAGTTCTGGGGAACTGGTTCCTTGCTCTGGTCTCTGTGGGCACTGCATGCACATGTGCACACTCATAAATGCATGCACGTAAAATAATCTTTTTTCAAAAGAAGAAAACCTAAGAATAAATTGAACAGAAGAAGTACAAACCTGACCACTGAGGACTATAAAATAACATGAAATCCATGAAAGAGCATCTAAATCGATGAAAGGACAGTTGGTGTTTGTGTATGGGAGGAGAGGATTCGATGTTCTCTCCAAACGGTGCTAGAGATTGAATTCAATCCCAGTGAAAATCACATCAGGCTTTTGAAGGAAGTTGGGAGATGACTGTAATGCATTCAAGGGATCTGAAATAGTCAATACTAATTTGATAAAATAAATACAAAGTTGGAGGATTTCAACTGTTGAATTTTCAAACTTACTGTAGGTCTACAAAAAAATCAAGGAAGCATACTACCGACAGAAGGATGGCTCAATGGACAGAGTCGAGGATTCAAAAACTAACCCTTTCATCTCTAGCCAATGAATTATGTTTTTCTAGTACTGGAGATGAAACCCCGGGCTTGCACGTGCTAGGCAAGCACTCTACTCTTGAGCAACACTCTCAGCTCCATCAATTAACTTTTGACAAAGGCACTGAGTCACCTTAGTGTGGGTGAATGTGATTTGTTTAACAAATGGTGCTGGGACCATCGGATATAAATATACCTTAGGGACTGAAAGGAAGTATCTTTTTTCATCTGCTGTTAGATTCATGGTTGAGGCATCGATGATAGATTAATAAAAGAAAGCATACAGATCCGCTTACTATAAATTTTATGTGACATGAAAGTCTTCCAAAGGAAATCTATAACAAGGAAACAGGACAACCCATGCTCCTTCATGCTTAGGTTCAGTAAAGAGCATACAGTCATGCACAAGTAGAATTGTCAAACAGGTCTGGTTGATGATAACAAACTAGGAGGACTTAGCAGTGCCAAAATGTTCACATTCTGTGTCCCTGCGTCTTCGGAGCTGAGGATACCTCTTTCCTCTGGGTATTTAAAGACTCTTGGGGAGCTAGAATAAGGTTAGTTCGATTGTGTGATTCTGTGAGCAGGAGAGAGAGAGAAAGTGTGAGGGATCTTCCTATTTCTGTGTTTTCTCAAAAAAAAATACAGACTGGGGGCTATAGCTCAGTGATAAAGCCCACAGTGCAATGAAATAAAAAGCTAAGGCGTCATATCTGGGACTATATATCACAGATGTATTGTGGACACTCATCAGAGTTAATTCAGGATGGATCACAGACCCAATGCAAGAGCAAAACGCCTAAAACAAAGGAAATTGGAAGCTGATTGTAAAACAGACATTCAAACGATCTAAAATAGTCAGAACTAATTTGATAAAATAAATCGAGTTGGAGGGTTTAAACTATTGAATAGCAAACTTATTATAAGTCTACTTTTTGTTTAGAGCAGAAAACGTTTCTGACTTTGTAGTAGTTAAGGATTTCTTTACCTAAACTTTTTGACACGTCCTTCAAACAGCCCCACAAATAAAACAAAAGGAAGGCCAGGTGTTGGTGAGCACCTGCAATCCTAGGAAACTTTGAGGGATTGAGGCAGAAGGGTGGCGAGTTTATGTAGCTGTGGGGATTCCATTGAGAGACTCTGTCTCAAGGTAAAAGAGCAGAGGAGAGAAAGGAAGTGAGGAATGAGGGAAGGAAGAGGAGGAAGGAAAAGAAAAGACAAATCACAAATTAAGAAGAATGTTTGAAATATAAACATTGTAAGGAATGTCCTTATTAATTAGTAAGATAAAGGACTTTAAAACCAAAGTATGTGAAGAACTACAGATCAATTATCAGAAAATAAATGAGCTACTTTTTGAAGTGGGTAAAATAATAGAGTAGATATTTCAGCAAAGTTAAAAATAGAAGCACAAGGGGTTAATAGGTGCGTGAAAATCCATTTCATTTTATTAGCACTTAGCTAAATTTACTTTGAAACCACAGCGAGTTGTCAATATGCACCTATGAAGACAGTTGTCTCTAAAAGGCCAAGGTTACTTGGTAAGAACACAAGGAAACTAGAATGCCCATTTGTTGCTAGTTGGGGAGGTAGGAGAGTAGCCACTTTAGAACACAGCTTGGCACAGCTGCAGAAGATTAAACATAGAGCTACCATGTGACCCAGCAATTTCCAGGTTTCTTGCCAAGAGAGATGCAAACTTATGTCCACACAAAAGCTTGTATGCAAACGTTTGTTGCAGTATCACTCATAATAGTCAAACCGTAGAAACAGTCCAAGTTCCCATTAACTAGCCGGTAGAAAAATAAACTGTAGCTTATACAGGCGATGAAACACTATCCAAGGCTGGGGAGGACACTAGGTGGCTAAAGTGCTAGCTGCACACTCATGAAGACTTAAGTTAAATCTCCAGAACACGGTTTTAAAAAAAAGGCCAGATGTGATGAGTACATGCACCTATAACCCCCAGCTGAGCAGAGACAAGAGAATTACCAGAGCTTCGTCGCCAGGTAGTTAAGTCAAAAACAAGCCCAGATTAGGTAAGAGCCCCCGTTTCAAGGTGATAAGGTGGTGAACAACAGAAAAAGACAACACAACATCAACCACTAGCATCCATGAGCATACACAGGTGTGTGCAGGTATACACATGTAGACAGCACACACGTGCGCACGCACACGCGCACGTGCACACACACACACACACACACACACACAGTTGACCGAGTTTTCTGTCCTACCTGGTCCCACATCCATTTAGTCCCAAATAAACACACAGAGACCTACATTAATTATAAACCTGATTGACCTATTAGCTCAGGTTTCTTATTAACTCTTATAACTTATATTAGCCCATAATTCTTGTCTGTGTAAGCCATGTGGCTTGGTACCTTTTTTGGCGAGGCAGTCACGTCTTGCTTCCTCTGTGTCTGGATGATATCTACAGATTGAATCTTTCCTCCACCCAGAATTCTCCTGTTCTGGTCACCCTGCCTATACTTCCTGCCTAGTACTGTGGCACAATGGTGTGTAACTTGTCAATTGTATTTTAATAAAACGCTGATTGGCCAGTAACCAGGCAGCAAGTATAGGTGGGGCGACCAGGCAGAGAGTATAGGCAGGGTGATGATTCAGACTGCAGTTGTCATCCAGAAACAGAGGAAGCAAGATGAGAATGCCTCACTGATGAAAAGGTGCCAAGCAGCATGGCTAACACAGACAAGAGTAATAGGTTAATGTGAAATGTAAGAATTAATTAATAAGAAGCCTGAATTATTAGGCCAACCAGTTTATGATTAATGTAGACCTCTGTATGTTTATTTGGGGACTACGGGACCTGGTAGGACAGAAACCTTTGTCAACAATGCACTATCCAGCAATGAAAACAAAACAGCAAATTACTAGTACATGCTACAACCTGGACAAGTGACATAAATATCACACTTATGAAAAGGCACCAGAACCAAATACTACATAGTGCGTGGTTCCATTAGCATGCCGTTCCCAGAGAGTATGAATTTATAGAGCTAGCAGCAGATAAGCACTTATCTGAGGCTGGGAATAGGAATGCGGACTGACTACAAATGGGTGGGAGGACTTATGAGACTATGGGAATGTCTTGGAGTTGGTTAGTGTTGACGGTTAAACACTGTGAACATGGTTGATCCTTACAGGGGTGAATTCCATAGCAGGTAAATTACTCTTCAAAATATCTGCTTTAAAGAGAAGATGAAAGCCTGTTCAAGTGTAGTTCTCCGACTCCCAATGGATTTTTCTATGGGTCATCTGCCTGTGTCATCTCTTCTGACTTCTGTCCCTCATCTATGCTCCCATCTCTAGAGTTCATTACTCCCCTCCTTGTCCTTACCACTCGCTGTTCTCAAGAGAGTCCTGAGGCCAGCCAAGGTATTGCTGCCGTGTGGATTCCATTCAGACTTCTTCAGAGTACTTCTCTGGATGCGTTAAAATGGGCCAAAGACTACAATTCTCTTCATTCCTCCCTGGGTCTTCATTTGACTTCATATGACCACGAGTGAGGCTCAGTAACTCCTCGTTCACCAGACACCCAAATACCCACTTACTTTAGACACTGTGGAGCCGAAGGGGTAAGGATTGGGGAAGGTAATTCTAACTTGCACCTATCTGGCAGGGCACACGGGGTGCTCTACTCCCAGTGTGTTTTCAGGCCTCTCCTGGCATTTTTAATGGCCCTTTTCCCATGTTACCTCCAATCTTTATTCTCTCTTCTTTCTCCCATCCTTCTCTCCACACCTAGTCTCCTCTCACAAATCCTTTTCTATATGCCCTATAAGCACACATACACACACTATACATCCATCAATACATCCATCTCTTTTTCTTGAAAGAATCAATTTAGCCATCTTCCTTGCAGTTGTTACACTGGTGTCACAAAAACCCCCAAAGACCACCAAGGAATCCAAGTCTGTATGCAAAAACAAAGAGCCTATATTCAAGCTCGGGCTTGGACCCTCTATCAGCTTGGGCACAGCAGTTAGACTGGAGAGCCGGGAGCCCAGTTGGAGTAGGGTTTTATCACAGCAGGGATTAGAGTGAGGGAATCTCCGTCTTTCAGGACACTTGATTGGCTGATTTTTCTCTAGGGGGGTCTTGGCAAAAGGAGATGTGTAATGGGCTTAGGGACATCTGGTGATCTTATCTACAATGGTTGGTACTCTAGGTACTTTCCTTCTGGATGCTGATTGGTCCATTCCTGGGTGGTATCAGTTTATGGTTTTTCCTGGAAAAGAATCATTGCTTACAGTAAACTGAAACTTAGGCCTACTCTAATGGACAGTCTCCATGAAGCCTGTGGTGGCAATAGTCTGGTTACG
Source organism: Alexandromys fortis (assembly GCF_014885135.2). Classification (NCBI taxonomy): domain Eukaryota; kingdom Metazoa; phylum Chordata; class Mammalia; order Rodentia; family Cricetidae; genus Alexandromys; species Alexandromys fortis. The sequence goes on from NW_026068174.1 coordinate 1,712,109, forward strand.
CTGCCCTTGGCCTCTTTGTGGTCTGTGCCTTTTGGTTCCATGTGTCTTGCCTTAACATTGTTTCAGCTTCTGTCCTCAGTAAGGTTTCTAAATTAAAAGTCACTTGCACGTGCGCGCGTGCGCGCACACACACACACACACACACACACACACACACAAACGAGAGAGAGAGAGAGAGAGAGAGAGAGAGAGAGAGAGAGAGAGAGAGAACTCTAGATGATTTAAGCTGATGATCTTGTAAAGTTTTTTCGGCCCAACAACCCTCTATAATCCAAATTAGACCAAATCAAACTGAATTAGAAAAAGACCCAGTTTTAATGGATGCCAGCACTTCTGGGTGGCCCTCCAGGAAAACACGAAGAGGGGGACGAGAAGACCACATGTTCTTTCTGGGGGGCAGTTTAAATAGCCTGTGGGAATGATCTTGACTCTCTCTGGGGAGGGGTCACCTACCAAACAGACCTGACGTTTTTTGAAAGAGAATGGGTGGCTACAGAGTTGTCAGGGAGCTCACAGGGTCCATCCTGGACAAACAGAAGGGCAGACTTCACCACACAGCTTCCTCCAGCTACGCAGCAGAAAACACCGCTTCTGCCATCACTGACCTGGGAAAGTGGAGACTGCTTCCATCAGTGCTGTGCTGTCCCTGTTGCTCTCTGCCATACCACTACAAGGAATGGCCATTGTCGTGGCTCCTTTGTTGTGTCTAGAGTGATTGGGCCCAGGTCACAGGTCACTTGCCTCAAAGAGATACGGGAGAAATGAATGCTTGGCCTTCTCAGCTTTTACAGTAAAAGACAGACTCTTCTCACCAAAATTTGTGCCTCAGAGGAAACAAAGAAGCAAATTCAGGTGGTAAGGAGCCACAAATAATGAAAATGGCATTTACAACTAATCTGAACAAATAAATACAATGTGCACTATGCAGATCTTTTATTGTTATAGTCAAATGCCAGATAAAGAGAATTTGAAAGAGAAAAGAACTGTTTCGGTTCACAGTTTCCAAGGCTTCAGTCCCTACGCAGGCATGTCCATTGTTTCCGAGCCGCCAAATGGCAGAATATGAAGGATGTGAGCAGAGTTGCTCAGCTCAAGGTGCTCAGAGAGAGAATGCCTGCATGAGCTGCCCCCTCCCAGCCCCCTTCCAGCCTACGGGATGCCACTGCCAACTGACCACATTTAGGATAAGTGATTTCCCCCTAGTCAGTCCTCTCTGGAATTCCCCACAGATGCACCCAAGGTATCCCTAGCTTCTTCTCAAACCAATTAAATTAGTTAGCATTGACCATCACCCTGAGTGGTCAGATGGGCTCAAGGAAATGATCCAGAAGATCAGAAGGAACTGGTTTCTTAACTCAGCCTGTCACTGTGTTGAGATTCGAGTTTATGACAAGGAAAAGCTGGGAGCTGTGAAGAGAACGGAGGGAATGATTGATATTGTCTAGCTCTGCTTTGTTCGGCACCGTGACCTCCCAACCAGGGCTCTCTTTGTGTATAACTGCCTTGTTTTCAGAGTAGGTGGTAATCACCGGACAACCCACACTCCCTCCACCCAGGAAGCAATTACTGTTCAGTAAATAGACATTCACTGTACCCTGCTAACTGCTATTTAAAGAAGCCTTGAAGCTGAGCTCTTCTTGAAAATGAATAACGTGTGTGTGTGTGTGTGTGTGTGTGTGTGTGTGTAATGGAAATACTGCAATAATTACTCTGAGATTTATTGGATATAGTTAGAGAAGAATTTGCCTAAATTATGGAGACACTACTATAAATATACATTTGTCTGACATTTTGTAAGACTCTGTGACCCCCAGAAGGCTTCTGGTTTGAATAAAGCAAAAATGTCAAATGCAGGGAGCCATCTACTCTGAACCAAGTCGCATTTTATTGCCAGGCTCCTTCTTGGCTGCCTAATAAAAGCCAATAGTTTACCCTCACGACCCCAGTCTGTTCCCTGGATAATCTCTCTGCAAGTCCACGGGCTGAAGGGATCATGCAGTTTGGAGTCTCCGTTAAATCCCAAACCCAGTCCTGAAAGGCAGAATTGAAACCTTCAAGTCCTCACGACCAAGTGTGTTCTGCATGTGTGTTAAAAATAGGAGCTTTCTATTTTAAAATAAATATAGTAAGCCACATAAAACCAATGGATAGCCAGAAAAAAATACTGAAGAAAAATGGTGGCATAACCACCCAACTCAAGAAATCAAACTTTACCATTGACCCAAGAAGTCCTTTCCCCTGTCCAACCCCAGCCTCCTCTTCCTCTGAGACATAACTCTATTCTGACATTTATGGAGAAAGTGTTGGTGTTTCTTTGGTTTATACTTAAATATATGTTCTTAGGGGTCATTGCTTTGTCTTGACCATTTGAAAGAGTTGTGTGCCATTGAAGTTACTGTTCCTCTCTTTTTCTTTTGGATTTATTTGGTTAAGAATCTTCCTTCCCTGTCTGAGTCTCACTACCCTTTCACACAGAGGACAGTGTAGCTCATTCCCTCCATTGTCCCCAGCAGCAGCTGGGTCCAGAGGTCTGATAGACCCATGCTGGCCCCTTTGACCAGACCACAAGTGATACATTAGGAGACCACAAGTCTCACATCTGTACGATGATGACAAACATGGATGCTGACTGCCTTAATTAAATAACATCTTGGATGATATAAATGCTGATATCCTAAACTGACCACTTTTCAGAAGTTAGGGTGCACCTATAAAGAAGTATTTCCCCTAGAGTTCACACAAAAGTGATGGAATAAATGTATTATTGCCTGTCCATTTTCTTTTCTAGATTTCTGGATGATGACTGACTCCCTAGCATCTTCCCCAAGCTGGCCAATATAAATGCATTTATAAAATATGTAGTCATGTTTTGTAAGTATGGATTAATAAAATATAAACATAAATAATGTACATATAATTACACAAATGTCTGTACCATATGAATAATATACATATTTACACATACAGGGCTTAGAGAGATGGCCCAGCAGTGAAGAGCAGATGCTTCTCTTTGAGAGGACCTAAGTTCCATTCTCACTCAGCACTCCCATCAGGCAGCTCATAACCACCTGTCACTCCAGCCCTAGGGAGCTCTGACACCTCTGACCTCTGTGAGCATGCGCACTCACAGGCATAAACCCAACACATACACATCATTAAAAATGATAAAAATTAAAATATACATATATTTATATATAAAAATCATTATGGACACATATATTGAAATGCACGAGATACATTTTAATCCACTTTAACAGCTTTTGAAAGCTCAAATGCACTCATTTATGGCCAATGAGGTGGCCTTTCTGATGGCATTTGCAACCCTTACTGTAATTCTGATGGCTTGTCATAACCTCTGTGCCGTTCAATGCTGCAAGTGACCCAGGCTTGTCTTATACATTTAAATTGTTATCATCATGACCTGATGTGAGTTGCATCTTAAGAAGCCCCGATTCCTCCCGATGAGACAGTCCAAGGCCACAGTCTGTGTGCTGGACTTTGTTAATCTCTGATTAGTCTTTGTTTGTGGGCTATTGAAGTAGCAGGCCTAGAAAATCCAGGTACTGCCCAGACATCAAGGCCTCCAGTCCAGACTCCGGACTACGGGGTCTGAACCACCATCCCTACCAACCCCACCACCCCCATACATCCACCCTTTCTTTTCCTCCTAACTTCATTTTGTACCCTGCCCCCCATCACTTTTTACCTCTTCCATCACGTCTGGATCGCTTTCCTTGTAGGTGTGCATTCTGGTTTCTTGAGTACCCTAGAGACGCTGAGATTGGACTGGACAATCCTCTTGAGTAATTATTTGAGTGAGCTCCTATTACTCACTTCAGAGCCTCAGAGAAACAACACAAATATGATTCTTAAAATGATTGGAAAAATTGCAGATCTCCCTGTGGCCTCTGTATCTATATTTCCAGACTGCGCAGCCACCGTGTACTGTACTCTCTCATCTGCATCTGCCCTGAGTTTTACAAGGCTGTGCCATCAGTCCTTAACATCATTGTCTCCTTGGCTGTTTTACTCATGTGATCTTTACTGTTCTTTACTCTTTGTTCTTTGTTCTTTGGTGACTCTGTCAGTAAGTGCTCCTAAGAACATATACCTCAATCTGGTGAAATGGCTCATACCTGTAACACTAGCTGTCAAGAGGCAGAAGCAGAAGGATCACGAATTGAGGGCAGATTTGGCAACAGAGAAAGATCCCTTCTCCAAAATTTTTCTCCGTAAAATCCTTGGCATGCACTTTCTTGGTGGACTGGAATCCTCTTCCACAGTATGCCAAAATGAGCTTTTCTTTCTTAAATTGCTCCTACCAAGTTCTTTGTCATAGCAATAAGGAGAGCTCCTGATAGACCTTCAGAGACTCACGGCTTTCTCACTTTTCTGATTCTGTTACCCTGTTTTGCTCATTTAATACACACCCAGCAGTTTCTCTTGTCTAGATACTGGGTTGGAAATGCCTCACCAGGTCTGGGGCGGACTGACTTCTTGTGTCTGGGAGCTGCTTGAGACTTCACTAGTGATGCAAAAAGCCCTTTCTACCTTTGACATTTGTATTCCCAGGGAGGACCTGTGGGTCTCTTGTTAGCCATTAATCTGATGCTCAGTGGAGACCTCACTTTCATCATACTTCTTTGACTCACAGGGACATGGAAAGAACATAGGTCTGGTGTTTGGGATCAGTTGGTCCTATCAGCCTTACTGTATTTTAAGGTTCATGGAGACTCCTCAGAAACTAGTTTATTGAGTGTTTGTGGGTTTGGTATCTTTAGACTCTGGCTGTCTGTTTAAGAAAAGGACTGGTAAAATTCAAAAAGTTGGTTGCCTGAATCTTTTCTTTATATAACAGTTGTTTTTAATTTAAACTTCCTGATAGTATCCATTTAAATCCTGGCTATTAGCTTATTATGGAGACATTCGAAATGTCTGGTTCACTGGATCCACATGTCTACCCACCTGTCAATCATCAGTAAAGCTAAGGGAAGGCATTCCCCCATGGGATGGATCACAAGCTCTTTGAATTGCTAAGGTCCTGGTCCCTCCATTGTTCCCTTTTGTACCACCTTCCCAGCCCTGACAAAAGTCATCTACTTATGACTTCTTTTGGGGGTCAATGCCAAGCAGGAACTAGCCAGGATCTCCTTACATACCTAATTTCTGAAAGGTTTGGGCTATTTCTCTCCCTTTTCATTCCCCACCTTCTGTATCTCAAGTGATCAACTCTTGATTTTCCTAGATTTCCCGACTTTTCTGGTCTTGCAGATTTGGTCTTAGAATCACAATCTTCTTTCATGCAGTTCTTAGCCTCATAACATAATTGAACTCATAAAGATGACTGGATATAGCCAATAAGAGAAGATACTGGGTGAGGCTAATACGAGATTCAGGAAAGTTGAATGCATGGAGGTCAGTTTTAATCTGAGCTAGATGGGAGACAAGATGACAATACTCCTCAGGAGCCAGGCTTATGATGAAAAGACAGGAAACCAAAGCCCTGGTTCTGGGAATGAAGTCTGTGCAAACAATAGGTTAGGCCCTGATGTGGAGTGTTAACTACCATTGCACAAAGAAAGTCCGTGGTTCAGATATTAAACAGGATCAGGCGAGGGATGCACTTTGCATATAGTGAGTTTTGCCCATCCCCTTTGTGAAAAACCTGGTGTTCAACTTAAAGACAAATGTCACTCAGTAGATACCCTTAGGCCACCCCTGAAGCTATCATTCCCAAGAAAATATTTAGATAGACAGCAAGTTGCTTAAAACTTCCAACCCCCCACCTCCTACCTCTGTACTCTATATGCACTGTTTCTTATATATTGGAAAGGGCCTTCCTTCTTTGTCTAGACAACAAAGTCTCCTCCAAGAGACTATAGGCTGAGTGAGGTGCCTCTCATCTAGTCCCAGGGGTCTCTAAGCCAAAATCACATCACCCTTTCTCTTTTCTTCCTCATCTGTATTAAGTTAAAAGCTCTTAAAGAACAAGGAGTCTTGCTGAGTTCTGTATCTCCTACACCTAGCATGTTGCGCACACTGTGCCTCTAACTGCATCTGTAATCACAGACACCACACAGATGAAGGTTAATACTGTCTAGCTACAGGACAGTCAGTACTGAGAGAGTCTGTGTGACCACCTTATCAGCATTCATCATCTTCTAGGACTCCCTCTCTAATCAATTTAATTATTTTATTGCAGACATCATCGGGGCAACAACCTAAGGGAGCAGGAAGAGATAGCCAGAGCTCCGGAGTTATTGTTGAGAGATGGGAACAGCAGCCTATTACTCATGGCCATGCGAGGTCAGACGAAGGTTTTCACAGTCAGATGTCATCATTGCTCATATAAGTTTTCAAGAGAACATTCAGAGACAGGAATGTGGTCTGGCCAGAAAATATAATAGTGGGTGGGAGGACAGAAAAAGGCCATCCGTCTGTGGAGAGGTGACATCCTACATACCTGCAACCCCAAGGTCAAAATATAGTCTGTAGAGATATAATCGTCTTCGGCCTGGGTCTGAGGCTTCCTTCTATAGGTAAGATACTTAGGAAAGTGTGGGAATCCCCACAGTGAGAGGCTGAGGACACAGGACATTCTAGGTCTCTGTGACCTTGGGTTCTGATCTGCACTTTGGACTTCAGGTGCCTCCCTGCATAGGCTCTGAATTCCAGTGCTAGAAATTGAGGCAATTGGTGCTAATCTCAACTTGTGTTGTGACAGACAGGTTCTTTTCAAGTTACATTGAGTCTTTTTTTTCTCTAGTCCAGTGGCTCCTAATCCTGGCTGGGCATTGGTGTCCTCTAGAAGCTTCCAACATATCAACACTCAAGTTTTACTCCAGCTTAATCAGAATCTTTGGTGACAATTGAGCAACAATTTTTTTTTAGAGGTCTCAAGAATCCTCAGTCATTGAATGCTATATGACAAGTTCCTGATCAGTTTAATGACTTCAAACAAGAAACACGCTGTCTCAGTTTCTGTAGGTAGAGGAGTGGTGTAGCTATATAGTCCATGCTCAAGATGTCTAGGGAGATTACAGATAAGATGTCAGTTGAAGGCTGAAAGATCTTCCAAGATGGTTGCTTTGTGTGGTTGTTGGAGTGCAAACCACATGAATCTCTTCATAGGTTTGCTTGAGTATCCTTGCAATATGGCAGCCAACTCTCTGGAGAGAGAGAGAGAGAGAGAGAGAGAGAGAGAGAGAGAGAGAGAGAGAGAGAAACAGAAACTATGCCAGCTTTGACAACTAGTCATAGAAGTCCTGCTCCATCATGTCCATTGATCATCCTGACTACACAGAATAGTCACTGTCAATGTGAGAGTTGGCACAAAGTCTTAGATGTAGCAGACTGAGCTCTTTGGGGCCATTCTTGAAGATGGCCACCATACCAAAAGTCTCTAAAAAGGCCCAAAGACTGTGAATACATCAATGTTGCTAATCCATCTGGGGATGATCCCCTTAAGAAGTGTGAACCTTTCTAGGCTATTCTCCTTAAAAATGTTTACATTTGTTTATGTGTGTGTGTATGTGTGTGCATGTGTGTACACTTATTCATGTATGGATGTCAAAGAGTAACTTGCAGGAGTTGGTTCTCTTCCTCCATGGTGTGGGTCCCAGGGATCCAACTCAGATCACGAGGCTAGCACCTTTACACACTGAACTTTAAGCTCCTGAGTATTTTAGGTGCTGATGGCAAAGAGTGGAATGGGGAAGAATGGAGGCTTTCAGAGTCCTGAGTACGCATGCGTCGGCACGGACAAAGCACCTGCAGACCTCTTTCTCATTTGACTCCGGAGCAGGCAAGATTTGCTAGTATTTATTCTCCTCACACAACGGTCAGAATGGCTTGGGCCTTTCTAACTATAATGAGTACTCGTCTACATTATTCTTTGTTCTGCTAATAGATTACTCCCATGGGATTCATTCTGTGACAGAAAAATAGCTAGTCAAGTCTTTTTTTTAACCCCCTGGATAGAGCTGCCCGTAGGTGGTTATTTTTGTGCATGTGTGGTTTTGTCATCGTTTTTTTTTCTATTTCTTATTATCTTATTTTCAGCACATGCATCTAATCCCACTGCTGTTTGAAACTAAGTCATGTACTCCCAATCCTCATGGGATAAAGTTTTAAATCTTCCTTCAGGTCAATGCGCTCAGTACGGATGTCTCTTCTTTTGTCTTCGGCCCCTGTCTTATACCACTGCATCTCCATTTTCAGTGCACCCTGGTCGTATCCACTTAATTCCAGCTCCTAAAGCATCTATCTATCTATCTATCCCTTCCAAAGGACCTCTGCACAAGCTTTGACTCAGATAGTGTATATTTACCCTTCAAATACCAGCTTAAAAAATTATACAAAGTAGTATGTCCTGGTTTCCCACTGTAAAAGTATCTCCCATGGGGCTCTGTTTTTTATTTTTTCCTCACAGCATTTATTACAAAGTGTAATCATGAGCTTTATTGTGTGATATTTACTTTCAGTAGACTGGAAGCTCTCTAAGGGCCAGCATACATTGTATGCTATGCTTTTTGCCTACACCTGGAAGCAAACAGGATTTGGTACACAGTTGGATGCTCACAAGGTGTTTGTCATACAAACGTTTGTAAAGAGAAAACCAAAGCCCAGAAACATTACGGATGTACTCAAGGTCATCCATACACATAGCAGGACTCCTCCCCGGACTCTGATGACAAATATATTGCATTCAGAATCCGCGTTCTACGATGTGCATGGAGGTGCAGGCCTGCAGCTAGGAGATGGAGGCAAGAGGATCAGGACTTCAAGGCCATCCTTAGCTACGCATAAAGTTTAGAGTCAGCATGGGCTACATGCGATCCTATCTCAAAAAGTGAGGGAGGATTGGAGTAGGAGGAGGATCTGAGTTCAAGTCTCATCATTCACGTGGCAGCTCACAACCATCTATAACTCAAGTTTCTGGGGATGCACCCTCTTCTGGCCTCTGGCACCAGGCTCACCTGTGGTGCACAAACATAAATTCAGGCAAAAGAGTCATACACATAAATAATGACAATGATAATAGTAGAACCCCCTTGCCTAGTCTCCATCCTGCCCTTCGAAACCCAGCATGTGAAAGTCTGTGCCCAACTTCTCTAGAGCTGGCTGCAAGGTTTCTGGACCAATCAAGTTAAAAATCAGTCAAGATTTTTGTTTATTTGTTTGTTTGTTTGTTTGTTTGTTTTTGTGGAACTCAAGTCCCTCCAGGAGAAAGCAATGATTGGAGCTTGCCTTTTGACAGGAGTGTTCTTTCCGGGTAACTATGCATTTTGCCACCTCAGGCCTTCTTACCCGAAGTATCTGTGCCTCTCACACCTGTACTGTGAGTTCCCAGCTGGCCTTTGAGAACACTGCCAGGCAGCCTGTCCACAGAGGTGATGAGGACCACTATAATTATTTAATAAGCCCCCAAACCATTTGTTTGTTTTGTGATCTGAGTTCCTGCTGCTTCGGGGATGGGAGTGTCAGGAAGAAATAAAAACAGTTCAATGGCAGCCTCTACATACCTTCCCTGCCCCAGGCCCTGGGCCAAGAGCTCCAGACAGATGAAGGTGGCAGGCTACAGGATGAAGACTGAGCCTTTGGCCTTGACTAGTTCCCAAAGCCCCACACATATGAAATCCTAAACCTCAGCCTTTTAATTACAGGCTATGTGACTTGGGAAAGCTGTTTAATCTCAAAGACTCACATTATTCTTATTTATAATATTGAATTTTATAATAATTTTCTTCTGGGTATACTGTAAAAAATAAATGAAGCCATGCACATAAATTATCTAATGCTTAATGCATGCTCAATAAATGAACATTTCCTTTCCATAGTCCTCATTTGGAGGAAACTCTCAAATGTAATCGAGATTCAAAGTGTATATTTGTAAAGAAGAAAGGAGAGAAGAAAATAAAGAAAGTGAATTGGAGCACACACAGTACCATTTTCTCTTCCTTGGTCTGTAAAAGAGGGTGCTAATTGCAGCCCAGGATAGTCAGCTCCAGGATAAGATTCACACTTCCTAAATCTTTCTTGGGTTCTCCTGTGTGCAGATCTCATCAAGGAGGCAGGGCTGAGATCTGGTATGCCATGAACCAGTTACTCCCTTGTTAGGGGGTACTTCTGGGGGCCTGTGGTCCCTAAAAGCTGTCCCCAAGCTCCCCACTGAACTCCTGCTCTTCACATTTATAACCCTCTGCTTTCTCCCCTTCCTGGCTTCCCAGACAGTGGTGCAGACAAAAAGGCCATTTATAACAGCCTTTCTGACAGCTGGACATTATTTAATTACAACTTCTGGCAGCCACATAGTGTGCTGGAGGCTATTTCAAGTTCTAGATGGCAGGAGGAGAAATGAGGAAACTTATACCCAGAGGGGTTGGGGCAGAGAGGAAAGCCAGGGTGGTTACCAGCAGGATGGATTCTGGCCCCCAGCACTAACATAGTGATTCTGCATCCTAACCTTTAATACTGGACTCCCTAGGGAAGAAGAAAGACATTATGTCAGCAACCTAAGGCATCTTCTGGGGGCAGGGCCTAGGGGATTTGAGTCTAGAACCATCAACAACAAAATAAATAAGATTATTGTTTATATAGATGAGCTTCCCGGATTAAAAAGACAAACAAAAAACTGACCCACAGAGAGGAGAAAAGACTTGTTCTAAGCCATGTAGTACCTAAGAAGATGCTGAGGAAGACACTTAACTACCTAAGAACAAGCACTACTAAGCCTACCTTGTTCCCCCACAGGACAATTTCTCACACCCTGGCAAGGTCATTTTAGATGCCACATCTGCTACTCACATAGCTCTGGGTGTAGCAGGAGGAATGGGATCTTGACTGACAACATTCAGCTATCTGGTCGACCCGGAGAGAGCGTCATTAGCTTCTATTTAGCTACTGCTGCCACACTTTGCTGAACTTTGGGTGGCTGCAGCCAGTGTAGGAAGAAAGGACTCACTCACAAAGGAACAAAGGCTAAGGAGAGTAAGTCTACCCCAGGGAGCTGTGACTTAGAGAGGGAGAGAGATCTCCATGTGACTACAAAGAATTCTAACAATTATCCTAATCAGAGCTCCATGAATGAAAAGCTGTTTTCCCCTGCATTGTTATTACCATTAGCCTGGCACCTTTCTGACATCTCTATGAAATATGTATTATTTACGTGATTTTACAGGTGACTAATGGAAGCTTAGGGGAATGAACTATACCCTAAGTTCTCCAACTACAACAGGAATGCTATTTATACATACACAATTCTGTTTGATTTCAGAGTGGATAATTTTTTCCACCATGGCAATATTTCTGGTCTTATTTGTACATCAGATATCTTTAGGGAATATCTGAAACATACTAACAAGACCGAGGTCTTACCTTAGACCAATTGAGTCAAATTTTCTAGAAAGGTGGTTATAGAATCACCATTTTTACATTTCTATTATGGAGCCACAGCTGAGGCCCCAGGAAGAAAGATTTATACTGGTGAACACCCTTTCTGGCCTATTCCCACCCCTTTCCATTGCTACCATCATTGTCCAGGATGCCCATGGCATAGCTAAGTACCCCTCTAGTGTCTTCTGTTGCTTCCAGTTTACCTGGTACTCTCATGATGGCTCTTCTGACACTGCCTCCTCACTGGTGGTCTTGATACCTACCCCTGGGACAGGTTCCTAAGATCATCCACCAGGCATATTGATGGTGTGCAGTCTGCTAATCTCAGAGGCTCTTAGCAGTAGTTGTATGCAGACTCTGGAATGGAGCTTAGCATCTAGGGAGTTGATTAGAGCTCGCTGTGGAGATCAGCACCTGAAAAAGGAAGAGGTGTACTTGTGTGAGTGCTTCATGCTAATGGGAATTTGAGTGATGTGCGGTAGTTCCCACTCTCTCTCTTAGCAGATGTCTGTGTTTGTGTTGGAGCCTAGAAAAGACCATCCTTTTCGGGAATTGCAATGGCTATTCCAACAGCACCGAGTACCTAGGACAGGGCCCTACAATATAATTGACACCTTCTTGCTCCTCAGAGCCTCATTAAGTGACTCTGGGTGGCCCAACTGAAAATAAATTGGGGGACATGGAAAATTAGCACTTCTAGTTGGCTTTCTACAGAGTCTTTGCCCCTGGGTCAGCACGTCCATTCTCTTTTTCAGTGGAGCTTCACCACACTCCACCCCAAACCTCTTACTTTACCAGAACTCTAGGGTCTATCACCAGTTCAATCTTTCTCCACCTTAGGAACAAGACAGAGGTTTTCTACCATTGAGAAGGTCATGGGAAAATGAGAAAGGAGAGGATCACAATAGAACATGACAAGTTGCTAAGGTGTCAATGAAATGGCATGCATGCAGAAGCAGCTGCCCACAGAAGGAAGCACTTGCCTCTAGCTGGAAGCAGGTTGGAAGGAAATTTCCCATGTAACAGGAGCTTAAGAAAGATGTTGGAACACTGGAGCAGGATTCTTGAAGAATGGGGAGAAATTGGCCCACAGATAGGGATGCAAAAGCATTCCATGTAGAGACCTGTGCAAAATCCAGAGCTCCAACCCTGCAGGATGTTAGCAAGCAGCATCCTGCCTGGAACATCTCTCAGGTCATAGGGTAAAGGTTAAGGGGCCCAGGGGAGAAGACTGAAGAGGTAGGCAAAGGCAAACAATGGTGGTCTCTGTAATGAGGCAAGGAGCTTGGACTTGCCCTGAAGACAATGGCTCCCCACTGAAGATCTCTCCGCATGGGCTGTCACATATTTTTAATGTATGACATAATAAAAAGGATTCTCTGTCCTGCTCTTTCTTAATCCATCTTCCTTTCCTTTGCCCTACTGGAAATTCATAGAAACAAACCTCTCTTTTGTCCTGGGCTGCTCTCATGCCTTTGTTTCCTCAGTTAGATAAAAAAGCATAAAACCCACCGTGCCACCCTACTTCTCCCCGGATGCTGCACAGTGGTGACTGCTGGGATTTCTTCCCTGAGCCATCAGATTTACAGTTCCAGCCACAGAAACTGCTGCACCAGGTGGGAGCTGAGATATCTCCTCCTGATTTCTCTTCCTGCTCTAGGGCGGGATGCCCTGATGTCTGCAGAGAGGAGCTAACTTCACGAGTACACCCAGATCTTCGAGGCTGTGGTTGGGATTTGCTAGCTTCTCTTTTCCATGTGACATGTCATCACATACTATTCCTAGAGAAAATATTCCAGAAGAAAAGCCCTGAACAAAAGGTGCTATGGAAGATTTCCTTCCAAACCCTTCCTGCTCAGGTTCCTTCATATCTACCCCTCCAACACATAGACCCTGCCTGTCATCAAATCCACTGCTCTCTATGAAAAGCCCCTCTGCTTTTGATTACAACTTTTCAGGCCATCAAAATACACTAATCTCCTATGTTCCCTCTCTCCATTATACTTAAATTGGTGCTTTACAAGGAATCGTAGAACATGGCACTCTTCCAAGGCCTACTAGGTAATGTCCCAACTCTGCCATTTCCTCTGACCTTGGGCAAACACCTTCATTTCCTCCTGTGCAGCTCAAGTTCACTTTGAATTTGCTTTTACATCCCATTAGTCAGGATATTGGAGGATTCTAATTCACCCAGCAGCAACTAGGGAGAACTCCTTCTGGTTCAAGAATGTGGATTACATCTATCTCTTGCCCACTGCCATTTCATGTTGGTAACTTCAAGTCAGCCATGGTGGGAATCTTTACACCAGGAAAATGGAAGAATGCCGGAAGCCCAGACTTTTCTCAGGAGATGTGGAACAGATTTCCTAATCCCTGACTCACCCCAAGAAGTCCTTCCTCCGATGCCCAGTCAAAGATGAATATCTGCATTCACACAAAGACATCTGAAAGCAAACAATGCCTTAACCAGGAACAAGGGATTTCAGGTTCAGCAGTAGTTGGTTGGTGGAGGTCCTACTTCATCAATGGTGGCACCCCCTATGACTGTTCATTCATTTCCCAGCCCTTATTTGGAGTTCATGTTATTCTCTCTGCCTGGAATGTTGTATATCATTCATTCAATTCGACTACATTTGACCAGCATATAAAGCCTCCATTCTTAGTTATTCTTAGTCAAGTCTCAGTGTTTCCTCATCAGATTTTTTAGAATAATAGCTTTCACACCTTTCCCTCTCTGCCTGGACAGCAGGACCAGAAAAGCACACACTCTAGCTTCCTCAATGCCTCCACTATTTGGGCTAATGAAGTACTACACTGTCAGGGGCCGTTCTGTAGACAGGAGAACAGTGGAAACCCAGTGTTGGACCTAAGTGCAGAAGGCACATGCTTTCTCCTTCTTAGAAGCCATTTTTTTTATGGAAATGCAGTACAAGGTTGTAAAGTGACTTTCCATGATGAAAAACGGCCTGTGAGGGAAAGGAAGCCTCCCCGCTCTCTGCCCCTTATTGTTTCATCACTCCTAATCCAAGGCAAGCAGGGCTATTACCTGTGTGTGTGTGCAGCTCTACTGAAATAATGCCACCAGACGCAAGCACCCAGGTCTGTGAATAGACCTTTTTACTTCTCTCAAATGGAAGCGTGCTCTTCGGTGTTTCCTTCCTTTCTACAATATGCCACAAGGATCGTTCCATCAACATAACGAGACCAGCCTCATTCTTTATCAAGGCTGCATGGTAGTTCATCATAGCGATGGACCATATTTTATGTAACCAGGCTGATGGAAATCTAAGTTGCTTCCTGTCCTGGATATAGCTGCAGTTAGTGTCTTGGCACATACATCTTTGCCCAGGTAGACAAGTATATCTGTGGGAAAAAAAAGTTTTTAAAAATGAATTGCTCAAGGAGTAGGTGTGATTTTAATGCTGATAGATACTGCTGCATGTTTCCTCTGAAAGCTGCAGGGCGGAGGGGGGCTGAATATCCTCATCTCTCCAGCAGTCTTTAGCTGTGTCTTTGTTCCTACCCTTTGCTCCCCTCTCTGCCCTTCCTGGCCTTAGAAGCCTCTATCATGAGTCAAACAGTCTTTCTACCAAACATTCAAAAGGGACAAAGAAGACAAGATTTTGCTGCACATATTGGGTGCGACAGATTACTCTTCTCTTGGATGAGCAAGTAGCCCAGCCTCCACAATGTCCACAGCTGGACACTGCCCCATTGTCCTTGTCATGGTTACATGTAGGTGAGAACACACATGCACAGACAAACAGACACACAGATTCACAGACACACACCTGCAGTGGGGCCTGTTGCTTTTGATTGTCAGGTGGCTCTAGGAACAAATTAAGGATAACCCCAGCTATAGTACCATATCAGAGTGCATAGCTGAATTTCCTAGTGCACCCCAGCCTACCTGGTCTCCCCTCTTCCTAGTGATCAGACTACAGAAGAGACAACAAACAGATGTGAAGTTTTCACTCCCAGTGCCCCTGTCAACTACTAAAACATGGTCTAATGGATGCCTAGGGTCTTGTGACAACCATGCTGTCTTCTGAGCAAATTATGAAGGAAGATACAGAGGAGCAGAGATGTTTCAGTATGGGTTAAATGCTCCTCTGTCAGCAGCACGGAGAAGGGACTGGAAAATATGTCCTTAGGATCACATGATCCTGCTTTTGCCAGTCCATTGCCATTGTAAACCCAGCATCTAACGTGACAGAGGCCACTGGGGTCTTAACACATTTCAGGGGGATGACATGACTTTCTTCTTGGCTGAAAGGTATTAGGGCACAGAAGGAATGAATTCTGTATGTGACCGGGGAAATCTTGCTCCAGGAGAGAAAGTTACCAAGAAAGAGACACTCAATCAATCAAAGAAACACATTCAACCAACATGTCACTTCAAGTAAGAAATAATGTTCTTCAAGAAGTAGTGATCCTCTCGTCAGTGAAAGTGTTCAGCTATGGAAAGGAATGTTCCAGCAGGACATCAATGCTTAGGAGATCAGACTACAGGAATTTTAGTATTTCACCACCTCTGAGAAGTAAAGATTTTATGAGGTGTCCCTTCTTATGAACAAAAATAAAAGTGTTGGAGTCCACCCAACACCCAACCAATTCCTTTAGCACTGCGTGAGTTCAGGGATTGTCTGTGGCCAACAGCAGAACGTGGCCCCATTGCATAGCCAGCCGCCTTCCACCTAAGGAGTATTCTCTAAATTGGACTGGAATTTGGTTTTCTTTTTTCTTCCCTTTGGCAAAGCAGAATGAATCTGTGTTGAGCCATTAAGTTGTCTGCTCGATTTCAAAACTCACTTGCTGTCAATCATAGGCAGGGAGGCAGCTGGGGTGTATTGGTTAGAGCCCAAGTAAACATTTCATTTCCAACCTCAGCAGAGGTGGAACTACGTGCCGTTCAGAGATGAGCAGGCTGTGGGGCTTCCTATTGGCAGTGCTGACTGTATAGAGGAACTGGGGAACCTGTCACTCACTGGGATCATCAATCTTGAATCTGGAAATCTGTAAACCCGGGTCCCCTAGAGTCAGAATTTGACAAATGGCAGAATAAACTCAGCATGCGCAGATGAGTGAGAGGGGCCCCCAGCTATTAAAAAGCCATTCCCATCTCACTGCAACTGTTCGACAGGCCTTCCTCAGCTGCCTGTGTGGGCACAGTGCAGGCAGGGCACACAGGAGGACCTGGGCACCTGCAGTTGTCAGCAGCTCGCCTGGACCTGATGACTTCCCAACCCCCCACTGAGTCAGGGCCTGGCCTCCAGGAGCCACAAGACCTTCAGCCTGAAAACCAAATAATCAAACAGGAAAGGAGATGGCCCGGGGGAGAGGGTGGGGGAAGACTGGTGATGTCAGGAGCTAGTCGGTCACCAGCAAGGACCCCAGAGTGCAGATGCAAAAGAACGGAGATTGAGAGCGAATGCCGACTGCCCTGAAGAACAGTCTGAGCTCGGTCAATTTGTTCAGGGAGGGGAGGACAGCGGGAGAATGGATGGATTGTGCTTCTGTTAAGACTTCCCAATCTATGAGCTTTAGCTTCTGCCTTCATTCCACCCTCCTAAATGAGGATGCCCGCTACTTCCTCAGGAGTGATGTCTGGAAACACACGCAGGAGACATACCAAAGAGCAGGGTTCAGCCGACCTTGGCCAACAGCAGCCAATGCAACAGGTGATGGTGTATCACAGAGACGCCACCAGACCAGTGGCACGGACCTCTTCTCCTGCTGGGCACACTGGGCCTGGGAGGGGGGGGACTGGACTAGTTTCGCTATGACAGTAATCTTCCTTTTCTGCTGCAACTCACTTCCTGGGGCCACACTGGCTCCATCCAGAACGTGTGGAAGGAACATGAGAGAAAAAAGCTCTTCAAACACCACACCTGGGCTTTTTATCAATCCCCCAAAGATGGTAAACCTCAGAGCCACACGAACAAAATGAGATCTGATTCTTTACTCGGAAATCTCTCTCTCTTTCTCTTTTATGTCTGCCTCTCTTTTTCCCTCCCTCCCTCCCTCCCTCCCTCCCTCCCTCCCTCCCTCCCTCCCTCCCTCCCTCCCTCCCTGTCTGTCTCTTTCTCTCTCTGTATGTATGTATCTGCTTTCTTGCCCCTCTCTTCCTCCTTCTCCCTACCCCCTTCTCTCCCGCCCTGCTTTTCTTTATTTCTCTTTTTCCTCCAGAAAGCAGTGAGGATACAAGGCCCCCACCGCACCGACTAGTTACTGCAGTCAGCTGACTTCCAGGCAGACTTGAGATGATCTTGAAGCCCAGGAATTTGTTTCTTCTCTCCCTTTCCCCATATCCTTCTAATGAAAGTCCTAGAAGGCTGTCATGCCTTCAAGTCACGGTGCACACCATTCTGGCTGGGTCCACAGAAGGAAAGAACCTGCCCAAAAGCAGTGGAGAAGTCGTTGCGGCTAAGGGGAAAGCTAAGATTCTACACGTTTCCTCAGGGTGACCTGGCAGCTTCCCCCACTTGCCACTCTAGAATGGCTGTTGACAGACATAGAGTCCACAGATGGTGGGCGCCTATACCTGTGAGAATGTAAAAGCGAGTTCCTCTTACTGAAGGAGAAGACAGGGAGAGAAGGGAGCCATGGGGAGAGGGGTCAGCAGGGGAGGAGACTCTTTGGACCCTGTTTGATCTGCATATCTGGGGAAAATTTAAAAATGTCATTTTGAGAAGCAGAGTGGGGCCTAATGCAATTTCAGTGACAGAGCCAAATTAAAATTTAAAAGAGAAACGTGTTTTGCATTCCCAGGGCAAACAGACCCTGTTGCAAACTGGAGATAGCTCTCTGAGAATCTGAGAAGACGCTAGAGTGCCCGCCTGCTAAGCAACCATGGCTTCCATAGACATGGTCATCCATGAGCCCCAGGGGAGGCTGCAAGGGAGAAAGCCCCACCATGGCCGACTCACCCCATCATCACCTGCCATGAGGGTGGCAGGGGAAATCATCCCAGTACATGCCAAAGCCTGCTGGACTCTAGCCTTCCCGGGCTGCCTATACCTTGACCCTCCCTGCATGCCTCCTCATCCTCTCCTCCTCATCCTCTTTCTCTACCCCGGCCCCTCCCTCCTTCACAGCATAGCTGGCTTACCTACCTAATGCACCGATTTCAAACCCTCTTACCCCTCACACCCAGACTTTAGCGCACTTCTCTCTATAGCCACCAACAAGCTCTTCCAGCTTCCTCATAGCCAATGAGTGCTTCACTCTCGGATTCTCTTGTCCTCCTCAGACCCGGTCACCTAGACTGTCCCCTTTCTTCTTCTTCTCCCCTCTCACTTATTTGCATCTCAAGTCTTACAGGGTGTTGGAGAAGCAAAAGGGGATGTGGCAGAGCAAAAGGGAGATTTGGAGAGGAGTTACTCTGTCGGGTTCTTAAGAGTGAAGGGCTCCTTCCATGGAGTCCCTTAGACAATTGCCTTACCTCGTCCCAATCCTAAGACCAGGAAAGAAGAGAAAGGGTTTTTCTCAGCTTCTGTAGACCTTTGATACTGTGGTGAGGGGAAGACCTAAGCATAAAATAAGAGAACTCACAAATAATTTGGGTGACAATGGAAAGAGCAGCGTGGGAAGCTGAGACGGGGCGGGTGCTGTTGATCCAAGTGAGGTGGGACATGGGACTTCACTGAGTGTTGGAGAGTGAGCCTGGTCTATAGGGTGAAGGATGGGAAGGGTCAGGCAAAAGCTACAGGCAGAATAGCACGTGGCCTTCCATGATAGACGGAAGAGGATGTGTAGGAAGAGCCTGAAAGGCCACGGGAGGGCAACTGTGGCCTGACCGGATGCTGGGGGAAGTGACCTTGTTGACTGTGAAATGACAGAGGACGCTCAGCCAGGAGGCTGTCACCATGGAGAGGGTCGGTGGTGGCTACAACCAGAGTGGTGACAACGGAAATGAGATGAGCAGGCAGCAGACAAGAGATGATGTTTTTTAAGTCAAATTGAGTTTAGGTCTGCTGTGACCACCTCAGAATTGGGGGCTTTTGGGAAAGCTTGTTGATGGATTGATGGTTACTCACTGGGGCTAATGGTTTTAATCTAGGAGAAAGATCTCAATAACAACAAATGATTAGTCTGTATAATAGAACTGTCAATGAGCACTTAATGAATGGGATTGTTGATTCTTCTTCCCTGCTGGGGCATTCAGTCTCCAGGGAAAACATTTAGGACTCTTTTTTAGGGAGTCTAAGTTTTCTGCTTGTGGGCTGCCATACCTCACTTGACACTGGGAACTTGGCAACACCCCCTAGAGGACTGCAAGATAGCCCTCAATTTTATCTTCTCCTTTCCCATCTTTTCCATGCAAGGACACAGTACCTCACTGGGGAGAGTGCAGGGCAAACCTTTACACCTTCAGTAGCCTCAGCTAGGGGCGGCAGGTTTGGGACTCATTTCCTCCCCTTAGTCTAGTTTTATCCCTGAGCCTCTTGTAGGGTTCCACCCTGATAATTTTCTGTTGGCTTAGATAGTGGCTGCACACGAATCTACTGATATTTTAATGATCTTCTGCTGCCCCATGGCCCCTCGGTCAGCCCCATGGCCACTCAGGCTGAGGACCTGGCCTGCAGCAGCTGTGATATGTAGATTGAAATTAAGTCTCTATTGTTCTGTTTATCAATAAGACTCAGAAGCCAAAGGCTGCGGTGAAATTCTGCTAGCTCAGAGAAGCTGAGCACCAACCAGCTGACAGAGACATTGCAAGAAACACATCACTTCCCTTATCCCCGAACCTAGAAAGGTCAAACTCCAGCCCTGTTCCTCTCCTGCCCTCTTCTTCCTGTGTGTCTTCTTTATCCAAATTACTGGTTTCTCTGTGGCCAATTATTTATACCTATATCATGGGTAAGCAGAGACCAGGGGAGGAGGATTACTTTGTCTGTTCAGGCTTTTGCATGTGTGAGTCATGTGAAGAGCGAGAGAGATGTAGCTCACATTCACGGGCAAAGTGGAGAAATGGCCCCCATCTTATGAAAATTACAGAGCAACAAACACCCTCCCCACCCTTAGGTTGTAAGTCTGACTTTGTCTCTTCCTCCAAGTGGCCTTGAGCAAGTGATTTGACGTCTCTAGGCTTGTGATATTTCAAAGGAAGATTAATATTAACATGGTCTTCAAGGACTGTGGCAAGAGCTACAGTAAGTTGGTGGCCCCTTCCGGTTTCCTCACTGCAGCTGCCATGAGCCATTGGAAAGACAGGTCAGCATCACAGTACACAGCATCACAGCATTCTGGTTAGCGCCAGCATTCCAAGAACCACAAGGGTTGCACAGATGCCACAGGGCTTCAGCTGCCAGACAGCCACACTGCAGTTAGTAAATGAGCTTCCACCCTGCCCTTTCCAATCTAGAAGCAAACAGTGGGACCAAGGAGGACTGGAAAAAATGACACCCCCCCCCCAAGCCTTGGGTTGAGTGAATCAACAGTAAACAAGAGAATAAAGCACCCAAAGACAGCGACTAAATTAGTTCATGTTTTGACTGGGCTTAAATGACTCCATGGGACCCATAGTTTGTTCAAAGCTGTGACGGCTAACATAGATCATCAACTTGACAGGACCCAGAATCACCTAGGAAACCAAGCTCTGGATATATCTGCTTCTAAATTAGATTAATTGCAGTGGGAAACCTTCTGAATTTGAGTGACATTCTTCCGTGGGCTGGGGTCCAGGACTGAATAAAAAGGAGAAATGAGCTGAGGACCAGCGACCAGCGTTCACGTCTATTTTCTGACTGCGGACAAAACGTGAGCAGCTGCATCGAGCTCTACTGAGCTCCCCCTGCCAGGCCACCGTCCCCTCAAACTGTGAGCCTAATGAGTCCATCTTTCCTTAAGTGACTTTTTCCAGGTATTTTGTGAGATTAGCAAGACTCTCTGGAAAGACATGCATCAGGTTCCCCCATGGGCAGCACACCCCAAAGCTGGTGACGTCTTCACACTTTCAATTCCCCCCCCCCCCCGTCTATGTTTCCATGCAAGCTGGATGGTGTCATCCCTCTCCACCAACAAGGAAACCGGGACTCACGAGTCTAGACTAAAAACCACTTAATTCAGAGACTTGTGTAAAATCATGCCACGGGTCTTAGGTAGAGCCGGTCCTTCCATCTGGGTCTGTAAAGGCCATGGCTGTGCTCCCTCCCCCTCCTCTTCTTTCCCACTGCCACGCCACCACCTCTGCCCTCCAAGTCTTAAAGCACTGAATCCAAAGGAAATCAAAACATTCTCCTGCCTTCTCACCCCAACATTGCAGATAGATACCTGGGTTAGTTCCAGGTCTGCAAGAGCTCAGGACCTTTACCGGCTTCCCTGCCAGCTTCTAGCGCTCCAAAGTCAGCCCAGCAGGGAGGCTCACTTGCCCAGAGAGGGAGGCTGTTTGGAACCCTCTTCCAATTACCATTTTAATTAGCATCAGATTGACAGAATGACAGGCCAGCTCTGGAAATCTGGCCTGAGCTGTACTGATACTGGGGTGGGGGGAGGTTGGGGGGGGGAGAGAGCTTTCCATTGGAAAAGCTCCTTTTCTTTTGTCACCTCAAAGTTTTTCTAATCATTTGAGGACAAATGGCAGCCATCATATAATCCGAATGTGAAACAATAGGCTAGAGAATTGCTACTCTAACGAACATTCCGAGGGAGACTGCCAAGCGGAACCACACACACCAGGTTGGCAGCCGTGGATAGCCTGTGTGCATTTGCAGTTTAGCGTGTCGACCTGACGGTGCCCACTCATGCATCTTCCGTCCATTCATTCATTTGCTCACTTGCCCACCTATTCTAATTGCTAATCGTGCTCCTTTTTTTTCTGGCATTTACTGATTATTCATTCACTCATTCTTAGTTTTTCCCTTATTCACTCACACACACATACCCATTCTTCCAACAATCCTTTCTGGATGCCTCTGGTGTGCTAGATGTGACTCCAGGAAGCACCTCCTGGCACCCTCTTTAATCCTCAACATCACAGGCTGGATACTGGAGCACGGTGAATAAAAGCTCAGAGACAGATATTGGGGTTCAACCTTAAGACCAGAAAAGCAAAGCAGCCAGACACTGGCTATTACCTTGACCTCAGTCCGAATGGTGATCCTGCCTCCAGGAAACCTCAGAATGAGACTGAGAGCTGTCTCCTCCCATTTTATATTCCGCTCTAGTTCTGGGATTAAGGGCATGCACCACTACCCCCTGGTTGCTATGGCAAACTAGTGTGGCTACTGGGATTAAAGGTGTGTGTCATCGCTGCCTCGTCTATAAGGCTGACCAGTGTGGTTGTTTTACTTTTCTGATCTTCAGGCAAACTTTATTTATTAAAATACAAATGAAATGCCACTGCAGGATACAAAGGAATGACAGCTGTAACTGGGTTTATATAACCACTCTTCATTCAAGAAGACCTGCAAAGGAAGAGATGCTATGCTATTTGCTTTTATGTGTTCTGTAGTACAGACATGGGTTAAGGGAAGGACATCCAGCAAATGTCTTCAGGGTGGACCGTGATGATTCAGAGTGTCTCGATTGCCAAAAGGGAGAAAGGGAATGGGGAGAAGGAACAAGACCTAAGTCCATAGCCCAGTCTGATGGGGACATTCTGGGAGGCTTTTGATGACTTAGAGGTATGGATGGAAGAGGGAAGGCTTACTCAGGGATCCTGGGTCCCAGGTAAGCTTTTTCCTCAAAACATTAGTTCTCAAACCTGTCAGAAGAATGCATTACAAAACTAATTCAGACTTCCCGCCACCACCCCTTAACTCAGAGTGACTATATTGAGCTGAAGATTAAGGCTGTCTCAGCATTTTCTGTTCCTAAACTCTTAGTGAGCTTTATCCAGGTCGACCAGGGTTTAGTACAAGTAATATATACCCCCCCCCCCTTTTTTTTTTAAACTTGGAAGCTGTTCCTGAGGTTTGGTTTTTGTTTTGTTTTGTTTTGTTTTGTTTTGTGTTTTTGACTCTGTGGCTAGTCTACCCCTCTCCAGCCAGGACATTAGGCAAGGTTCCTTCATTTCTCTACAATCAAGATGCAGTAGGCACTTTGTGATGATGGAATGTTCCCCAGCCCTGCTTGTTTGCTTATCATTGCTTCCACCCAAGGACTGGCAGACACAGTGGAAAAAGGGGAAGGAGAAGGAGTGTCACCATATGCCACCAATCATCTCAGACGCGTGAAGTTTTTATTACTCAAAAACTGAGCTGCAACCCAGGGGGGTGGGGTGGTGGTAGCGGCTCACACCTTTAATCCCAACACTCAGGAGGCAGAGGCAGGTGGATCTCTGTGAGTTCAAAGCCAGCTTGGTCTACAGAGCAAGTTCCAGTAGATCCAGGCTGGTACACAGAAAAACCCTGTCTTGAAAAACCAAAATAAATAG
>NW_026068174.1:1735931-1832129 GCF_014885135.2 Alexandromys fortis
AAAAAAACAAAACAACAACAAAAAACAAGAAACTGAGCTGCTGAAATTTGTTCAAAATTCATGTTGAGTTGCTCCTCAAAACAGCAGTGTGGGGAGGTGTTTACTCATGTAGGAGGAGCCCCATGGATGAGTGATGCCTCTTCTACATGAGTCAGTTCCGGCTCTCACTTAATTAGATTAGCAGCTATGATAGCAAGACATCCTAAAGCCAAGCTGCAGCTCCCTTCCCCTTGTTCTGTCTCTTCTGCATGTATCCACTTGCTCTTCTGCTTCTCCACCAGGGGCTGAAGCCGCCTGAGGCCCCCACATAGACCCTGTGCTCTTGGAATTTCCAGCCACAGAAAGTATGAGTCAAAATAAGTCCCTTTGGTTTAAAAAATACCTACTCTGGGGGATGATGTTATAGCAATAGAAAATAGATCACGGAATGAATTTCTTACTCTACGTCATTTACAAATTACTGTAAGTACATATTTACCCAATGTTTTAAAGATGGCCACGCAACAGTTCCGGTGTCCCAACACATTACTACAAACCTCTTGGTACACTATTCTGAAATGTTCTGCTCTCACCACCACCCATCATCCAAGACTACCGTCCAGCATGTAAGATGGGGCCGTCCACCTGGACATGCAGCTCTCGGACTGCGTCCTATGACCATGACGTTTGTCAGACTATAAAAATCAGGCAGAACAGAAGAGAAAAATTACAAAGGGAACAAAGATTAGCTATTGAATTAAACTATCTTTTTTCCCCCTCTCAAACATAATTCAGTCAAGCTGATTTATGAGCATAGGTCCAGCCTGTGCCTCCTGCATATTAAATGCCACCCAGAATCTGAACAAGAAAAAAAAAAAACTCAGGAGAATCTACCCCTAAAGGCTGCCGGGTACACATGGCATCGAAAGTAAGAAGGGTGAGAGAGTCCCTGTCTTGAGCAGCTGAAGTCTGAGTGGCCCCAGCTGACCTTCCCAACATGAATACGAAGGACCTGGAACTGGCCTGCCACATCGTGTGGACATTCAGATGCCACTGGGGACCTTCTCCTGGTCCCCAGCCAGCCAGCATTCTCCATGTCCTGGACTCGCCTGTGCTAACACCAAAGCTGTCCCAAGAGCAAACGCTTTAAGTCGCCTTCACATCAGTTCAGATCCCAGAATTCCTAACACTTGCTTGGCTTATAGGGCTTGACATTTTTGCATTAAATCCCCTTAGAGTAAATCATTTATTCAATCTAATTTTCCCCATCTGTAAAGGCCTATCGTTCAAATTGTTTCTCAAACTGGGCTGTCTCATTACTAACTTTTTTGGATTAACGTTTGATTAATGTTCCTGGAACCTGGTAGGCCCTTTTATTTTTTCCCCATCATTTGAGAACAATATAAAGCCTGGAGTGATGCATCATGGGACTATCAGCGGACTGGTTCCAGGGATGGGAAGAAAGTATCACACATGAATGGAGTCTTAAATGATCGAGGACCATTAGCCAAATGGATCAAAGACAGTCCACAGTTACTAATAGTTGTCATTATGTGAGTGCCTGCTGACTCTAGCACAGCCCTGAGAGAGCTTTAGTGAAAAACAACTGTTATTAGAACAGCCTTGGAATCCAAAGGCCTGGGTTCAAATCTTAGCCCCAACACTTATTACTGAGTGAGTGACCTTGGGCACTGAGCAGCCGACTTTTCTCTAAGCCAGACAACTGGCTTAGAGAACTCTTCCTGGTATCTTCAGCACAGCTGGTGGCTACTCAAGTTCAGCTTTTGTGACTGTTATCTGTCTGGATCCACCTGGATTCACCTTAGTGGGAAAACTAAGACTGGGTAAAATTAACTGGTTTCTATGGCTCAGAAATGGCAGAGCCGGGAGCCAGCATGGCATGGGCCCGGGTCCCAGGTCTTTCAGGCTCATAGCGCAAGCATTTTTTTTCTCCCTATGATCTTTCATTTTGACTGTGTAGAAAGGCCAAAGCATCCATCCATTATCACGTTCATCGTCAAATGCAGTGTGTGCAAGCCATCAGCCTTTGGATCCTCCCAGATTCTCTGGCTCTCATCACACCAGCCATCTTTAGGTGTCAGGACACAGTTTCTGCATCTTTGTAGATTCTGCGTAGCAAGAGTCACAGAATAACTTAGCCGATGATCACAGAGACCTAACTAAATGCACTGGCCACTGTTAATTGATGCTTTTACACATTAGCCTGTTCAATCCCCCAGCAACACACTGAGACTGCTGGTATCATTCCTATCTTATAGCAGAAGAATCTGGCATCCTAGGAGTGAGGAGAATCTGTACCAAGACTGAAAGCAAACAAGAGATCCTGGAAGCAAGCTTGGCTCCCTGTTCTGTGTTTGACAGAATAAAAGAAAAGCAGTCAGGACCTTGATAAACCTTCAGTCTGGTATAGATAAGTCTTGGCTTAGACACGATGACTTATAAGTTATGCAAATGCACGTTGCAAATGGAATGCCCACAGATTGCCTTTAAAGAGCTGAAAGTAATCATGAGACACCACAGCCTAATGTTCCCATTTCCAATCTATGGCCCAGAGCACAAGCCAGGCCTGAGTCTGGAGTGCTCTCTCACCTGGAAAATTCCTGACCGTACTTCCAGCTTTACATCCCTGAATCAATTCTTCTCCTGGTTCATAATTTGTGGAGGTGACTGACTTGTGACATGAAGCCCAACATCATTGAAGGAGGAGTCACATCACCTGAATTCCTTCATGGTGGGCCACTTGGGGAAGCACCGGGGTATACAAAGCCAAGGGAGGACATGAGGGGTCTTCATTCTTTATTGTTCTTCACAGGAAAGGCCAGGCAAGGAAGGTCAATTGCTTATGATTGGTGAGTGCAAGCCCAGTCGGCCATGTGGGCTCTGAGCTGTCGAACTGATCTGCATCCTGAAGTGTGAGCTCTAGGCTAGGACATGTGGGCTCTGGGGTAATTTTTGTATGTCCTCCCAAGAATGGCTCTTTTTAACACCCTAAAGATTGGCTTAGTCCTAGGAAGGCTGGTCTCTTCCCAGTAAATGGGGTGACAAAACATGAACACAGAAAATAGGGGGTAAGTCTAGCTACTATAATCGTATGAACATTGGTTTGCCATTTTCTTACTCCTGTTGTCTCCCCTTCACCTAGTCCCACAGTCTCTGGAAAAGGCCTCTGCCATGGAACTGTGTCAGTGGTTATCCTGATGTCTGCCTCCATGGGGTAAACACCACGTCCCATCCTTCATTTGAACCTCAGGGGCGCTATGTTGGGTGCTTGGGTGAATAATAGGGAGACGAAATTACCAGAAAGCAGGGAAGTTATTGAGCCAGAAACAAGTTTGTCTCTGGCAGCTGCTACCCTAACATTATTCATTTTATTTTTTTATGTGTTTGTATATGTATTCATCTATGTGTGGGAATAAAGGGCAGGTGCATGTTCGCATGTATGTTAGTGTGTGTGTGTGTGTGTGTGTGTGTGTGTGTGTGTGTGTGTGTATGTAGGACAGAGGACAGTCTTCGGTGTTTTTTATGAAGCACCATGCACCACTTATTCGAAGCTGGCTGGCCAGAAACCCTAAGGATCTACCTGTGTCGGCCTTCCCTGCACTGGCATTACAAGCATGTACCACTATGCCTGCATCTTAAAAAACATGGGTCCTGGGTATTGAACTCAGGTCCTGAAGTTTGCAAGACATCTGAGCTATCTTCCCAGTCCTCTACTCTTGCATTTATCCCTACAATACAGACAAAGGTAAAGGGAAGACTAGGAAGAGAATTAGGAGAGGAAGAGGAGCCGGAGAGAAAAGGGAAAAGTAGGAAGAGTGAAGTCAGAGGAGGAAGAAAAGGAGAAGGAGCAGGGAAGACATCATCTCTACCCCCAATGAGTTCAGTGGCTCCCACTGCTTAGCAAATAATTCATTTTACACTTTTAACACATAAACTTTTCCTTGGGCTTCCATGATGGTTCAGCGGGTAAAAGAGCTTGTGATCAAGCCTGAAGACCCAAGTTCAAACCCCATGACCCAAACTGTAGGAAGAAAACCCTGACTTCCAAAAGTTGTTCTCTGACCTCCATAGGTGTGCTATGGTATAAGGGTGAACACACACACACACACACACACACACACACACACACATTAAATATAAGAGAAAAAGTTTTTTAAAAAAAACTTTATCTCGGTGCTAATTCTGTGGGGGTGCTTACCACGTTGGGTCTCACGGGAAGGACACTGGCATCTGACTAGAAATACCCCACAGTCCTCATGTGATCATGTCACTTCTTAGCTTTGGTGGGGCTAAAAGAACATAGCTATAATGGCTGCAGACACATTCTATGGGTGCCTGGGCTAATGAAGTGCCAATAATCTACTTTCTGGGGATCTAAGAGGATTTCCGAGGCCACATATGTTGTTCCTCTAAGTGTCACTCCATCCAACACGCATTTGACAGAAGCTAGTGAGCTGTCGGGTTGAAATGCGCTTCTTTGACAAAGGTCTGGAGAGGGACTGATTGGAGGGGTGCCATCTGTTTCCACATTTGCTGCTGTGGCCGGAGGAGGGGCTTCGAGAGCATAAACCTAAACTATCACAGAAGCCGGGAGTAGCCATCTACCTCCGCCCTTGTCCTGAGAGCGTCGTCTCAGCCTTCATTCTTAGTTTCCTCTCTCTTTCTGCCTTTTTAAAGGGAATATACTTTACTGAGATGCAATTTGTGTACCCAGGAATTCATTCAAGTGTTCAATTGAACCGTTTTAGTAAGCACAGAAAATTGTGCAGCCATTACCACAATCTAAACTTAGAATTCTCACACGGCGCCTCCAGAGAAGCTTCACCCCTGTGTATTTGCAGCCCTTGTGGTCTCCACCTGAAGTGCCAGCAAGCAAAACACACTTCAGCATTTACATTGTCATTTGGACCTTTCTATCCGCAAACTTGGCAACCCTGGCTGCTGGGGTCTTTTAAGCAAGAACGTCTCTATTTTTGTGGAAGTCGGTGGAAAGGACAGAATTTGTTTTCACTTAGCAGGCAACTTGACAAAGCGAGCTTCGCACTGAGCTAGAAATACCCGTAGCCAATAATAAGCCCGCCTGTGTCTGAAAGTCATGTTTATTCCCTGACAAGGAAAGCCACCACCTCCCTGGAGGCCCCACTGCATCATTTCTGCAGGGCTTGGGCAAGTGGCCTTCTCTCTCTGAGGTGTGGCTACTTCACCATACACAGACAGCCCAGATCAGTGCCAAGAACTTTACTTGCTTCAGACTTCTGGGTTTCTGTAATGAAAACAGGAATCTGTGAGGATGGAGCCAACAAAAGACAGCAGGCAGCAATCACCCCCCACCCTCAACATGAATGTGTTCTTTTTCAAGGGTTAGCAAACCCCACACCGGCCCAAGAGATCATTTTTCCTCATCCATAGCCAGTTCTGCCCCATGAGACTTTGCAATGAGGATCAGAATACTTCCAAACACATTTTAATTTCCTCCTCTCCTTGTTTAATTCTTTTTATGCCAGAAAGATCGGCAGTCTTCACTTTAACTAAAGCAGCATGTGGCAGCGATACATAAGTAAATTACTTTGAATTCAAAATAAGCTCAAGCCAACTAGACAGCTGATGGGACTGGGGAAGGGGACAGGACGGTTCTAAATGGAAATGGAAATCTACCCCCTTCGGCTGAAGGAGCGAGTCGGGCAAAGTGGAAGCAGGAGTCTGGGTTCCTGCTTCCTTCCTCTTCTAAATCTTTAAGTTCTTTGAAGTGGGCTCATTCTGAGCAGACCCCTGTATCCACCTAGGAGGAGCTAACAGAAGGACTTTTCACAGGCTCTCCCCTAGTCCATGCATGAACTCTGAGTGATTCCTGTGTGGTTTCTGGTAATGGAGTCTGCAGCCTTATGCTGGATCAGCCCCTATGTACAACAAGTAAAGGCAGCAGACCCAGAAGAAAACTAAACCTTAGTAGAGGTGGGAATATTTGACCACAAAAGAGATAATCAAAGAGTAAGACCCAAGGCTAGAGAGATAGCTCAGAGGGTACTTGCCTCACAACCATGACAACCTGAGTTCAATCCTCAGTACCCAACTGTTGTAGGAGCGGCAGGGCTGCGTTCCGGCAGCCCTGGCTCCCACATGGCTAGCTTTACCTGAAATAATTACATGGAAACTGTATTCTTTTAAACACTGCCTGGCCCCTAAGTTTCAGTTTCTTATTGGCAAGCTCTTACATATTAATCTAACCCATTTCTAATAATCTGTGTAGCCCACGAGGTGGCTTACCAGAGATCTTAACCTGCATCTGTCTGGAGTGGGAGAATCATGGCGACTCCTAGACTAAGCTTCTTTCTCCCAACATCCTGTTCTGTTTTCTCTGCCTACCTAAGGGTTGGCCTATCAAATGGGCCTAGGCAGTTTCTTTATTAGTAAGAAATCACTCCCACATCATTTCCCCATTTTCTGTTTAAACAAAAAAGAAGGCTTTCATTTTAACATAGTAAAATTACATATAGCAAAACAGTTCTCAAGCAAGAATTACAGTTACAATATTTATATCTATTTTATCTTTTATCATAACTAAGGAAAACTATAACTATCTCCCAACAACAAGGAAAACCCTGAGTATAGAGCCATATGCTTATGACCTCAGCTCTGAGGAGGTAAAGAAAGATCCCTGGCACTCCTTAGATAGCCATCTTCACCTACTTGTCAAGTTCCAGGCCAGTTGAGAGCCCATGTCTCAAGAGGGATGGACAGTGCCTGAGGAATAACAGAACAATACCCAAGGTTGTCCTCTGGACTGTACATGTGTGAACCTCTACATGTACATATGCACCACATGCACATGAACACACACACATACACACACATGCATACATACACGTACCAGAGGTAAGGCAAGACTATAAAACAGAAGAAAAGTCTGAAGACTCCTCATAAAGCCTGTCACATGTAGTGACTCCTCAGAGTTGAGCCTGCAGACCATTTCCCAAGTAGATTTCTCAGTGGGCTTGGGATTTGGAAGGATGGTTCAGAAGGAGTCAAACATGGACCCAGAGATTCCCCCAAAACATCCGTGGGCAGCAGCATTCTCCCCATATGGAATAATATGATCTTAGAGGAAACTGGAATCAGCAAAGAACCCAGTCTCTGAGAATCTTCTGGGTCATTCCTGTCACCTGAAGGTATCCGCAGCTTCCAGAAAGATCTTTCCCAAGGAAGGGACCTCCCATTTCATTTCCTCTTGTTGCACCATGAACTTCATTTCCCCCCTTCTCACCTCCCTTTCATTCCTTTCCCTGGCCTGCCAAGTCCTGTTTATTAAAAGTGTTGTGTCCAATTTGCCTGGCTTTTAATTAAGCTGTCAAGCTGAAACGGGATTGTCTCCTGGGACGCGAACAAAGATTGTATGGTCATTTAATTTTTTGCTTAAGATTTAAAAATCCTACTCTGGCATGTTTAAAATTATTAATGAGATCCTGGAATTCCTGCCCATTTGTGGCCATTACAAGACATAAATCATTAAGCTCAATTAGGGGCAAGGGAAACTGGAAATTGAATCCTATCCATCCTGCATGGCAAGAGATGTGGCCATCAGGGCTGGGGCGGGGGGGAATAGAGGTTTGGGGGAAGCAGATGGTGGGGAGCGGGAGTAGGGAGAAGACTATGGAGGCAAAGACAAGGATGAAACTAATGTGCAAATGGGGTAAGAAATGGAATCCAAATACATCCCGGAGGCAGAGGAAGCAAGAGAGGAATGGGTGGTGTGCATAACAGATGATATTGGTAACAATGATCAATATTCCAATTTCAACCCTTCTTCAGTCACATCCGAGGAGGTGGGGCTATGAGACTTCTTTGGGTGGATGAAATAAGAGCACTTTAGAGGCAGTCACATGCCTCCCCTTGCTTACTGTTCTATTGCTATAGCAAAACACCATGACCAAGGGAATTTATAAAAGAATTCAGAGGACTGGAACCCTAGCTAGTGGAGCAAATAGGTATGATGAGAGAAACAGCTGAAGACTTAGGTTTCAATCCACAAACAGGAGGCAGGGAGGCACACTGCAAATGGTGGGAGGCTTCTGAAGCCTCAAAATTCACTCCTGTGATACTCCTCCCCCAACAAGGACATACCTCCTAATCCTTCCTAAACAGTTCCACCAACTGGGGACCAATTATTCAAATATAAGCCTCTGGGAGCATTTGCATTCAAACCACCACAGATGGGTATGGCAGCTATACAGTTATAACTCTGCCATCTTGTGCCCCCGAGAGATCAGAACCTTCACCCCAACTGGTCTAGACCAGTACAACATGAGTAAGAAGTGATCCTGTGCTGTTTTAAACCGCTGTGGTTTCTCCAGCATTTGTTGCAGCATTCACCCACTGTCTACTGTGGATCATACAGGGTGTCCAGTCCTAACTGATAAGTCTACAGCACAACCTCCACAACTAAGGCTCAGGAAACATGTTGGTAAAGGGGGAAGAAAGATTGTAAGGGCCAGAGGGCAAGGACATCTGCTGTGAGACCATGTCTTCTATATATGACAGAGAAGCTGTACCTATGAACTCTTAAGAACATGGTTTCCCAGAGAAGATCTAGACAGTGACAACGCCAGTTGTCACACAGACTTAGAAAATCTGTAGTGGCATTTCAGTTGTATTTTAATAAATAAACTTGCCTGAGGATCAGAAAAGTAAAACAGCCACTCTGGCCAGCCTTATAGACCAGGCAGCAATAACACACACCTTTAATCCCAGTAACTACACTAGCTTGTCGTGAAAACCAGGCAGTAATGGTGCACACCTTTAATCCTAGGACTAGAGAGGAATATAAGACGGGAGGAGACAGCTCTCAGTCTCAGTCTCATTCTGAGATTCCTGGAGGCAGAATCGCTGTTTCAGATTGAGGTAGAGGTAAGAGCCTGGCTGTTTTGCTTTTCTGAGTTTTTATTAATCATGCTTCAAAAATCCCATAAGATCCCACCCTAGAAGAAAAGCTACAAGCAACTAATAACCACTGAGAGAGAGGAAGAATCAGTCTTTCCCAGAGATAAACACCCATAGTTGGTTACCTAATAACAAGTGGTCAGCCCTAAAAACATTTGTAGAAAATAACACTAAATGGACTCAGTAAGTTGCATTTATATATTCACACAATATAATAATTAACATTAAAAAAAAAGAGGCCGTGGATTTGAGAAGGAGTGAGACTAGGACACAGGAGGAACTGGAGAGTGAAGACGGACGGGTGGAAGATGTAAGGACTATATACCTATATAAACTTCTCCCAAAAATATAAGTTTTGATTTCATAGTCCTAGGGAAATCCTAGGACCTTCTTAGCTTAGTTGCAATAGGTTTCTAGAAGGCACAAGCCATGAACTTTGTAAGGTCCCTCCTCCCTTTTACTCAGGGAAGCTTTCAGAGCTTGGATCCAGCAAACCATTCATTTCTCCTACAAGTGTTCACTAAGCATCTACAGTATTCTGGGTTCCATTCTAGATGCTGGAGAGAGCCAAACCTCATGGAGCTCACACTGTAGTGTGAGACTGAGTGTCAAACAGTAAATAATGCATTTGATATACAAGCAAATCGCACGGTGTATTAGAAGATGATCAAGCCAAGGAAAACAACACATGGATTAAGGACAGGACCCCCAAGGAGAGAGAGTAGACAGAGGCCTCTCTCTGTGGCTCCTTCGGCCACTGCAAGGTTCTTAGCATCGTGGAAAAGTGCCCACTGTAAGAGTCCTTCTTTATCACATCTAATGCTAGTAATAGTTTATTGTATTTGTTAGTTATAAATACACTTAACCGTAGAGCACAAGTGTCAGCTATTTTGTCTTTATGGAGAATTTCATGCATGCCTATCATGTGTTTTAATCGAAGCCATCCCCAATCCCTCTCCTCCAACCCCTCCCATCCTTTGCACTATTGCTTTCTCCTCCTAACTTCGTATTTCTTTTTCTTTAAACTCACCGAGTGCTCTTGGTGCTGCTCCACTGCAGGATTCTCCTTTTAAGGTGTCCATCATTGAGAAAGTCATTATTTGGCAAATAGAAGTCACTATTTGTTTAAAGGGAGGAGGGATCTGATTAAACAGAGGTTTAGATTAAGGTACAGTGAATTATTCACAATGAAGGCAGCTTCTCAGTCAATACGAAGAGTGGAATTAAAATGTAGAGCTGGAAACTGGAGAATACAAGGGGTTCCTCTAGCTGGACCTGAGCGTGCCCTGAGCTTCTTGGCTGCACTGAGATGCTCTGATGGCAAGACAGGGTTCGAAGAAACAGTGGAGAGGAGGCTCCATCCCACTTCCAGGATTACCGGGGCTGTCCCTTGGCCTCTAACCCCAGTCAGAAATGTTTTAGAAGAACCTGCTGCTACTAGCTTCTCATTTCACTCATCTGTTGTTCCAGTTTCCCGATCCTCCCACCTTCCTGACACAGAAGCTGTCCCATGTTCTCACCCATTATTTCCTTTGCTTTTCACTTACTGGGCACCAGGACCCACGTTAGCCATAGAAACTCCTACAAAAAGGCCTAAGACAGACAAGGAAATGGAGATCCACAGATGGTTAAGATAAATGTTTGGATAGGTATCACCCAACATTGCCTGGTGAGCACTGAGGGTGGAGAAACTGTATTCCAGGGGACAGTGGCAACAGATAGCTGAATGCCATCATGTCCATGGCTAGAGCCTTTGGACACTCTGGTGCTGGCATCCACATCCATCCTTCTTGACCAACATTGATTGCAGTTGCGTATTTTCTCCCTGGCCTCTTACCAGGCAATAATGAGATGATTTGGCACGCTAAGCTACCATAATAGTCCTTGTATCCTTAGCCTAAAGCATGAAGGTATGACTCAGAACGCATTTTAAGTTCCTGTGAATGACATCTGTGCTAGGCCTGGAAAGATGACTCAGCCCAACAGGTGCAGGAAAGAACAGCGTCGATAAAAATAATAATAATAATAATAAAAAAGAACAGCGTCACTTGTGCTGAGCTACCGGGACTCACTGTGCCTTCATCTGTGCCCTTAGCTGTGCATGACCAGAAGTAAAAATTGACCAAAGACTTGAACTTAGAATGACAGAATTGCAGGTTTTTAAGAGGACCAAGAAATTGAGTGAATTTCTCAAGGCCTGCTTCAACCACTGAGACACCTGAAATAGCTTCAGTTGTATGGGGGACACTGTTAGTGGGGTGGCCTACTGTGCCCCTGTGACCAGCAATGCTACCAGTCTTCCATTTAGCCCAGACATGTGATTCTAGGCCAGTCCTACATCTTACCTATTTTTATATTTTATTTATTCAAAAGCTTTTGCAAGTTAAACAGTGAGACTAAGCCTAGAGTGTGAGATTTGAATTCTGAAGACATAGGCTCAGTCCCAGTACCAACACATCCCCGCAGTGAGTCCCTGGCAAAGTCACTTAATCTCATGGAGCCTGTTTCCTCCACCTGCAAACTACAGAGAAAAATGATATGCAACAGGTTTTTATAAAGATGGAATGAGACAGCATGCACGCATATGCCTGATGCGTTTTATTAATAGATGTTCAAGAAATAGAAAAGTTGGACCCTTGCATCTGCGGTCCATCCCAGTACCAGAGCCAGACGTGGTAAAAAATGAATGGTTTTCTTATCCACAGAAACTAGTGATCCATCTGCTTTCCGG
This sequence comes from Alexandromys fortis, assembly GCF_014885135.2. Classification (NCBI taxonomy): domain Eukaryota; kingdom Metazoa; phylum Chordata; class Mammalia; order Rodentia; family Cricetidae; genus Alexandromys; species Alexandromys fortis. Next base: position 1,747,597 of record NW_026068174.1, read on the forward strand.
ATGCTTCCATGTTAACTTGGTTTGAGCATCCCGAGCTTCTTCCAACTCCATGAGTCAGCAACTAGTTGCACAGCCTTGGCCAGAGCTCGCGCTCTCTCTCTCTCTCTCTCTCTCTCTCTCTCTCTCTCTCTCTCTCTCTCTCTCACCTGTATTGTTTGTATAATAAGGAATCTGATTAGATGATACCTACGTTCAGCCCACACTCAAGCTTTACATTTCTCTGGCTGCGAAAAGATGTGTTTTATGTAGGAAAGAAAGTAATATTTTAAAATCAACAGCTTGAAGGTCATTCTAATGTTCTCCCAATCATTTCACAACACCTTGGGCCTTATAGGCTTGCCTGCTATTTAAGCATCATCACCACCTGACATTCCCATTTTATCAATTTTAAAACTGCAATTGGAGGTGGTAAGTAATAAGTTGTCCCCATGGCTAGCAGGCAGTAAGGCCCCTTCTCTTTTCTCAAATCACCTTGTCTCCTGCTGCCCCACGTCCTGTTTCCAGAGCGGATGAGACTACAGGGTCTGTCCCTAGTATTTCTCCTCATGAGGTGACAAAACTCCTGATATCTGTACAAAGAGGCAGATAAGCATGTGGAGCTTAACATAACAGGTCCTAATATGTGATGATTGAATAAATAGTTGAATGACTAATGGATGGATTAAGGACCTGTAGGTAGGTGTATGGATGGATGAATGGATGGATGGTTGTATGGGTAGATAGGATCATTCTGAGACTAGGAATTTAATCTCTTTCCCTTTTCATATGTCTGATTCAAATCAGGTCAAGATCAACTAAAACCAGTACCCAAAGAAAAACACTCAAAACATTTTCAAAACCACTAGGACCAGACTAAGGGTCTAAGATGAGGCGACTGAATGCCCAGGATGTGAAACTTGAGAAAGCGCCCGCCCTCAACAAATCTCACCTCTCTGGGTACCTGGTTTGCCTTCCCCTGGTCCCACATGCAGCATCAACTCACCTCCATTTGCTCTGCTCTCACACCTCCTGCTTCACATACACCCTCCAGTATCATCACTTACGACACTCCAACTTCATCCCCGTCTGGCTTTAGCTCAGTGTTTTATTATCGTTGGTGCAGACTAAAATCACCCGAGAGGGTTTTTTTCAGATACTCAGAGGTTGGCCCAGCAGTTCTGGTCAGGCCCAGACATGAGCGTTCATTAAGATGACCCAACTGTAGTTTATAAGCAGAGCTAAGGACTGCTCTTCTGGCCGCGTTTGCCGCATGACCCACTTTTGAGCCGTTTCTTATGGCTCGCTTCTCCCCTGTGATACCCTTGGAACAGATGCTGTGAAGCAGGCTTCCCTCTGTTCCCTCCGAGCTCTCCCAATGCTGGTTAGTAAAATATCTCTTTCCAATTTTACTCACAGCCCCTTCTCCCAAAGATGAAGGCAGGTCCGCAGCGACTGTGCGGGCGAATAATGACATAAAACACGATAATTAGCATTTATTGAAGGCTTACAGTCTGCCAGAGATGTTCTAAATCCTTTAAAGGTATTTCACTTATTTCTGCATTAACCCTATCCAATAGGCCATTCTGTATTTAATCCCTGCTTTGGAAATGAGGAAAGAAAGGCAGAGAGAGTGAAGGCCACAATTACCCAGCTAAGTAGCAGCTGAGTTGGCATTCAAAGCTGGGGCACAGCCCGACAGCCTTGTCTGCTACGTTTGCAGGCTCCCTGCCACCCTGGAGTTCTCGCAAGCAAGCTTGGTCATCTAGACTGTCATACTATAAGTGGGTTCTTTCTCTTGGGGCATAATGTCATAAAAGGTCTGTCTGCGGCTCTCTTGGTGTGTCTGGCTACATCTGAATCATACACAGGCACAGCTAAGGCCCCTCATTGAGCCCTTCATCGTAACATATGATCTCATTGTATCGATTTCATAAAAAAAAAAAAACTTTCCTATTCTCACTTAGTAGAGGATGAGAATTTATATAGTGCTTCAATCAAGACCCATAACTGTCCATAGTAGACATTCGACACCAAATCTTTCAGATGATAAAGTTGTTTCCTCTACATTGGATGAGAAAACAGGTCATCAGAGAAGGCTGGAGGAAGAAGTGGTAGTTAAGCTGGGATGAGAAGAGGGGTTAGTGTTCGGACATGTGGAAGTGTTGTCACTTAGAGACGTGTGTGATCCGAGGCTGGTCCCATGAGGGGCGGTGTGCTCATGAGGGACATCTGGCCACTACCCGAGGCCTCAATCCGTACTGTTGGTGGGTGGGAAACAAACATATAGTTTTACATCTATTCTCCAGGGCGAAAGCATAAGAAAGGCAAGGACCTAATGGCTATGTACCCACGAATGTCTTCAGGATAGAGCGAGAGTTGAGAGATAGGTCATGGCCACCCTAAGACTCGTCAGCTCAGAGAGTGGGGACTGGGGGCCACTCTGAGCATCTGAGGAACTACAATCCGGGAATGGGACGAGGACTACAGTCTGAGAACGAGAAGCCAGATCTCAGTCCTCAGCCGTGGGAATAAGCAGAGATGACTGTCAGCGAAAGCTGACTTGGAGAAGGGGACTTGCAGCAATGGAGCAGGCACAGGATGTTGGAAAGTGGTCCGAGTCCAGGGTCCCCACGTGTCCTCAGCCGGCCTACCCACGGGCTGAGGCAACATGGAGAGAGCCTGGCCGAGTCACACACCAATGCGGGAAGGGTCAAGAGAAATTCCCAAACAAAACGAAGAGCATGGATGGTGGCCGGGGAGCATGAAAGGAGCTGAGAACTCAAGAAGTCAGGACCAAATACAGGAGCAAGAAATTTCTAGGTGACCTCTGAGGTCTATGGAGTAACCAGCGTAGTCACATTGAGGGGAGATGAAAAATAGGAGGAGAGAGTGGAGGGTTGAAGTCAGTTTGGGAAAATCAGGTGACCTGAGTTCTAGACCCCACTCTGCCGACAACCTCTTTTCTTTGGGAGAGTCACACTTTCCTATGCCTTTATCTCTCTGTCTGGTTCCTTCCTCTTCCCTAATAAAAGACTTCCTAGTTTCAGGTCTCCCTCCACCACAGATTCCTCATAGGAGAGTTGTTGTGTAGCTGTTTCCTCTGACTGCACTTTCCCTTCTGAGAGGAGAAAGAGGCTCATTAAGACCCAGGAAGTAAATTAAAATAAACGGATTCAAGGACCACCCACCTCCATCCAGGTCTAGTAAGGTGAGCTTTTTGGGCTGACGAGGGAGGGGGACTTGATTGGGGGAGGGGGAGGGAAAGGGGAGGCGGCGGTGGGGAAGAGACAGAAATCTTTAATAAATAAATAAATAAATTTAAAAAAAAAAATAAACGGATTCAGGGACTAAAGAAAACTCACAGTCTTAGGAAGGGCCTGAACCGTGTGCAACTTGGCTGTATGAGGACAGTTACTTCACTCAGCATGATGTTTTCCAGTCCCGCTCATTTTACTACAGAGGCTATTTTTCTTCTTTATGGCTGAATAATACCCCATTGTATAGGCATACCATAATTTCCTGATCTATTCATCCACGGATGGATACCAAGGGTGATCCCATAAGTGAGACGTTATGAATGGTGCTACAAAAGACGTGAGTCTCTATCATAAGATAACTCTGCCTCCTTTGGATCTATGTCCAGAACTGCTAGGGCTGTATCCTGCGGTAGTTAACTCTGTAGCTTGTTGAGAAGCCACCATGACAAGTTCCATAATATACTGATTTGCACCTGATACTGCTCCAGTTTTCCGTGCATTCCTTCACATCCACACTGCATTAAGATTACTAATTGCTTGCCTTTTACATCACTGAACTTGGGGAACATTTGTTAATGCAGCACATAGAATTACAAGCCGCGTGGATACGTGCCGACCAACAGAGCTGTCTATTCTAAAGAAAAGGGGTTCACCTGAGGGAGCTAAGGGAAAGAGAAGAGCATAGGCATGCCCCAGTCTTTTGCTGGGCACTGTGTGGTATGGTCTTTCCAGACCTCTCACCAGATCGTTCTCCTGCAGACAGATTTAATGAATGGCTAGGTATCCTGGTCCCGGGTGAGCCTTCATTAATTACCTAATCAGCTTCATTCATGGGAGCTAGTGGGACAGCTTCTTCATGTGGCCTTTCTCTGCTGACACACTGACTGACAGAAACCCTGTCCCACAATTTCTCACGTGTGAAGGCATTCCTCTTGGAGCCTAGAATTCACTCGCAGAACACTGGTGACCTCCTTCTCGTGAATCTCGTAAATTGATTAGCAAATCACTCCACATGTGTTCTCTCCTTCCAGGGTGCGCCTCAAAATTCCGCAGCCTGCTTTGCAGGTGCAGGTGGTTAGCTCTTGCAGAGAGCTGTAAGCAGAAGCACTCATTGCCCCACATTTGCTTGGCAGTTAAGAGTGGAAATGAATTCCTGGGGAACTCTGTTCCCTGATGCCGAGGTGTCCATAGACACCATGAATTGAGATGGATGAATACAGCGCAGAAGCAGCCTGAACTGCTGAGTTACCATGTAGAGGACAGCCTCCCTTGCCAGGACTTTGTACAGGGAAGGAACTAATATTTTCCCATGTTACATTCCTCAAATGTGAGGGCTTATTTGTTACCACAGCAAAGCCTAGCATATACTGACAAAAAGGGCCCTGAACCTGCTACACTAGTCTATCACCAGAGGAGGAAGCTTGATGCTATCTGTCTAGAAATGTTGTCAGGGCAGTCTCTGATGGTTAAGTAGTAACTGTTGATAAAGTCTACTTCCTTAAGAAAAGGGAAAGGCAGCCACATAAATATGCACACGTGGGGAGGGAAGTGGAAGGCCACCTGATGAAAGAAACCAGTTGTTGCAACCTGGGGAGGGCTGTGTCCACCTTCCTTTTTTACTTCTTGCTGTTATCAGGGCAAGATGGTGGGCAGGGGTGGGAGGGACGTAAGCTGGTCACATCACATTCAAAGTGAGGAAGGACAGAGAGATAACTGCTAGAGAACACACTTTCTCCATTTCTTCTTATATTTCATCCAGAACCCTAGCCATGAGTTAGTAACACTCAAACTGAAGGAGGTAGACATCTTCCCTCTTCGGTTCAGTGTCTGGAAACACCCTCATAGGCATGTCCAGAGGGTGCTCTACCAGGGGGTTCTAAATACAGCCAAGTTGGCAATGAAGGTTAGCCATCACTGTGTGGAGGGCCAGGGCTCTGAGGAAGGTAGTGTAACGCATTGGAGAAGCTCAAATACGAATGGTACAGAAAATGCGAGTTACACACACACACACACACACACACACACACACACACACACACACACACTGAACTACATGGAGAGGTTCACAGGGCTGGTTTTAGGGCGAAAGGCACAGAATAGGGTTGTGATGGAAGCAGATGAGCCCTTGCTGCGGCCTAGAAAATTATATAAAGCTGGGTATAGGTTAGAGACCAGGCCCTGGGGTATAAATGAGGACTGTGAAGAGAAATGCATGAATTCAAACTACTGAATAGATAAATGAACAAAACTTGTTGACTGGCCAGATCAGAAGCGACAGACATGAAGGGTAGCCGCTGCATTCTTAACTGAGAACACAGAGAATGGAACTTCTGTTTGCTGGAAGGAGTAACCTATGAAGAGCACAAGGAAGTGTTATAAGAGGGTCGTGATGGAAAGGAGAGAAACCCAGCAGAAGGGGCTATGAGGCAAACATCCTCATGGAGAAGGAATTAAGACAGTGATGCAGCTCTAGAAGCCAGAGGTGGAATGGCCATTTTTGTTACCAATTTGGGAATGGTTGTTGAAGTAGGATGTGCTCAGGAGAAAGCACAGGGAGATAAAACTGAGGAGGGAATGGATTTATTTCAGTTTAGCTGACACTGTTTTGTACCAAGTCTGATGCAGGAACATAGAAACAATTAAGACACCAAGGTACCAATCAGTTAAACGCAGCATGAGGAACATAGTAGCTGGCCGAGTTCAAGCGGGTGTCAGTGCCGCTATGAGTGGGTAAGGAAGTTCAGACACTAACCCTGGGCCCTTACCGTCACAGAAGCCCCTTACTCAGTGAAATTCCTTGTCATCCCTGAAGCCTTGGCTCCCTTCCTGGTGGTCTCTCTCCAGCCACAAGCCCTCTCCCCCTACCTAACTAGTAGATCTATCCTTGTAGAATTCCATTTCTCAGCTTCCCCAGGCAATCTTCCTCACCAAAACTTTCCAGCATTGCAAAACTTTTGATTCCAGCAAAAGCGAAAGTAATGAACTCACTGTATTACACAGCTGTCTCTGCTAGTAATGAAATCCTTTTATTACAAGGGATTAGTTTAAAATATGTTATTAAACAGATCAGAGAGAGCAATGGCCATAGCCGCCGTTGTTAGAATGCAAAGCGCGTAAGAGAACAGCCTCCCCCTGAAAGAAGAGAAAGAGGGAAGTTGGAATTGGAATGATTTGGTTAGGGAGGAAAGAGATAGTGGCTTGCCCCAGGGCGTGATGGGATGTGTGTGTGTGTGTGTGTCTATGTGTGTGTAGGTAGGTAGATGGTGGTGCTCACCCTGAAAAAGGTATGGGTGCTGGGAGGAACAAAAAGCTCTGAGGATAAACCCAGAAGGCAGAGCAGAGGGCCTGGGAAGGGAAGGTGCAGGTTCCAGGAAGCTCATGACAGTGGCTAATGGACATGTTAACCCGATGTCACCATTCTTCCCAATTCTTCTCTTGCATCTCCTCTTCAGTCCTCACAAGTGATGAAGGAGGTACTGTTAGCACGCCAATTCTACAGACAAGGAAAGTGAGTTTCAGAGAGGCTAAAGGCTTATGTAAGCGCATAGGAGTGAAAGATGAATGTGGAACTTGAGTTTGAACCCGTGCTTGTCTGACACTGTGACTTTCCCTAGCCCTCATGACCCCGCTATGGAAAAAGGGCTTAATGAAAAACATATAAGAAGCAGAAGACATTTCTGGGACTGGAAATACAAAACCTCTTTCAAATGCCTACAATCCAGTCATCAGAGGGAGCGAGAAAACCCGCTGAGGGCCTCAGGCTCAGCACACTAGGGGTTGGAACTGGTGTGGGCATGCCCAGAAGATTAGGTCTATTTACACCAGAAATGAGAAGCCTTACAGAAAAGAATTCTTCACATCCTTGGGCAGAGAGAGGACTGTGAAAACCATTCTCTCCCCAAGGTCAGTGACCCATCCTTGACGGGACAGGTACAGCGCCAGGCTTCTCTTGTGATATGCCCTGCTTGTAGTTCACTTCCCATTCTCCGCTTCCTCCCCCGGACTGGTAGACCATGGGGAAGCTCGAATTTTAACTGGGCAGGAGAGAACACATCATCTGGAAGGGTTAGCCTCTCAAGAGCAGACGGCACCTGAGTTGAGAGCTTCCTTCAACGTTGTGATCTCTCCCACAACACGGCTGACAAATGGAACAAATAAAGCAGAGCTCCCAGCACCACAGGGCAGCACATCCCCTGTGAGCCGTGCTGACTGATGGGAGCGTTCTGTCGTGCACAGAACAGAGCTATGTCTGGCTGACACTTTCGCCAATTAATATTAATTCTGTCCATTAGCCTTACAAAATCATTCTTCCAAGTGACAGATCTTAGATATTTGGAAAGGGAGGTTACTTTCTCTCTTGGTCCCCTTTTTCTTCTTCCTTCTTTCCTTCCTTCCTTCCTTCCTTCCTTCCTTCCTTCCTTCCTTCCTTCCTTCCTTTCTTCCTCCCTTCCTTTTAAATTACATTTTTTGGATAGTTTCATGTATCCTAGGATGGCTCTGAACTCCCTGCATAGCTAAGTGTGACCTTGAACCTCTAATCTGCCTGCCTCTACTTACTGGCTGCTTGGATTGCAGGTGTGTACCCCCCACAGCTAGTGCACAGAGAGCTTCTACAGGGGATAAAATGCAGGATGTTATGCATGCTAGGCAAGCCCTCCACCAACTGAGCTGCATCCGCCAGCCTCTGACACTTCTTTTTATTTTAATTTCCTTTGAGATCGTGATATTATTGCATCATTTTCCTCTTCCCTTTCTTCTTCCTAAACCCTCCCATATACCCCTTCCTGTCCTTCATATTTATGTCCTCTTTTTTTTCATTATTTTTGTTGCACACACACACACACGCGCACAACCTGTTTAGTCTGTATGGTGTTACTTATATGTACATGTTTTCAGGGCTGATCATTTAGTATTGGATGGCTAATTCCATAGGGAAAACTATTTCTCTCATTCTCACTACCCCTTCATTGCCTGCAGCTCTCTGTGTAGGGTGGGGGCCTCGTGAGATGTCCCCGTTCACATTAGTGTGGTTATCGGTGTCATCATTGTTCGGCACGTGTTTTAGCAGTCATGTTGGTGACAGTTTATGGCTATAGCTTCTGACATTTCTAAGAGACACATCTTACAGAGAACTCCTTATTTCTCTGGCTTTTACAGTCTTTCTGCCCCCATTTCTGCAATGATCCCTACGCCTTAAGGACAAAAGTTGTGTTATAGATTATCAGTTGGAACTGGGCTCCACAACTCAGCATTCTGATTGGTGGAGTGTTTCTGTAATGGTCTCCAGCTTGTTGCAAAAGGAAGTTTCCCTAATGAGGGGTGAGGACTACACTTTATCTGTGGTTTTAAGGACAATTATTTAAAAATGTAGTTAGGGATTAAACTGGTTTAGTTTTAGGTTCTCCTCCAAGATTCATTCACTAGCCCCAGTGGAGACTGGGTTTCCAGTACCAGGCATGATTTCCCTCTTGTTAGCAGGTCTTAAGTCCAATTAGAGAGCTGTTGGTTACAACTAACGTATGCATGCCACTACTGCACCCTTAGGTTATCATGCCATGTTGGTAGTTCTTATGTTTTATGGGTGTCATAACCGGGTAAGATTGTTGGTTGCATTCTTCCTTTAGATGCTTGCATGGTGCCTTCTTCTGGCCTCTGAGGGCACCAGCCCCCCAGGCAGTGAACATTCATATATGCAGATGAAACCAGAGTCTTTAGCAAAACAACAAGTGTCATCTTTGAAAGAGAACAAATCCTCACCAGACAACGAGTCTTTTGGAACCTTGATATTGGGCTTCTAAGCATGCAGAACTTATTATAAACAGTGTATTTCTGTTCTTAAGGTACTCAGTCTGAGGTGCTTTATTATACTGTTCTGAACGGATTGAGAAGGGCTCCTGCTACAGGTTTGCCAGGCAGGTGTGCAGTGTGTGGCACTGGACATTGTACACATGCTACCCTTCAGTTCCCTATAGCATAAGCTTTGATCACTGTCTCCGCCTCTCAGAGGACACTGGGCCTCAGAGAGGCTTAGTAACTCATGCAGATCTACCCAGCTTTCTAAGGCAGGATCTATATAATTTTCAACTGAAGACTGCCAGGAAGTAGACACAGTATTGACGGCACAGTGGGAGCCCAAGAAGTGCTGCAGTGAGGAGAGACTATCTCTGTGCCCCACGTCCTATGCACTCTCATTCCCAAGTCCTCCCTATTTCTCAGATGGACCACATCTCCGGCTGATGTTTTTCTGCCTATGTTGAGAGTATCTTTCCCCTTCTCTTCTCCTAGCAAGCGCTCATTGCTCCTTCAAGACTGAGCTCAAATAGCATGTCTTCTCTGAAGGTTTTGAAATCCCTTTGCTAGAATTACTATGTCCCATGCAGGAGCCCACAGTATTCTGTGCTCGCCTATCTTAGAGTAATTATTACATGAGCTATAAAACTTGACTTATGCATCTTTATGTTTCATTAGTGGGCAGACTGAGGGTTTGGTCATATTTGGCTCGCCTTTGTGCCTGGGACGTGTGCATAAAACCAGGAAAACTATGCCCCCTAACTTGTCTTCATGGGACGATTCCTCAAGTGTGCTCAGTTTGTTTCAGCTTGAAAATAGCACATGCAGCCCCTACTTCCTGTCAGGAGCAGGTCCTTCCTTCATTGGTGATCATAAGAAGTGAGCACACAAGGAGCCCTCATGAAACAACAGGCAATTCCAGGCTTCAGGTCAACAGTGAGCATCGGTAGTCAGTTGACCTTTTGATTCATACTTTGCCCTTTTGAAGATTTGTAATTCTTTCTGTTTCACTGTCAAGACATCCAGAGACAGAGTTGGCCAGGGCAGGATTAAGGGCCCCATTCCAGGCTTCTGACTTGTCCTGATAAACTCAACATTCTCGTCTATGACTCAGACAAATACAACGAGCATCCACTCAACCAATATACAGACGACAAGTCTGGCAGTGGCAGTGATCTTGTCAGATGACAGAATCAAGGCCCAAAATGAATAAAGCAAGCGATAACAAAGGGCCATCTTGTTGAACAATAATTAATTTTAGTCCAGGAACTGATTGCAAAGGTTTGGTGGGGCATGATGACCTGGCAGGAGAGATGGGGCTAAGACTGTAATTACATAGAGTTGTGAACTGCTGTGTGGTTGTAGGAGCTAAACCCAGGTCCTCTGGAAGTGGAGCAAGTGCTCTTAACTACTGTGCCATCTCTCCAGCTCCAGACAACACCTTCTCACTATTGCTTATATGACATAAGAGCTTCCTTTTTAAGGACACTGTGTCCATTGGTGAGGTGGAACCCTCCTGACCTAATCACTTTCTGTATGCCTGTCAACACCTACATCAATGAGGATTAGGTTTCAACATGAATTCTGAAGGGGAACAGCACTGGAACATAGCAGAGCCCCCCCCCGTTTCCTCAAGCATGTTCCCATGGTACACGACTGAGTTCCCATGGCACCATCATTCCAGTGTGTGGCATCAGAAGCACCGCTTTTACCAACTTTTTGATAAAGATGCCTCCAGCCCAAGCCCCACTACAGCTTCTTTGAGAAAACTCAAATGCCATCTAAAATGTAAGCACCATTGGCTCTTCCTTTCCCAGACACTTTCCAATTCCCATCTCTTCATCTTCTTTGGGGCAAAAGTTAGACATAGCCTAGATTCCTGCCCCCAGACTGAGGCCAACTCTGGAAGGTTCTGGAACAGGAATTAAACCAGTCCACTAAGGCTCTAGTCCTGGGAGGGAATCCGGGGCAGATACACAACCCAATGGGTGGCACAGAAGAGGGACCCATAACCACATGAACAGGGGATGCAAATTCAGCACAAGAGATTCAATGAAGTTTTGACAGCAGGCTCCACAGCAAGGAAATAAGGGGCTCTGGGTATCTGTGGCAATTAAAGCATGTATTACAAAACACTCTTTGCATTCAGGTGATCAGGGAGGGTAACAATAGTTTATGTATCTGTACTTAGGTCATCCTTACACTACCTGCAGGACTGAGTACAGTTCCTACTTTCATCACATAACCATGACTCAGAATGTTATGGAATTGGCTAGTGGCCATTCAGCTCATATACAGAGGAACTGGGATTTGACACAGGGCCTGACATTGTCATGGCTGTCTAATTTCACCCTGCTGCTGTGATAAAAACACTCTGACCAAAGCACCTTGAAGAGGAGAGGGTTGATTTGCCTTACACTTCCAGGTCACAGGCCATCACTGAGAGAAGTCAGAGCAGGAATTTGGAACAGAAACCAGCAAAGAATGCTGCTCACTGGCTTGTTCTTTGGCTTGCTCACTAGTTTGCTCGCTTACATAGCCTAGAACCACCTGCCTAGGGATAGTACTGCCCACAGTGGGTTGATGTTTCCTTCATCAATTAATTATCAAGACAGTCCCCTACAGACATGCTCGTAGGCCAGTCTGCTCTGGGCAATTCCTGACTCAAGGCAGTCCTCAACGATGGCTGTGTCAACTCGTCTCTAGGCTGTGGCAAGCAGACAATTAAAGCTACCTAGGGGAATGGCCTCTGCTTTAATATCCTTTTGGTCATGGAAGTAGCTACAGTCTGAATAGCTACCAATACAAGAACTGCAATTAGCAATTTCCATGGTTTATCTGTTACTCCTAGAATGAACTTTCCAGGCAAGTGTTACCATCACTAGTACCATCACTACATCATTTAAAGCCAGAATTCCAATTCCCTCTATCCCAGACTTCTATCCTAGAAGCACCAGAATTGAGTTCCAGTTGTGACTGGTTCCAGGCACCTTTTTGTTTGTTTGTTTTGTTTTTCGAGAAAGGGTTTGTGTGTGTGTGTGTGTGTGTGTGTGTGTGTGTGTGTGTGTGTGTGTGTAGTCTTAGCCAACAACTCACTAGAACTCACTCCATAGACCAGTCTGGCTTTGAATCCACAGAGATCCACCTGCCTCTGCCTCCTGAGTGCTGGAAATTAAAGGCATGTGCAGCCACCATCTGGCTCACTAGGCCACCACCCTTTGCCTCCTCTTTCAGGGTCAACAGACACAAGAGCTGAGAACCTAATGCTAAGAGAAGTCCAGGCCAGCAGCCTGCAAGGAGAAAGCATGGCTGAGCAGGGCTGGAACTGCAGGGAACCAAAGCAGCTGGTTCCGGCTATAAACAGTAGAGGTGACAGCAGCTGAGCCAAGTGGCAGTCCCCCCTGCTATGTTTCTGGTGCCATCACCCTGGGGCAGATGTGTGTAGGCCTCCTCCAAAAAGCCAGCTTTCCTTTTGGTCCGTGAAAAAGAAACGCTCCTGTCAACAATTCCATAAGAAACACAGCAGGCTTTGGTTTCCGAGCTAATAAATCTGGTCTGAACAAGTCTTGTGACTGTAAGAGATGAGCAAGGATACTTGGGTTTGTTCCCCATGGACAAAGAAAGCACAGCTACCTGCCAAGTGTTACAAGCTCCCTGCTGGGAAGAGTCATGCTTGGGTCTGCTCCTAGCCAGAACCCTGCCATCTTGTACACAAACTCCCCCCTGCTTCTTTCAAGCCCTCCAAGAGCCTGCCTCTGCTCATTTTCCCTTTTCCTCACTGAAGTAATTCTAGACAAGTGTGCATGGAGGGTGCATGGCGGAGAGGTCATCTGGAGGCGGAGGAGGGGTGCTCGCCACCCCTGCTGGTGCTCCATCTATTTCTTAAAAGGCACTGGATATTTCAAAGGCCAAGGGGGCACCCATGGCTGGCAATCTGCAGAAAAGCAGCAATTATGGAGCACTTGGGGAGGACCCCTTCACCTTTAAAAACTGCCGGCCTGGATTAGTCTCCCACAGTGTGGGGACTCCTGGGGACATATTTACTGGTTCTCAGTCAGGGATAAAGGAGCTGGCCTCCCAGCTTGGGTCTGCACCATCCAAGGCTAGAAAAGGACATGGCTTTGCAAAGCTAATGACCACTTTCCAGTGCAGGGTGCCTGCCACTAAGGGGTTTTTAAACTGGTGGTTTGGCTTAGATCTTGGAGGAAAGTTTGCAGGCTGTAGCTTCAACAGCATCTGGGCAGAACTCTGTCGCAGCCAACAGTGTGTTGGGAGGTGGGTATCATCTGAACCCGCTACTTCCATTGGTGGGTAGGATGAAGGCATCACTGTCTACCTTGAAGATGGAACATGAACAGTTCCCCTGAGGGTGCTTCATCGAGACTAGGTAGTTCATCAGTGCTTATGACATCACTATCATCATCACGCCCCTGCTGAGAATAAGCGTAACCAGTTCCTATTCTTGGCCAGACAGACAGCAAACTCAAGGTCAGGTGGCAAAGAGGAAACATTCATGGAGTGCATAAACTCTAAGATTCTCCTTCAGACCCACCTTCAGCTAAAGAGCTGTACAGCTCCCTCCTCACTGCCAGCACCCTCTTCTAAACTTGCCTGGAGCTGGTGTGTGGACCACAACCATGGGATATAGATAGATCACAATGATGTTCCCCTGCCCTGCTACTAGAAAGGGAACAGAACTGATCTGATTGGCTTCATTTTATAAACAATGCCGAGGAAGCAACAGAGGGACAACACGGAGGCCAACAGTGTGAGGTCTGAAGTATTATCAGGCACGCAGGGCGGGTAGGAGCATCCCTGGGAATGCCTAGACCTTAACAGGTGGCAGGTGCTGGGAGCTATTATTATAGAATCTGGGAGTCTGGGAGCTCAATTGTGGATGAAGAGCTTAAATGAAAACAAAGCTGCCTTCTCATTTCTGGCTGTACAGAAAGGGCACTGACGGAGAAGGCTCCAGGCCTTTGGTTAGTGCTCTGCTTACTAAACTTAATTGAACCTTACAATCTATTGGTTGCAAAATACCATCGGCTCCATTTCACAGATGAGAAAGAAAGTTTCAGCAGGAATGAGTAACTTGTTTGCTCTCTGGTTAACGACAGAGCCCACACCTCAAGGCAAGGCTGATAATCCCAAGTATGGCTAGCCAAAGTCCCACCATGCCACCTTATTAGACTATTGCCACCATCACAGTGAAGACACCAGTGAGGGTACCTTTGCTCTGATCTAGTCACAGTGGCTCAAGGCTTTGCATCCATTATCTCATGCAATGTTCAATAACCCTCAGATACTAGTGTCTGGGGAGATTTCGGATACAATATATCCTTATCCACCACTTAAGCATGATATCTACCCTGGAAAAAAGGAAAATGGGGCCCAGAAGCCAGATTTAAGGGTACACACTTGTAATCCCATCACCTGGGAGGCTGAGACAGGAGACCCTCCCGGTCAAGGCCCACTTGAACTACATACTGAATTCTAAGTCAGCCTGCGTTACCAAGAGAGACCATAATCTCAAAAATAAAATGACCTGTCCTCCCAATTCCAGTTGACTCCAGATATTCAGCCATTTCTCTACATCCTTTGTCACCTACTTTTTTCACCCAAAGTCAAATGATATCAGTGTCATTTCTTAGATGGGAAAAATAAGGCCTCCAAGACGGACTGGCTGCACAGTCCCCAACAAAACAGAGTGCCCCATGAGAAGAACAATTTGAGTTTCACTGCCTTCTGCCAGCTCGCTCCCAGTTATCACATAAACACCACACCAAAGCCTGTTCATGCTCTAACATGTTAGGTGCCCCTCAGGAAAGCTCTGCCAGTGTGTTTGCAGAGCTAGAATGTAATGGGGGTAAGACTCTGAGCCTGCCCCAGTAGAATCAGAAGTCAGAAGAGTAAGGCAGAGGGAGTACCCTACAGGGACAGCCCTGTCACTCACCTGGGCTAGCAGATAAGCCCATCTTCACCATGGAGACGGCAGTTGCCATCTCTGAGCCATCTGAGTCATCACTGTGGATCAGAGCCCAGTCTTCCAAAAATTCACTGACTAGTAAGGGGAAGAGGTTTCCCTTACTGTTGCGACCCATGTCTCTTAGGCAGACCTGGTAGCCACAGCCTTTAGTAGTTTTGAGGCAGCCGAGAACGGGGACTAGTTTAGTATTCTGGGTGTCTACTTGCTTTAGGTTATGCACACATTTCTTCTTCTAATAATGTACCCGTCTCCAAACAACATACTTAGCAATCTCGACCCTTCCCCGAGACCCTCATCTGTATTGAGATACACTTCTCTCTGAACAGTAGTATGTGTTTCCCTGTTCCTAATAGGAACCACATTTATACTGTTTCTGTTCAACTATGTGTCCAATGTAGTTTGGGGTACAAAAAATAAAATAAAAAAGCCAGTCTGTGCTGAACTGATTTGAGGTACATGCCCAGTAGAACAAAGCTGTGTCGTGTCCTCAACCAAACTTTTAGGGAGAATCTCCTACTGAGGAGGGTCTATGCATAATTGAGCATGCACCTGATTAAAATCAGATGCAATATGGGAAGGAACGTGTACAGTAGATAAATGATTATATAACCTATCAATCAAAGTAGGGAGCCACCTAAGCTACATCCTGTAGCAGCCAAACTCATTCTCTTGACTCTCATAAAAGAAAGAACCAAAGAGTAATGGGTATAAACGGAGGCTTCTCTGTCACAGTTGCTTTTAAATAATCACACAGAGACTTCTATTGATTATAAATGTTTGACTGTTAACTCCAGGCTTATAACTAACTAGTTCTTATACTTAAATTAACCCATTTCTATTAATCTGCTTATTGCAGCATGGTCGTGGCTTTACCAGTCCCCTGGCATCTTACTTCTTAGGCAGATGGCTCGCATCTCTATCAGTTCTGCCCCTCTTAGTCCAAGTCGTTAGTTTGATTGTTCCACCTAATCTTATCCTGCCTTGCCATAGGCCAGACAACTTTCATTATTAAACAATGGGAGTAATCCATATTCACAGCATAAAGAGAATCATTTCACAGCATCTCCCCACCCCTGCCTATTCAAAAGAAAGGTTTTAACCTTCACATAGTAAAATTACATATAACAAAACAATTATCAAGTAAGAACTACAGTTGCAGTATCTAGTCTACTTGTACCTGACAGACTTAGAGAAAAGATTTAATTATATATTATATCTTAGTGAATTTAAAGCTTTATATCTTTAATTGTATCTATAATTAAGAAAAACTATAACTATAGTAGTTATCTAGTGTTCAACTCCATCAAAGACCCCAGAAGGGTGAAATGCTACCTACAACAGAGACATTTTGCTGCCTAGACAGCCACCCAAAGTTCCTCTGTAATGTTGAAACATCCATCTTTGGCCCATAGGCCTATCACATATATAGACTTTCCTGTGAAGCACAGAATTTTGAAGGACTGTCCTACCTTGTCTTGGCAAAATTTGGCAATTGCCCTTTTTGCATCCTGTTGCTCCAGTTTGGGCAGTAATTGTCAGAAATTGAGGCAAGGGCAGTTTCTTTGCCCACATAGATAATTTTGCCATAAAGAAAATAAAGTCCCTGTAGAGTTTCATTGATGTCCATCATCTTTTCTGGAGATTGTTGGTGCTGCCAGGAGCAGATGTGTCTCACTGTCAAGAAAAGTGTAAGTTTTTAAACATATCAACTACCGTATTCTGTAGGTCTTTGAAATGTTTGAGGGCCATTTTTCTATTTGAAATATATCTCTGTATGACCTTGAAAACATATCTAAAATGACTATAAGTTTGACTATTATAGATAACTAACTGTATTTTTGTAAATCTATATTTCTTAGTTATACATTGCGTTTTTAATTGATCTGTATAAACACAATACCTAAAACAAGAGTAAAAATATACATACAGTATAATAAAATTAACTTTAAATTTGTATCAATAAACTAAAATCCATACCAATGTAAAATATTTTGAGATTAACAATTATTTTTTGGATTAAAGTAGATTCAATAATATACTCTTTTATCCTATTATTTCTATATCACATGTTGCCTAGACAGCAACCTGGGGCCCTTGAATACTCTCACTCATATAGGACAATCAGTAGACATGTGTCCCTCTCTAATCTCTACTATCATTCACTCTGAATACAGTTTCTTGGTACTTTTACAAATCTGTATGAGCCCCTTTCAATTCTTTGAATAAGAGATTAAGAATCTGGAATTCAGATCCCTATCACCAGTAACAGTGGGGATCAGGTTATGGGAAACACATCAGAAATCATAGGCCTTCCTGAAATAGCTTTGCAGCCATCTCTGCCGGATCAACTAGCATCCATACTTGAAAAAGGGAGGAGAAATCTGAGACACAGGGGAAAATGGCATCCATAAGGTCCCATGACCACATGGTTTTGGCTCCCAGGCCTGCTGGTTCCAAACTCTTTCCACCATGCTTAGGAAGGCAGAGTGATTGACAGGACCATCTTAAATCCCTTAGAGACATCTCGTTCTGCTTAGGTGAGGGATAACAGCGAGAGAGAAGCCATTTTCTGGGACTTTGTCCATTAACAGCTGAACTGGGGCTGCTAGTAACCCATAGAAGACCACTGGCTCCTAATCTTATAGTCGGAGAAAATAACATTAGAGCTACATAGATTTTTTGCTATGGAGATAGTAGTCATGCATGCTTCCTAGTATAGTTCTTACACTAATAAGGGTGTATTTAAGATTTTGTTTTTATATTATGTGTGTGAACATTTGCCTGCATTATGTATGTGCATAATTGTGTTGAATTCCTGAAGAGTGCCCAGTACAGTAAGTTCTTGCAACATGCCTACTGGGAGAGCAGCCTGCCATGGCAGTTTTTGAATGACTTATTTTAGCTCATCTCTCCCCTGGCTGTATTTTTCCTTAGACTTTTATTATTGCTGATATTATATTTTATACCCATGAATTAACCCATTTTCTGAATTCCCTGTTAA
This sequence comes from Alexandromys fortis, assembly GCF_014885135.2. Lineage (NCBI taxonomy): Eukaryota > Metazoa > Chordata > Mammalia > Rodentia > Cricetidae > Alexandromys > Alexandromys fortis. The sequence goes on from NW_026068174.1 coordinate 1,765,610, forward strand.
AATCCAGGTCTGTGAGGGCAAGGCCTTTTCAGTTTTTCCAGTTCCCATGCTCACAAAGCTTACAACGCTGACTGCATTCAGGCAAAGCAATTTTGGTCTTGTTTTAGCAACTTGATTATGATATGTAGGATGTCAAGTTTTCATTGTGTTTCTTCTCTATGGGATTTGATGAATTTCTTGTTTCTGAAAATTGGTATCTTTACTGCTTTTTAAACATTTCTAATCATTATCTCTTCAACTGCTTTTTTCTGCCCTCTTCTCTATCATCGGCTAAGATTCCAACTCACTTTGCTACTCTTTTAACAATTGTTTTTACTGTGTTCTGTTCTCTTTTTTTTCTAATATTCTTTTTTCTGTTATTAGATTAGGAAATTTCCCGCTAGTCTCCTTTCTAGTCTGCTAGTTCTCCTTCAGTCACTTCCAGTCTGCTATGAAGACCACCTAGTCAATTTTCAGGTCTTAGAATTGGTTTTGAATTAATTCTAGATTTTTTTTTATTTGGTTTTCCTTTGTGGAAATTGTTTCTCTGTTGATCTTTTTTTCAGTCTATTGTTGGGGTTGGTCATCTGTTTGGGTCTTTGTTTTTCATTATAAGCATACCTTGTGGCCATCAGCATAGTTAGAATACCTGCTAAAGGTATTTTCCTCAGGGCTTGGAATATAGCACAAAAGAACAACACTTGCCTAGCATGTAGGCATGTAGGCTGAACCTACAGCCTCCAATCTCTCTCTCTCTCTCTCTCTCTCTCTCTCTCTCTCTCTCTCTCACACACACACACACACACACACACACACACACACACTTTTCTCATACTTTCAACATCTGGTTCATCTCAAATTCAGTTTCCACTGATGGCTTTTCTCTTAGTTCAACTGATATGCAATAGAAATTCTAGATTCAGTTATGTTCCCCTTAATAATACTGTTTTTTTTTTCCTTTAAAGAACAATCACTTGCAAGGACTCAAATCTCAGAGGTTGTCTGCTCTGTGCTGTGTGGAGTAGCAGCTAAAAGCCAAGTTCTGTCTTTTTTTTTTCCTTTGCCAAGTTTTTTGGTGTCTGCCTTGCACATGCATAGTTCAGAAATCAAAGAACTGGACTGTTCTTTTTTATCGTTGATGTTATAATTGTAGGTTGTTGTTTGATTTTGAGCCATGCTAAAATTTAACTTTTTTTTTGAATTTATGTAACATATTTAGAGCTGCCCTTCTGTGGCACTCTCCTAGAGCATACTTCTTCCACTTCCTGGTTACAGTGCCCACCCTGAAGCCTCTGTTCTGATTCTTCAAGTCAGAAAATCAAAGGGTCTTCTAGATGTGCGCTAGCCACTCAGGCAGTGTTGCTAGCTAAGTCCTGCCATTGGCAGGTTAGTTTTATGTCAACTTGACACAAGCTAGTTAGATGAGAAGAGGAAACATCAACCGAGAAAATGCCTCTGTAAGATAGAGCTACAGGCCAGCCTAAAGGGGATTTTCTTAATTAGTGATTGATACAAAAGGACCCAGACCATTGTGTTTAGAGCCACCTCTGAGCTGGTGGTCCTGGGTACTCTAAGAAAGGAGGTTGAGCAAGCCATGTGGAGCAAGCCAGTTAGTTAGCAGCACCCCTTCACAGCCTCTGCATCAGCTCCTGCCTCCAGCTTCCTGCCCCGTTTGAGTTCCTGCCCTGACTTCCTTAGATGATGAACAGTGATGGGGAAGCATAAGCCAAATAAACCATTTCCTCTCTGAGTTGCCCTTGGTCATGGAGTTTCACTCTACTAAGACAGCAGGGGTGGGGAAAAGGCATCAAAATGGAAAAAATTTGGACTGAAAGGATAGCACAGCAGGCAAGTGCTTGCCAAGCCTCACAACCTAAGTTCAGTTTCTGGAAGGCATGGTGGAGGGAGAGAACTGATTTTCAAAAGTTGTCCTCTGACCTTAGCACGTGAGTTGTGTCATTCATACATACACATGACACACAATAACAACAACAATGACATGTAAAGCCAGAGCAGGGAAGACAGCTCAGGAGGTAAAAAAAAAAAGCTTCAGAACCTAAGTTTGATTCTCAGGAACCCACCAATAAGTAAGTAAATAAGTAAATGCCACAACCAGGCATAGTAGCAAAAATCTATAATCCCAGGGAGTCCCAGGGAGGCAGAGACAGGCAAGGTCCCTGGGCTCATCAGCCAGCCATATCTAGTTGGTGATCTCCAAGCCAGTGAGAGACTCTGTCTCAAAACACAAGCTGGAAGATTCCTCAGCCGTGATACCCAACCTGAGGTTGTCCTCTGGCATGCATACAGCTCACACACAGACAGACAGGTCAGACAGACAGATAAACAGAGAGAGAGAGAGAGAGAAAGACAGAGAGAGAGAGAGAGAACCAAAACAGAAATCTCATTCTATTCCTTTAGTGTCCTAAATTAGTCACCTCTGTCTTAGAGCAGGAGTGTGATTCTTGGGGGTGGAGCTATAGGGCTGTGGTACCCTATGACAGAGCAGGGGTTTCCCCTTTTGTGTTGACGTGCCCACAAGGCACCTACCTACCATTTGATTCTGGAACCTCTGCTCCCACTGGCTTGCTGACTCCCAGTATTCCCCCTTCACAGATAAGAAGGTTGATGCCAGGGAACAGCGTATCCCCCAGTGTGGTGTAGAGCTGAAACACCTTTGACCCCACCTCACCGCATACTATATGGACCAGTGAGCAGACTCCAAAAAAAAAACTGTCACACATTCAGATGTGCGCGCGCGCGCACACACACACACACACACACACACACACACACTGCCATGGCACTGCTGTGATTCAACAAGTCTCCTACCTTCTCTCTTGCACCCCCTAGAGTTTACTTGTAATGAAACAGCCAGGAGCATCCTAAAACAGCCATTTAACAGGCTCATGTGGAACCTGTTAACTGGCTCAGAAGCTTCATGCCTAGTGAAAGTCCCCAGAAAGGGGAGCAAGGCTCTTCATGATCTCCTTCCCTGCCCAGACCTCATCTCCTGCTACTTCCCCCTAGTCTGTGAACTTGTAAAGTTGGTCCTGCCTAAGAGCCCTTCTCTCAGTCCCACTCAGTCAGGACGCTGGTTTTCTCAGATCTACCCTGCAAAAGAGCAGGGACTGCCGACCCCACACTCGGCCCCTCAGCCTGCCCTGTTGTCTAACAGATCCCGTAGCATGGCCTGATAGGCTGTGTATTCACTCCGAACTTCCATCACCTGCCCTCCGCGGATTGGAAAGACCTCCCATTGTTCTGGTCGCTGCTCTGTAGCTACAGTCTCCATGGTGCCGGGGATATGGCAGACCCCAGAGAAAATCTACTTAATAAACAGTTACCTGAATCAATATTTAATTAATAATTTGGTCTTAGAATGATTTAAGGAATGTTCAAAAATACAGATTTCTTTTTAAGTCCCTGGTTCTTGGCTCCTGGATTCTTAACAACCTAGTGAGACTAAATCCCCCCAATTCTAGCCTTTTTGGGTTCCAGGTTCTTCATCTGTAAAATAGAGAAAATTCTTCACAGCCCTGAGGGCTGTGGCTCAAAGTACTTAAGAAGGCTTTTATGTAAATATGCTTAGTGCCCTATCAAGCATACTGAAGATACCTGGTGATTGGAAATCTATTTATAAATAAAAGATAAGCTTTAGGATTACACAAGGAAATGTAAGAATGGGGATGTCCAGAGGACTAGACCTATCCGACTCTGAGCAGTGGAACTCCGAGCTTAGAGGAAAGGCTCTGCCCCGCATCTCCTCTTTTTTCCTAGCATGTGAAACCTTGGTCCTTAGCCTTCCTGGTTGTCTCTAACACATGCCCTACAGATCCTCTTTCAAATCTTGTTCCCAGGATCTAGGGACATGATGTCCCCTTTCCCAAGTCTTCTCGGCAGGAAACAGATTGTTTGCTGTGTGCCGAGCTCTGCCTTTGCATCTTCAAAGCTGCTTCCCCTCTGCTGATCCCGAATCCCCACTCCTACCAATCCTGTGAGCCCCGGAGCCCCAGGGACTCGCTAATGGAAGCAGGCTCCAGTCTCTAACCCAAACAAGATGTGAGATCAGAGAAAAGCTCAGGGGGAGAGAAGAGGGGGCACTCTGCTGCAGAGGACAACAGAGCTGGAAACCACACTGTGCCTCTGTCCCAGTGCCAGCTGCCTTCCACGTCAGCACTCACATTCCTTGGCAGTGCCAGCCCAGAGCCCTGATCTCAGTGAGCAGGCAGGCCAGCCACAGTCATCCAAAGCATAGCTTCTCCAGGCAGGTTTCTGAGCTGCCTCAGAATCCTCTCCACTGCCTCTATTTCAGTTCCAACTTCTAGAGAAGCAGTGTGGTCAGAGTCAGGTGGTGAGTCCTCTCCAGAAGTGCTCCCCCGGCCCCATTTCTTCTGAAGTTGACCTTCACTTAGGGCCTCTGTGCTCCCCAAGATGTGACCCCCTTTTATATACCCTCACCTGGACTAGTCAGAGTCTCCTTGGTACCCCTCCTCACATCTGCTCCTATGGCCCACACAAATAAACACACACAATCACCTTCTCTTTGCAATTTCTGAATCATTTCAGAGGCTCTGGAAGCAATCTTTCCAAAGCCCCAATGCATGAGCTCTGAGGATTAGAGTCCCAGTGGAGCTCAGTCCCAGGAAGAGCAAGTATAAGCTGCTGCAAAAATGTCCATTCCCCTGCCGTCTGTCTTCATGCGCGCACCCAAAGCAAATTCTAAAGTCTATTTAGTTCGCAAGAGTTCTTAGTGCCTGTTACATCTTTCCATTCTCTGCAATGGCCCCAAGGAACCCATGATTTCACCCATTTTACAGGTGAAAGAGCCAAGGTACAGAGAAAGAAAACAGGACCCCATCATCCAGATGAGCGAATGCAAGCATTAAGATGTGAAAAGCAAGTCTTAGGAGGGCCAGGGTTAGCAAGGTTCCTGCCAGGTCTTAGAATGGCCAGAAAGCTTTTGGTTGGTATATTTGTTACAGGTTTGTTGAGTAATGTGTGTAGTGTGAGCCTCCTCTGAAAGCCTTTTGTGTTTAGCAATGATTGCTTCCTAGTCATGCATACACACACACACACACACACACACACACACACACACGGGACAGGACCACAGGGTGTGGGGACTAGCCCAAACGTGGACTTCAAACCTCTCTCAATACCTCCTCTGCTTCCCCTCTTGTTGTGCTCCAGAAAAGCTCCCAGTGGGGTTCTCAAAACAACTATTTCCTGGCTATGGATTTTCCAATACCAATACTAGAATCCTTTCTTCACTTTCTAGGTTGCTAGAAGACACGCCCTCCCTCCCACCCTCTTTCCACCCTAGTTCCCTCCATCTTGGTTCTAGGCATGGACCACAGTCTGTAAGAGACTCACCTGCTTTGACTTTGTTGCTAGTCTTGTAGTGCCCAGGGCCCCATGCATGCAACATCCCCAGGACCGATTTGCCTTGGTTTTGCTTGCAAAGGAAACAGGTCCCTCTTCTCCAGCCCCACCAGATGGACTGTCATCCTTAAGGATGGACTTGTGCTTGCATTTACATTCCACCTTCTGTCGATCTTCTGTAGCTGAAATCTGCATGTTCTGTTTGTCAGAAAGCAGAGCGTGCTGCCTGTGTGCCTAACTGCTCACTTTCCCAGTATGGCTAGGTGGCCCATTTTGTGATTCTCTCTTCCACAGAAAAGGCATGTGCAGAGCCTTATGGGAAGGAGAATGCGCTGAAATCTGCCAGCTTGCTGCAGTCCAGACAGCTTGGGCTGGATCTCCAGGCACTGTGGTTGGGTTTGTTTGTTTGTTCTCTGTGGGTTGGAGGGACCGACTGTAGCATCAGCCATCTCTTGTCATTGAATCTTTGCCTCCTCTACCCCATCACCAGGGGCTGGGAATGGTCCCATCCTTGTCACTCGTTACTTCTGGTCCCATATTTCTAAGGGTCTTGCCTTAGAAAACAAGTCCTCCCTGCGATGGAGACCTCAGCAGAAATCTGTGTGTTCTGTTGGAATATGGCTCATCCAAAAGTGAGAGACTAAGACCACAAGCAAATGCCCTGTCTGTCTGTGGTACCCGTATCAGTGACTCTGTTCATCGCTGGGACAAAATGCCAGACAATTTGACCGACAGTTCATGGTGGTAGGGAAATCACGGCAGCAGGAGCGTGGGGCAGTCGGTCCCATTTTGTCTGTGGCCAGAAAGCAGACAGAGATGGACGCTGGTGCTCAGCTCACTCTCCTTTAACTCAGTGTGAACCCATGGAGTAGCACCATGTGGAGAGAGGACAGCTCTAGTTACACCCCTAGGTACACAGCTCTAGGTTACACCCCTAGGTGCACAGCTCTAGTTACACCCCTAGGTGCACAGCTCTAGTTACACCCCTAGGTGCACAGCTCTAGTTACACCCCTAGGTGCACAGCTCTAGTTACACCCCTAGGTGCACAGCTCTAGTTACACCCCTAGGTGCACAGCTCTAGTTACACCCCTAGGTGCACAGCTCTAGTTCACCCCATCACAACAGGAAACTCAAGGTAGTCAAAGCTCAGAAGCTGGTCTGTCGTGAGGACTGGAGTTCAGATCCCAGCACCCATGCTGGATGGCTCATAAGTGCCTGCTGTAACTCAGCTCCAAGAATCCTGGTACTCTCTTCTCAGATCTACACAGACACACATACATACACACACACACACACACACACACACACTAAAATAAATAAAAGGGGAAGCCTATCCCACTCTTTACTTCCTGGCTTAAGCTGCAATCACTTGTTCCTATCTACACTCCGCCATACGATATTATCCTTTGTCTTCACCAAAGGCCAAACCAAGAGAGCACTTGGTCTTGAGATTTGAACCCCTAAACTAGAAACTAAATTAACCTATTCACAGTAACTTAACCTGCCTCACATGCCCCCTCATAGTGATAAAACCAGCTAGGACAGGGTTCGGAAAATAGATCATGGGTCTCATTCCTTGATGGGGTCATTTCATGTGAGAAGAGTATGAGTAGGCATGGGGGCACGTGCCTATAATCCTAGTACTTTAGAGCCTGAGGCAGGCAGGCAGTGAGTCAAAGGGCAGCCTGGGATACTCAGTGGGACTTTCTTAAAAGAGAAGGAGGATGAAGAGGAGGAAAGGGCATATGGATGGAGCTGTCACAGAAGTCATGCCCTGCACCTTGTTTAGGTCTCCTCCTAGATGACCCGTTCTCTGTTGCTGTGAAAAACACCGCGGCCAACAGCAACATGGGGAGAGGAGGACTTGTTTCTCCTTACAGCTTGCTAAGCAGCAAGAAAACAAGTCATGGGAGATGCTCAAGGCAAAAACCTGGAGGCAGTAACTGAGCCACAAAGGAAGGCTGCTTACTGGTGGGTTCCCTTTGGTTTGCTCAGCTTGCCTTCTTATACCACTCAGGACCACCACCTAGAAGTGGCACCATGCCTGGTGGGCTGGGCCCACAACCTTGCTTCCAGGCGATCTGATGGGGACATCATCCCAAGTGACTAGTTAGTGTCAAGATGACAAAAGCTCAGCATCACACCTTCTTAAAGGTCCCACCTCATGATAGAGCATCAGTCTGGGTGGATGCAATAGGCTGAAACTCTGGTCCTCTCATTGAAAAGAAGGGAGGTAGAGAGTAGAGAAGAAACTATTCAAACACACACCAAGTAGGTGTCTGCCGTGTGCTGTTAGAGAAAGACAAAGCATTTCCGGGAGCCATGGAACAATGGACACCCATCCACTTCAGCTGTGCTGTCTGCTTCTGCTGGAAATGGGGACAGTCTGTTCATGTCCCATAGGGATTCCTAAAGATCCTTCTGGAACTGGGGGTTTAGCTCAGTGATAGAACCCTTGCCTAGCAAGCACATGTTCCTGGGTTGGGTTCTCAGCTTGGGGGCGGGGGAGTGAGGGGGGAGATCCTTCTGGAAATAGATCTCTTGTCAGCAAGGCTGAAGAAAAACAAAAGTAGGCCCTGACTTTTCTGTGCTGAACCAGAGACTAGGAAGAGCAGTTCTTCTGAGGACAGGCACGAAAGAGGCAGAGTCGATCCCCGCGTGCAGAAGCAAAAACAAGGCAGAGAAGCCAGTGGCCCCTGCACCAGAGCTCTCCGTGGGGACCGTGTATCTGCTCGGCCCCTGAGGCATTTTGTGTTTTGCTTCAGTGAACTGTGCTGAGGGATCAAAGAAGGAGCACCTCATGGGAGAGGTGAAATGCCAGAGGGGTAGGTCTTTTGAGGGATGTGCTTCCTCTCTCCAAACACACCTCAAGGGAGCTACCGGTACTGCATGCATTACCCACCTCATTCTCTGTATTTCTCTATGCCCCGCCTACACACTTCTGAGCCTCTGGCCTGCTCCATGCACCACATGCCTGCCAAGTAAGATGTTTCCTACAGATTTCCCTGAAAGAAACATTACATAAGCCCAGCGTGAAGGAGCACACGGAGTTCCATGGAGTCACACAGAGTCAGCAAAAGGTCACTCTTTACGTTCCATTACCAGACAAAGGTGCTAATTCAACAGGGCCTGGGGAGCACCCTGCAGCGTGATGATTCCAGAGTTTCCCATAGTACTCAGTACTTGGTTTTATAAGCGTGGAGCAGGCTTGGAAAACTCTGAAAATGAACACACCTGCCATCCCCAGCGTTTGTCACCCTGAAGACTGCGTGCCTTGCAAACACAGTTTCCTGTTCCTGAACGGAGGGTAAGGTCCTCCAGCCCAATTCCATTTGTGCCCCGTGATGATAAACTGAAGAGCTGGACCCCAAAAACCAAGCCGTGTTTCCTTTCTTAATTCATCGCTCGTTTATTCACTTGAAAATCTAAGACCCGGAGTCCCTGCTCACAAGCAACTCAGGTTCGTGGTAGGGAAGCAATCAAATCAAGAAACATTGTAGTGGGTGTTCTGAGAGAACACCCAGAGCTATGGGAACATAAGAAAAAACCCCTGAGAATTGGGGAGATGGCTCAGCCAGGAAAGTACTCTCTGGGCCATCATGAAAACTAAGTTGGGTCCCTGGAAATAGCATTCAAAAGTGAGGCACAGTGGTGCATCCATGTACTCCTAGTCCACGGATGTAGAGATGGGAGGATTCCCAAGGCTCACTGACTAGGCACGCCAGCCAAATCAGTGGATTCCAAGTTGATCTCTTGTCTCTACAAATGCCACCTGCACAAGCATGAATTGTATAGGCACACACACGAGTGCATGCATGCACAAACACACATACAAAGAAAAAAGTACAGAAACCATCATTGATCTAGATTCAAGGGAGATGGTGTCAGGAGGCTTCCTGGAGGAGGCAACAGCTGAGCTGAGTTTTGAGTAGGAGAAGACCAGCAAGATATAAAAAATAAGGAGAAGGTGGTGCAGGCGAGGAGCAAGGCATGGTAGAGCACGGGGCCGCCAAGGCAGTAGCCTAACATAGACTCAGCAGAAAGGAGGGCTCGTGAAGCAGCCACTGAGATCTCCTCAAAGAATGAGCAGCAATGAGCTTCTCCCAGTGCCACTCAAGGGCAGGGCTTGACTGCTGGTGTTTGATGTCTCTGTGCCACCCACAGGAAGGCCAGTGATCCGTCAGACAGCCTCTGCTGGAAGACCAGCCTTGCCAACACCTGCTCACTGCCTCTGCCCTCAGCCACCCCTCCTGCCCCACAATCTGCCTTGACTCACCGTGCTGAGCTTGACCTGTGGCATCTGCCCACTCCTCCTGGCTCATTGAGACAGTTCCTGGAAAGCAATCAAAATAAAACGTGTTTTGGTGGGAATGGTTTAGCAAGAGGTCCTTTCGGGTCCCTCTGGAGTGTCCTGCTGTGCCTGTGTTCTCACCGTGGGGCTGTAATTCAATTTTAAATGGAAAGTACAAGCAAGGCTTTTTAGAAATCACTCACCTGCAGCCTGTCATTATAACTAAAATTCAGAGACAGAAAGTGACTTCCCCGGCAATCTAGACTCAGCAGAGGATCTTCTGACCCTCTGGCCACTGAGCATCTTAGGAATGGCTTCTGTGGTAAACAGGAGTTGACAGTCTGGCAAACCCATGACTTGAACTCGGAATCATTTCTTGACAGCTCCCTGGAGGTCCATAATGATCAGGCTCCCCTAGCAAACAACCAATAGTCAACGTCCATTATCCAGGCATTCAACAGCTAGTACCTGGGTGCCTCCTTCATGACAGATTCCATAGAAGACACTGGGGAGCTGTCTTAATCCATCTCTATTGCTATAGTAGAATGCCTGAGAATGGGTTCTGTATAAAGTAAGGAAATTTTATCAGCTCCTTCATTGCAGAAGCTGGAAAGAAAGTTCAAGAACCCGGCGTTGGACTTTTCTCAGTTTCTGGGGCCTTTACGCTGCATGAGCTCACGATGAGAGCCGAAAAGCAAGCAGGGATGTGCAGAAGCTAGTCCACACTGACAGACAGTCTCACTTCACAGAGCCTGTCTCATGGGAGGCCACGAACCCAGTTCCATAAGAACTCCATGAGTGCCACTCACAAGCCTACTCAGTTCTTACACGTCCCACCACCTCTTAACAATGTTACACTGAGGACCACGTTTCATCCTGAGCTGCACAGGAAACCAACCGTATTCCAGCTACACGGGAGGCAAAGTAAAACAATACCCAAGCTGGGGAGTTTGCATACCAGCAACATAGACAGGTGGTAAACGCGGAGGTGCAGCATAAAAATAACTCGGACCAGGACCAGAGGCTGCGCCGAAGGAGAATCGGGGAGACCTTCCTCGCTGTTGAGGAAGTATCCAAGGAGACTAAGAATGGAAGGGGGCATAAGCTAGGGAAATTGGGAAGGAGGGAGAGGGCTAAACAAAGAGAAAAGCCTTCCATATGTATGAAGGTGGGGACGTCCAAGCAGGCTGGAGAAACACTGTGGTCACAGATGTCTGTGGAAGTGGAGATGTCCTAGTTAGCTTGTCAACTTAAGATAACCCAGAGTCACCTGACAACGGACTCCCAGTTGAGGTGGCGTTCAGATCACGTTGGTTAGTGGACATGTAGATGGAGGTCTGTCTTGCTTGCTAATTGATAAACAAAGGATCGAGCCACCGTGGGCAACACTATTCCCTAGGCAGGTGGCCCTGGGTTGTATAAGAATATTAGCTAAGCATAAACTTGTGAGCAAACCAACACGCAGTAGCCCTCTATAGCCCCTGCCCCTGGTTTCTGCTTGAATTCCTGCTCCGATTTCCCTCAAAAATGGACTATGACCTAGAAGTGTAAGCCAAATAAACCCTTTCCCTCCCAACTTGCATTGCCTACATGCCACAAAAGGGCACCAGATATCATTATAGATGGTTGTGAGCCACCATGTTGTTGCTGGGAATTGAACTCGGGACCTCTAGGAGAACAGCCATTGGTCCTAACCTCTAAGCCATCTCTCCAGCCCCCACAAGTTGCAGTCAGATTGTTTATCACAACCACAGATGGCAAACTAGAATGAGAAGGGTGGTGATGAAAGGTATTGGGTGTTACTGTTTGGGTGAAGGGCCTAACATTGTCTCTGAAGGGTTTGGCATCAATCCTGAATACCTGTGGCTGAGTTTTGAGCAAGAAGAGGGATAGAGATTACGTGGCTTTAGCTAGATAAACCTAGACACTTGTCTGGGGATTTAGGATGGTGACAAGGACATTGTGAGGAGGGTTGCAAAGTGACTAGGATACTATGATGCAAAGGGCCATCCCAGCCAAGCCTTTGATGGGTTCCCAAAAACCACCATTACTGTTGCAAAGACACCAACAAAAACTAGTGAGCATATAGGATTTGATTTAGAAGTCCCATTCTGATCCTCTGGGAGACATAAAGAATGTGATGTCATTGCTATAAACAGTGCAGAGAATCCTAGATTATGGAGTCTAAACCATAACTTGACAGAGTAGGAAACCATCACAGAGACAGCAACGGCTCATCCAAGGCCACTTAGTCTCTGCCTTGATTCAGAAAGAAAAATAGTTTGAAGAGAACTAGATTGTGAGTCCCTGCTCCAGCCTTTCATTCCTTTTAAACACACTCAAGAAGTTGCTGTCTGTCTCTGAGCCTCAGTTTCCCCACGGGTCAAACAAGAATATTGGGTCAGAAACAGCTGTGATTACTTCTGTCTCTGAGGCATGCTGTGTCTTCTATCAGATGAGACAAGAAGGAAGGCAGCTTTGCAAACTGCCTGCTGCCATTTGCTAGGGGAGTCGACAGCTAGCAGCAGGTGGTGCCAGCCCCAGGTGGCTGCAGCAGGAGAGGACTGGAGGAAGAAGGGAGGGGCATTAGCATTCTCCCAGTGCATGCTGGGAAGCTGGCAGGGTCCAGACGGACAGCAAGCCCTCTGACTCCTGTGGAGTCATAGACCGCTTGAGAAGAGCCACTGCTCCCCTGTTGCCGTGACAACTTGTCTCTGGATTGAGCTCATTTTCCCAACACTCAGCTCTCAGAGCAGCACCCAACTGACCTACCAGCAGAGACCAGATAACCTGGAGGGCAGGGGATAGAGAGATGGGACTGGGCTGTTCAGAATGCCAGAGTGTAATTGAGATCCAGATGTGTCTAAGGACTGCAGGGACAAGGATGCTGGCGGCTGGGGAGAGGCGAGGATCTTTACATCGCAAGCCAGCCCCGTTTCACAGACCATTACCTCCCTTAGCTTTCACGTGTAGAAGGAATCCAATGTTAAGTTCACAGCCGCCTGTTCTGCAGTGAGATTGCTGTGTGACCTTGGGCGGGTCATTTAATGTCTCCAAACCATGGTCTCCAACTGTAAGATGTCCCTAGCAGTTTTGTCCCAAGAAGCCATGCTCTGCTCCTGCCTGAGCTGCTAGCTGTGAACGGGAGCCAGTGGAGACATTTGAAGAGTCTCCATGTGGGAAATGGAGTCTTTTTTAAAGCGTAAAGGGTTCTAGTGATCTCATTTTATTTCCATATCGTTATGGGGACACTGAAAAGCTGATTTTCTGGACATTTCTTTCTTCAGAAGAAAAGAATGCTTTAGGGAGCGATATATTAGGTAACCGCTGATTTGAAGTCAAGAGGAAATGGGAGCCACGTCTCTCTGAGAGTATAAAAGCCATTAGGGGAAGAGGATTTTTCTTATCAGTCTTCAATTTTTCACAGAGATACGGTTTAAGACGTCTATTTGTGTAAGGTGAGGGATTTCAAAGCTAAATATCCCTCCTTCAGGGTGCTGTCAAACCATTTCCTCCCGGCCCACCTGCCTCTCCCATCTGCTTCTTCAGTAGAAGCTGGAGCCAACTCTGGGGATTGCTAAACAGACATTGTTTCAAGAGACCCTGCTCTGTCAGCAAGTGAAAACCGTCCCCAGAGGGGCAAAAGCCCACACAGAGGAGGACAGGACCCACCGTTCTTCCTCTTTCCAGCTTCCTGTGACTCTGAGGAAGGTGTGATCAGGACCATTTCAGGATACAGACCCTCCGCTCTTGAGACATAGGACCCTCTGGCTCCCCAGTTCCAGCCTTGAACCACTTGGGACTCTGAGCATTTCCTCCAGGCTGAATTCCCTGGACATTACTCCAGTCTTCCCACCTTGGTTTTAAAATGGCAGCAACCAGGTGTCCTTCAACTTCTTGCCTTGTGCTCACATTGAACTATTCCACTGCCACCACCCAGTCTCTCATTCTTGGCCATGGAAGATAGGTCTCAGGGACTTCAAAGTCCTCAAGATCTCATGCAAAACTTTGGTGAACTGGTGTCCATTGGGGAGGGGGCGGGGCTAGATCATCTCATTCATTCCAATCCTCAAGCAGTCATTGTTTTTTTGTTTTCTGTTGCTGGGGTAAAATACTATGAACAAGGCATGTTGTAGAAGAAAGGGTTCATTTCGGCTAAGGGTTCCAGAGGGAGAGTCCATACCGATAGGAGGTGGGGTGGCTAACAGCAGAAGCAGAAAGTTGAGAGATTACATCTGCAGCCACGAGCTCGAAGAAGAGATACAGAAGAGGGCAAGGCTATGAACTCTAAAAATCTGCTCTCAACCACATACTTCTAGCAAAGGCTGCACCACCTCCCCAAACAGCACCACAAACGGGGACCCAAGCATTCAGATACCTGAGCCCGTAGGGGACAGTTCTCATTCGAGCCGCCTCAGCTGGGGACTACCTTGTCGGGCCCTCTGAGGTGTTCTTGTTTCACCTTGTATCCACCACAGAAGCTGGAATTCGGCCAATATATGCAGGGGGAAAGTGAGCGTGGCCACCACTCCCACCTAGTTCTGCTACACGGGGTATGACATGTGCTGAATCGCATAGCACTGAGCCGTGCGTCTCTGCTCAATAAAACTCATCTAGGAGGGAAGGAGAGAATTAGAGAAGCAAATGGGGGGTATCAGAGGCAGGCGAAGGTCAAGGAGATGCCAAGACTCAAGTACACACAGACCTGTTGGAGATGCCAAGTTCACAATGCGAAGTAAAGAATGGGCCTCAGAAGGGAAGGGGTGGGATTGCCTCAGTGAGGCCAGCAAGGACTTGAGATGCTTTAGCCTGTCAATCACCAACTGCAGAGGCACTAGGCTGATATAAAGAGCCCTTGACTCTGAAATTGGGAGCTGGGCATCTATGTTATATCCTATTATTTGTCATCAGTGTGACCTTAGGAAAGGCTCTTCAACCCCCAGTTATTTCGCTTATAAATGAGATGTTAGCCTGACCTCACTTGCACTGCTACTGCCACAAGGGTCGGGTATGACACTGGGGGTTATAATGAGGAAGATGATGGCCACCAACAGAGGCTACGCCGGCAGATTCCAGCCATTTGAAAGTCAATCTTCTAGTTCCTTGTTATACTAACCCGTACTATAACAAACACTTCGTGACCCAATGAGTGTCAACAAAACTAACCTGAGGTCACAGGTATGCTAAACCCTTGACTACCCCCCTCCCTCCCTCCCTTCTTCTCTCCCTCTCTCTTTTTCCTCTCTTCCTCCCACCCCCTTTCCCCTTTCTCTCTCCCTCTGGTTCTCCTCACCACCAACTCCTGTCTGACTCCCCTACTTGTCTCAAGCCAAGTCCCATACACTTCCTCTAACACAGGCAGCTCTGCCTTCATGAACATCACCACAAACTGGGAACCAAGCGTTCAAACCCCTGAGCCTGTGGGGCACATTTCTTATTCAAGCCACCACAGCTGGGAACTCTCTTGCTAGGACCTCTTAGGTGTGCTCCTTTTACCTTGCCTTTTAAGGAACACCACCCAGGCCTCGGTCTGTGTGAGACCAGGGCACGTCACTATTGCTCTGCATCTTCCACTCATCCTTCACCCCAAACTGGAGGCCCCTTGTGCACTCCACCATTTCCCCAATTTCTATAATCATTATTGGTAAATGGAAAACAAAGGGACCGTCTATCTGAAGTTCAAGTGATGGAGGACTTTAAAATGTCCCGGGTTTCCTTGGGAGACAGAGACCTTAGAACCCTCTACTGAAAATAGGCAAGATCACTATATTTGAACTTGAGCTGTGGCAATGCTGAGACCAAGGTGGCCCCTGCAGTGGGAGGTTCCCAGAGTGCGTGTGACAGGCTAGTTAAGCGCAGGGAATTCTTCCTTCTTCCCATCCCCAGGAGGCGAGTTCTGGGTAAGGCTCCATCTGGCCACACGTGATAAATATATTTCTGCTCAGGAGAAACAAGCCGCCACAGAACGTCTGCATGGGAGGCAGTTTCCTTTTCTTTCGAACCACACCAAAAGGAGCCCAACCAATGGACCAGAGGGAGAAGGAGACCAAGGCAGAATTGGAAAAGTGACTGAGGAAAAAGGCTTCGTTTACTAAAACCCGAAAAACAAAAGTACTGAACGTGCGTGTGTGTGTGTGTGTGTGTGTGTGTGTGTGTGTGTGTGGTGTGTGTTGGTGCCATGTGTTTTTGAAAAGAAAAATGGGATTTAGAGGCTTGCTGGTGTGGTGGCTGTTGCTTGCAGGGACAGGCATGGCAGAGGCAAGAGACATTCTGCAGGCAGATGGCCGTGTGTTTTGTCATTAATACCATAGCCACTTATGGAGTGCATACTTGGGATGAGGTGAGGCGGTTCCGGTTTCCCATCATTCCGCGGGGCACCACTTGAATGCCGTCCAGTCATTCCGACTCCGCCTTTGCCACTGCTGTCGCCCCTGAGATATGGCTATTCTGTATGTACTCCCAGCATTTATTTTAAATTGCCTTACTTTTTAAATCGAAACACCAACCTGAGATTTAGCCATGTAATCACAGGTGGGAAGCCACTGACTATGTTTTCTTGATTGTATATTAAAATAAATACATAATCATCAATGTCCGAGTTTATGCCAGGTGAAGTTCCCTTGTCTGCAATTAGTGACACTCACATTGCAAGCTGAGAAACGCTCCTGCATGATGAAGTGCGTCTATTTGGACAAAGTACACCTTTGTATAATAGAAAACCCTTCAACTAAGTGGCTCGAACAAGATAAAGGGAAGAGATGGGCAAATCCAAGGCCTTGAGTGGCGACTTTGGGATAACTAGAGGGTCAGATTCCTGTTTTTCAGTCCCATCATCCCAACCTGCTCTGCTGCTCACTGAGCTGCTTCATAGGCCAAGTATCACCCATCTCTTCTATGCTCTGTGAGGCAGCAGGAAGGCAAGAGCAATGATGCCCAATTAAGTCATCTCTCTTTAAGGAGATTCTCCTCAAGTTCCTCAAATGAGTTCTTTTCTATCCTAAAGGACCTTATCAGATGGCCGTCTATACCTGACTTCAAGGGAGCAGGCTTTGGAGCGTGATGAGAATCAGATTTTTAGGTAGTTCTTGAACCCCGAGCATACCCCCATTTGACCTCCTTTTTTGTCTGATCTTGCTATGATTTTGGTATTGACTTTTTAACCACCTTCTCCAGAGCTAGAATTTCAGAAAAAGTAGGTAGTTACCACTGTTCTCTTTACATCTAAAATGGAATCCTGCTTCAGAACCTCACTCACTGCCCTGAGGTAGATGAACCCTCTTGACCTTAAGTCTGGCTCCTACTTCACCCTAGGTAACGGTGTTCCCTAGAAACCCCTTCCAGCTTACCTATACCCTAACCTAGGTTCAGCTTCTCGGGAATCGGGAATCTGTTGACTCCCATTAGAGTTTCCTGTGTCCCTGCACAGCCCCTTAGCATCTCCCCAGCTTCTCTAGCTACCTCACTAGGTCACTGGAGCAACAGGGTTGCCACATGGCCAAGGTCATGCTGTTGAAATATGTCCAGATCATCGCCCTCCCAGAACCAGATGGGTTCCAGAAAAGGCAGGAGATATAGCCTAGGGGTAGAGCGTTTGCCTAACACAGCCCAAGCCCTGAGTTCATTCCCCAGTGCCATACATAGCACAAGGACCAATGAGTTCCAGGCCTTCTTTCCCTTCCTGTTTTCCTTTGAGACGTTTCTTCCTCTCCAACTGGCTTACATTGTTACATACTAAAAAAAAAATAAAATAAGAAGCATTCTCTAGCTGGCTGATGGCAACAGCTTTGAATTCAGTCTTTACTGCTTTCTAGTCTTATAAAATGTCGAGTCTTCAGCAGGTGCTCGTGTCTCTGAGCGTAAGCACTTCCTGTGGATGCCTTCTCCAGACACCCTGTGTGATACGGTGTAGCACTGCTGTCTGGGAACTGTGGATCAGCGAAGGCTCAGCCTTTTATTTAATAACAAGCCCCACTGTGACGGGAAGGCGTAATTGCCAAACTTATGTATAACTCACCGACTCCATTCTTCTTTGTAACTCAGCTCCCAGCACTTTGTGTACAGCCAATAAGTGTTTACTCAAAGAATAAAGGAGGGAGATAGAATATTTGTTCTCCGAGGTTCTAGCCACAGAAGACTCTGCGTCCAAAGGTCTCGAGGATAAACTGCTTATCAACACTCATCAGCCGCCCTGGCTAACGTGGTCACCCACCTTTCCTATAAAGGGCTGGTGAGAAAAATATTTTAGACTTCGGGGCCATATGGCTTGTCACAATGATTCGACTCTTTTACGGGAAGCCGAAAGCAGCCAAAGACAATACGACCGAACGAGGATGGCTGTGTTCCAGTAAACGTCTCACATGTCAGAAAATACTGTGCCCTTTTTGGGTTTCTTAACCGTTTAAAAATGTAAAAATCCGTTCTGCTCACAGACTGTACGGAAGCAGGTGGTGAGCCACATTTGGCTGCAGCCCATAGTTTACTGACCTCAGATCTAAAACGTGTATGGTTGTCAAGCTTCCGTGAGCATAACAGCTACCTGGGATACTGGCTAAAACGGGTTGCCAGAGACTCTTCCAGGAGGGCTGGGGGAAGAGGAAGGACTTTGCATTTTTAGGAATCAGGAAAGCAATTCTGATGAAAAGCTGCCTAAAACCTTTCTCAGATTTTAAAACTTGACTTCCTTACAGTTACAAGTGTGTTGGGCTGGCAGACCCAGAAATGCCAGTGAGGTAAACACAGAGGTCTAGGTCAATGTTAAGTTCACAGGCGATTTCTCCACAGGCATACTCCGACTCCTGATTCTCCCGAGCTCCTAAATCCCCTGGAAGTGACTCTTCCTCCCCAGGAGGGAGGTGAAACACGGTGGCAATGCACAGATACATCCTGGCTGAACCCGAGGACAATTTAGAGAGGATGTGGACACAGTCTACTTGGGTACTCAGGAAGAGGAGAGAGAGGGATATAGATTTGGGGGCCTAATGAGAGGTGGCTACTTCTCTGGGCAGAGGTAAAGAACCATGACAGATCTATTGTCATGGAAGATTAAACCTAGCCCTTGAAAAGAACAACAAGAGACTTGAGGGTTTCCTCCCAGCTTCATTCCCTCCGAGTCCTTGGAACATGAGCTTCAGCTTCCAGATGGGGTGGGGGTGGGAATGATGGATGGAGGGCAGATAAGAGGAACACCACCTATGGTTCCTGCCCTCACTACACCATGTACCTTGACTGCACTCTAGGTGCCTGTGGGGAGGGAGGGTTTCACGAAGGTTGCGGGTGAATTCACTCTGGAGAGTGGCTCCCAAAGGGCAGCCTCCAGCGAGCAGGGGCAGCATCACCAGGGGGAACTTGCTAGAAATGTATGGTTTTCAAGCCTTGCTGAGACCCATGGAATCGAATCTCGGAAGCTAGGGCTCAGCCATAGATTTTCTCATTTCCCAGGAGAACCTGAGAGCCACTTGAGTCTGCTCTGCACTGTCCCTAAGCCCCCACGCCCGCCCCGAGGTTGTTGGGAGATAAAGGAGCTCCAGTCCCTCCCTGCACAGTCTGGGCCTCCCTGGGGAATGTCTTGCTGTGACAGCCTTCATGCAGCAGTGCTAGCATCGGTGCAACTCAGCTCCCTAAGCTGCACCCAGCCCTCTGATTGCAGTGTTGAAGAATAATCGCTCATTTTCCTAAGACCTAATTACATAATGAGGCCTTCATGCTCTGGGGGCCCCTGGCACGTCTAAATCACGCATCCAGGTGTTGGCCCTGAGCACAACAGTTGGAGGCCTCATTTGGATACTGTTAAGACTAGAGGTTAATGCACTCTGTGGCTCAAAGTGCTTCCAGCAAAGGTGGCCTTTTCAGGCCTCTTGCCTCCCTAATGGGGTTTCAACAGCAGATCTGAATTTCAGCGGAGGCCAGCCAGAGTGGCCAGGGCAGCAGACTGTATTCACATCACTGGGAGTGTGCTGGCCAGTGTGGGTCTCTTAGCTCATCAACATCCCAGAAGCTGGAGGTGCCTCTGAGAAGGGTAAGACCTAGTGCCTCTGCTGACCTGGGCAAGATTCCTTGGGCCACTGAGTTTCCCTGAATTTTATTTGAAAAACAAAAAAAAACAAGAGCTTATGTTTGCTTCAGAGAGTTGGCCTGGAGCCTCAATAGAAAAGACTCAATGAAGTGTTTGAGCCTGTACTGCTATGAGCAGTCTGGGGATCCCAGGGGCCAGCTCTGTTCTGCACTGGTCTCTGCTGTTGTTTCCTTTTCTACCCGTGGCTATGATTCTTTGATGGTTCTACATGCTACTTTCAGGGGGTTGGTTTTGAATATGCTGGGCTTGTCCTCCCCACCCCCGTGCCTAGTTGACTACTCACTAGTGTGTGTGTGTTGCGGGGTGGAGGTGGGGGAGGGTGCGTCTCTTACAAATCACCTCCCAGGTCTACATCCATTTCTCCTTCTCTGGCATCTCCTCATCCCCTGATCTTTCCTAGTGCTGCATTGATTATTCTGCCTTGGTTCCCAATTTTCAATTACATAGGAAGCTCTCAACAAACGGAACTGTCTGCCGGCTTCATAATCGTAGTTCCATTGGCTGGTAATTAGCAGATAGGCAGTAAATGCTAACTGAGTGAATTAATGAATGAACAGTAGGCATTCGGGAAATTTTGAATGAATAAATGAATCTTACCAAGGCTCAGGCTATGATTGGGATAAATTCAATCCAATTCAGCAAACATTTACAAAACTTGTACTGTTTGCCAAAGGAAACCAAGGTAGACAAAATATGCTCCCTACATTGAAATAATTTATTATCCCATGGGCTGCGCATTTAAGAAATGCAAAGTTAGTTACGTCCCAGGAAGCAAAAGGCCAGGCTTCTAAAGCCCCTTCTCCTCCTCCAGTGCCCTGCCCCCATCAATCCTACTCCAAGAAATGTCTCAGGGAAACAAACCACAGAAACTCTGCCTTTTTGTTGCTTGCTCTGGAAGACTTTGGCCCCAACCGGTTCTGTGCTCCTCCTGCGTCCGTCCACACGCTTTTGGCTTTATCTGCTGCTTAGTGGAACTCATGAATGATACACAGATACCAAAGCAAGGTGAAGGATGTGACGTGCCCAACCAAGATGAAGGAGGCGCATCTCTCCTGCAGGCTGCTCCCAGGCTGTTATGGGCAACATGTGTGTGTGTGACAGCCTCTGCTCCACAGAGGTGTGCTAAGCACCTTCTCCTGTGTGAGGAGGAAGGCAGAGGAGAGGACAACGGCAGATGTCCCCCATCTGACGGGGTTGGCAAGCAGCGAAGGCAAATTCGGAGTATGGAATCAGAGTTGCTTCACAGCAATAGGATCAGGAGGAAGGAGGCCAGAGCGGAGATCAGAAGTTGGGATCAGTGGGCTCATGAGAAAGCTGGACAAAGGAGTTGGCCCCAGCAGAGGAATAGCCTGGGCCTGGTCCTGAGTGAGAAGGAGCCTAGAACACAGAGGAGGGCCTCGCTGCAGGAGAGCAAATAGCAAGAGAAAGTAGTGGGGGGGTAAAGCCAGAGGGGCAGGCAGGGTGGGATACACCCTGTGGAGAGTTTGGGGCTCTGTCTCCAGGGCAACAAGAAATCACTGATTAATTTTAAGCAGGGAGGGGCCTTGCTCCTATTTTCATAGAAAAAAAAACCTCACACTGTCCACAATGAAAGGAAGATGAGCGGTGACGAGCCAGTCCCTGTGGTCCATGTGGAAGAGAAACGGCCTGGGTGGTGGTGGGGATGGCGAGCATGTGAATGAGTGAATCTAGAGATACCCGTGGGCTGTTGTCTTTGGGAGAAAGCTTGCAGGGAAGCGGGATGCACATGCTCAGTACAGCCTTGATGGGACCCTGCACCTAGCCAGAGGGACCCAGAAGAGCAAGGGTTTCCTGTGGGCTGTTGACCAAACACCTTTGTAAGAAATTCCAGAGCTGCAGACTGGCTCAAAGTCACATGGGACTCCTGGGAAGAAAGGGTCATCCTGAGCTCCAGAGCAGCAAAGGAAGGAAGGGTTATCTATCTGTCTGTGCCTTTAAGACACACAAAGAATAGTTGTGTAAGAATGCACCAAGTACAGATTCGAAGGCATGAGACAGAGTGGTGGGAGGTGGGGGAACAGAAGTCCACAGCGGTGATGGGTGTGGCCAGGCCATAACATGAAGGAGGAATGGCGCCGTCTGCTGGAGGAAAGGATGCTCAGAGAGCAAAGATAACAGCCTCAGGAGTCTCCAGTGGAAAGGGAAGAAAAGGGGCAGGAGGAAGAATGAGTCTACACGATTGTGTTCCTGGATGAGGAGAAAACACCCTGGGAAAGAGGAGAGAAGGGCAAAGATGGGGGAAGACAGGAAAGGAGAGATGGGGAGAAGCTGGCAGAGTTGGGAGGGAAAAGGCAAAGGGGGAGGCTGGGAGCAGCAGGTGAGGGAGTTTCCACCCAAGGCAGAGGGCACAGAAAGACCTAACTGCATGCTTCCATTTGGTAAAATTTCTGGCCTGTCAGTCCTACAGAGAGTTGAGGAATGGTGACCAAAACAGACAGACATCTGCTGCCAGTGGAGACTGTGTACTCAGGTCTGGGCAAGTGAATTCTGAAGTCACTGCAAGATGCCTGTCTTAGTTAGGGTTTTCTCGCTGTGAAGAGGCACCATGACCATGGCAACCCTTATAAAGGAAAACATTTCATTGGGGCTGGTTTACGGTGTCAGAGATTTAGTCTATTATCATCATGGCGGTGTTCAGGCAATCATGGTGCTGGAAAGAAGCTGAGAGTTCTACCTCTTGATCTCCAGGCAGCAAGAGACTGTCCCACTGGGCATGACTTGGACATATATAAGACCTCAAAACCCTCCCCAACCGTGACATACTTCCTTCAACAAGAAGACACCTCCAATGGTGCCGCTCCCTATGAGCCAAGCACTCAAACGCAGTAGTCTGTGGGGCCATTCCTATTCAGACTACCTCAGTGTGTACATAGAGATGAAATGCAGATACATGATGAGGAAGGTTTCAGGCATGGCTAAGCCTGAGGATCCACCCTAAGGGAGGACAGGGATGTGGGATCAGTGGTCAGGGAGTGGAGAGAGAAGTGACGAGCACAAGACAGAACTCCAAAGCAAAAGACCACACAGGAGACCTAAGAGAAAGAACCAAGAAGGTTGGACCCAGCAGAAGGAGGGAAGATTACAAAACTGAACTTCATCAAACTGGCACGTGGTCACGTGATCTCTGATGGTCCTGTGGGCTGGTAGACAGCAGGTTGAGGACCAGGCATTCCAGCACCCCTGACATTCTCCTCCTGTGTCCGATGTCACCGTGGTTCATTCCTCCCCTCCCTGTTGTGAGTGCCAGAATGATGGAGAGGAAATCTTCACGAAGCTTTTCACTGTGCCAGAGCCGTAGGACAGGTGCCAGCCCCCCTGAGACGTTAATGCCCCTCGAAAATGTTGTCTGAGAAATAGTATTGCATTATGAATGCATTTCTCTATGGTGGAGCATTTCATAATATCGGGAATAGCCCGGAGGAGGGGGAAAGTACGAGGCCTAAGTACAGTCTGTGTAAGAGGAGAAAACACTGCTAAGAGGCAGGAGTCCCCTCTGAGAGAGGCTCCCGGGGAGAAAAGTACACACTGGGCAGCATCCCACCCCATCCCTGTAGCACCGTGTAAACAGCAGCAGATGACGGCAAAGCATTGGACCCGTGGGGAAACATCTCCACCTGAGAACTAATGCTTGCCGAAGGGCTCAGTCTGGCCGCCTAAGTGAGGATGGAGCAGTCAGAGAGAAACGAAAGGCAAGAACAACAGAGCAGAACCCTTAGTGCAAACTGTGATGTAGAACTTGGTGTTATCTTCATTTGCCTGGCTCACGTGCTGAAGCTTAGAGAACTTAAGGACCTTTAGTACCACAGGTATGAGGAACAGGGCCAAGATGTAAACCCAGGGTTTTCTGACACTATTTCTGGCAGAAAAATGGAAAGGGTGTTAGGCTTCAAACCCTGGGACAAATTGCTGAGGTGCCTATTTACATAACAAAGCGGAGACTGTCCTCCAGTTTCTCCCTGCATCCCTCAGTCCCTACCTGTTACAAGGTCCTCCTGGCTTATATATCCCTCCCCCAACCCTGAACCCAGTAGGCAGTAGAGGACTGGGCTGCTTTTACACACACACACACACACACACACACACACACACACACACACATATATTCCATGGCTGAGAACATCCAGGGCTGGGGTCGGGATGGGGGAGAAAAGAAAAGAAAAGAAAGAGAAAGAGAAAGAGAAAGAGAGAAAGAATGGTGGAGGCAGGAATTGAAGCAGGGCCCAAGGAAAAATGCTGATTACTCTCTTGCTATCCAGGGCTTGCTCGGCTTGTTATTCTCCTATATGCCTCAGTACCGCCTGCCTGCTGCAGGAACTGGCACCACCCACAATGAGCTGTACCCTCCCACATTAATCATCAGTCAAGGAAAGGCCCTGCAGACTTGCCCACCGGCATCTGGGTGGAGGCCTTCTCTCAGTTGTGGTTGCTCTTCCCAGGTAACTCTAACACGTGTCAAGTTGCCAAAAACAACAATGACCCCACAAACCAGCCCAGTCTCTAAACAGCCAAGTAGTAAATAAATATGATAAAATGCGTGTATACATTTAGATTCAACAAATACAGTTAAGTCTCCACCCAGACTTTGAGAAACGGGTGATCTTTAGGCAAAAATTCAGCCCAGTTTTCCTGAAACATTGGCATGCTAGAAGTCAGACAGTTTCCACCACGAAAATAGAACCATCAATGTTCCGATTCCCAGAACACATTAGCTTAATGGAGAGAATTTTCCCTATATTGAGGGCTGTTTTATATATATATATAAACTGTTCTTAAACATTGGGTGCCTGTTACCACTCATCTGCTAGTAAGTGCTGTGGGTGATACGGAAAACAAGTGGGAATAAACGGTAATGGGAAAACAGGAATGCGTTTCCTTCAAAACATCTACATCGTGATCCTTTGCTGTTTGTGTCGCAGCCACCCATGTGCGTGTAATTCGACCTATTTCCTTCTAGAAAACACATTCCCCGTGTGAACGATGGAATTAAATATATCAAAATTTCATGGTATTTCACACAACAAGCAGCGGCGGCGACCACGTGCTCTGCCTTCTCGGTCACTTTGAGAGTCAGTGGGAGGGAGTGAGGGGGGTGTTCCTGGCGTGAGAAATCACTCTTGCAGAGGTGGGAGTGAAGCCTCGCGGTGCAGCATCTGGAACCTGGGAAAACTCCTTAGTTGCCGTGAATGCTAACCTCTAGTTCCAGACCGCCCAGATGGCTCCACAGCCCACACTAGCCAGCCCACTGTCCCGTGCCTCTATTCCCCACAAGACCCCCGTTCTTCTCTACCACAAACCGCAAGCTGATGTCTTTCTGGCATTCAACCCCCTCCCCTGTATCTGTTTACTTTACCCCATCCCCTTTACACCGTTTTTGGCTATCCATACTTTAAATGGGATGTTTTCCCATAATGTCTGGACTTCTGGGTTTTCTTTAGCAATCGGGAGAGATGATAATCTTAAGTCTCCCTTCTCATGACAGGAGAGCAAAGAGTGATTTAGCTCTTTACGGTTGAAACTATTCCCTGTGCCATGGGCTCTCCAGTTCTTGTTACTCAAAAGTGTGGTACAGACCAGCAACAAGATTATCAATTGGAGAAACATCAGAAAAGCAATTTCTCAGGCATCAGGATCCGCACTCGCCAGCCCCCTGGGGTATTTGTTTGTCTACTGGAGATCTGGAGGCCATGACTGGCTTCCACAGTCCCAGCCCAAACTGCTAATTATCTTCCTGACGGAGTCTAGCAACACCTGAGTGCGCAGTCTGACTCCCTGCTTAGGCCTCGTTCGCTCTTGCAAACCGCTACTTCACCCCGGCTGCCTTGAGCACCATCTTCTTCAAATAAGAGGCCATCTTGAACCTGCTTTCCCCAAGAGGCTACTATGCCAAATTCCAACCCGCTCACAACTCTGCACCCTTGAGGTCTCTTCCAGGTGCCCAGCACCACAGAACCTTGCTCCCCGCTGCTCAGTAGGCGTCCAGTCGTTATCCAGGTTCTGAAACCTCCCGGCCTTCTCCATGCCTCCAGGCGATATCTCTCTTATTTGTTAAGTGTACGCATACACCTGCACTGGGCACTTGCACGCACGTGCACAGAGAGAGAGAGAGAGAGAGAGAGAGAGAGAGAGAGAGAGAGAGAGAGAGAGAGAGAGAGAGAGGAGTGCCAGGAGAGATACCTCATCTCTTTGAAGATCAATGCCTCCAGCTTTCTCCGTTGTCTAACCATCCCTGTTGCTTCTACCTGGGTCAGGCCTCTACTCAACTGCCTCATCATATCCTAGCAGGCCCGCTATTGCTCAGTGACTTCCAGCTCCTCATGGATCCTGTGTCAATGCCTGGGCCTCATTTGCTTCAACGCTCCCTTCCATGCCTATCACTTCGGCTACCCAGCTCCACACGCATCAGCCCAACTTTATTGTTGCTGATGACTGCTTCACTTTCGAAGACTCTTGACTTTAAGTACCTACTCTAAAACCAACGTTCCGCCCTACCAGTCCACTCACTGCAGAGAGAATGGCACCAGCACCCCTTAAGCTGTTTACACCGAAGACCCCGCCCCCCACGTTTTAGCCATAGCCGTTCTTTGATGGCACGTGATGTCGTCATAATCACTCTCTACCAAATGTTCCTTAATTTCGTTGCCACTTCTGCCTCCTCTGGACTCACGGGGCAGCCCTGAGCTCAGTCAGATTTGTTTCCCCACTTGCTCTGAGTTGCAAGAGGAAAAAAAATATATATACATGCACACGAGAATGGGTCTAACTTCAGATTCCTAGCCAGGAATCTGAAAGAGGCACTCGGTGTTGCCTGGCAATGCCAGCACACTCTCCCAGCAGGTTCACTCGCCTATTCTTCCAAATGACTGCGTCCCACCTTCTCCTGTGTACTCAGACTCCTACAGCCTTCCCCCCACAACACTTCCATTTTCAAGCACAACAGCCACAGTGCTCGGTGCACACTTGAACACAATTAGACAGGCACTCTGAGTCTTCCACAGCGTATGGACAGAGCCGTCATCTCTGCCTTTCCCATTGTTCCTGTGGATCAAGCGGCCCTGCCCATTCCAGAAGCCACCTCTCTCTGTGTGTCCTGGATCCCCTTCATCTCTCCAGCCCAAAGAACCTGCTTCTGCCTTTCTACCTCCTGCGCCCCTCCTGGTCCTCCATTTCTCCAGAATCTTCGCCTTAGACAGGCAAGCTTTTTCTCAGACCTGCCTGCTGCACACTCGGCCATTTCTCTCTGCAGCCACCTCTCCACTCAGATCCCTTTCACAACAAAACTTCCTTCAAATAAAAGGTATCTCCGCCAGCCTGTGTTTCTGCACCGCCTCGTCTTCCCAACCCACTACGGCCCAGACCTCCTACCGAGGCTGTGGGTGGCCACCTCTCCGTTCTCACACTGCTGACTTCCCTTCAGAAGTGGATAGTCTTCATTCTTCTTTTCTAGAGCACTCTCTTCTCTTGGCTTTGGAAATGGCTCACTCTCGGGGTCCACTCCCAAGCCCCCGGCCTTATGACCAGCTCTTTGCAGGTTCCTCCATTTTTGCTGAAACAATATTCAAGGGCCTCAGGGCTCTGCTTGGGCCTCTTTCCCTTCTTTATCTGCGTCCCACACCCTTGGTAATCTATATGCAAATGACTCCTAGATGTATATTTCCAGCCTTAACCACTTCTCGGAGCTCAAGTTGCAATACTCAATGGCTGACTGAACATTTCTGCATGGCTGTCTAATGGGGGCCTCAAACTTGGCATGGTCAAAACAAAATTCTTGATGCCAAAACACTCTGTTCCTAATTCATGTGCACACACCTAGACACACACAGAGACACATACAGACACACACACGCATGTATGTGCATGCACATCTTCACTGATAAAATCCCAAAATGCTCCCCCTGCTCCATTCTTTTCGATTTTAGAAAGTGTCACCACTGCTTATTATGCTAAACCAAATGTCTGAGAGTTCTCCTTGGTTTCTTCTTTAAAGCTTCTGCCCTCCTCCCCAGTCAGTTGATCCATTAAGGCTGTTGATTCTACTGCAGAATTACATTGGAAAATATCAATGATGACTCCATGTTTCCCACCTTGCTGTGAGTACCTTATTCTAAGCCACTACCCTTTCTTCCAAGTCTGGTAGGGTGAGAAGTTGGTGGTAGAGTAGATACTCAAGGGCAAGAGTCTTCAAAGGTCAAATAGCCATCAGCAACAATAAGGTGGAGGGTGGTGTGTGTGGAGCTGGGTAGCTGAAGTGATAGGGGAGGACGGGATTATTGGAGAAAATGAGGACCGGGCATTGACAACCCAGCCACAAGGAGCTGGACGTCACTGAGCGATGGTGGGTCTTTTAGAATATGATGAGGCAGCTGAGTAGAGGCCTGACCAGGTAGAAGAAACAGGGATGGTCAAACAATGGAGAAAGCTGGAGTCCCTAACCCACTGTTCTCTGGCATCCATTCTTGCACCCTTCCATCCCTGGTCCCTACACAAGAGCCAGAGGTACTTGTTGAAGACATGTATCTGATCAGGCCATGCCCCTGCTTACATTCCTTTTATACCGAGAGTAAAATCGAAACCCAGGGAGTGTGATACTCACAACTCATGCTCCCCTTCCTTCTCCAACTTTGGTGGCGTCACCACCACTCCTACCCCATCCACTATTTGATTGAATATTCATACTTCTTTTCCTCCTTGGGACCGCTGAACCATTTCTTCCTTCTCTCTGAGCTTCGCTGACCTTGGGATCTGGCTGCCTCGTCCAAAGTAGCCAAGGCAATGAGGTCTGTAGTCAACCCTCCTGTAGAAAATCTCTGCCCCATACTTTCCAGCCTTGGTTGGAAATTCTGACTTACTGACCATCACCCCTCACTAGAGCAGAAGGCACGTGGGAACAAGAGGCCTTGCCTTAATCTGCACTGTGCTTAGCAGAGTACCTGGGGATCCAGAACTCGGTAACCATGGAAGGAAACCTGAAAGAATATTACTATAAAAAGTGCTAATCTCCAGCACTGCAGGGGTGATGTTTTGTCCACTCTGGAGAACAAAGTCTTTTTTTTTTTTTTAATTTTTTCAACCAGAGCACCTTGCTTCATTTGAGTGCAAACAGATGTTTGCTAATTACAAATTAGCCTTATCTATACAAGACAGCCTCCCCAGCCAGGACCTCTAGTGGAAAACATGCTTATAGTCGGGGGTTCGGTGGTTCCTAATTTAGAAAGTTCTTCATAAAGTTTCTGTTTCTTTTGACATGTTCTTTCAGTTTGCGTCCGTCCTTAATCCTAAGTAAATAAGCTTTTGCTATACATCATGCCGTGGATCCTTCAGACTAATAATTCGTGGTCATTCATTATTCATTCAACAAATGTGGGTTGGCGCCTATACAGGAACGTGTAAGTGAACATAGAGATGTGGGGTCTGCCCTCAAAGAGAACTCTGTCTGCTGACTAGACATGAATAAATGCATTCTCAAAGTCACCAATTCAGGACATGTTAATCTATGTAAACAGGGTTCAGTGCTGGGAGAAACCATGGAAAGATCCAGTATCATCTCATCTGACACCTCATCCAAACCTAACAGATACGGATATATAGACAGGGAAACTGAGACCCAGAGAAACCGAACCCACGACTCAGGTTATAAAGATGAAGACTTTTCGGTCAATTCTTCCCCATTGGCCTCTGCTTCCCGCAGTTGTATGTCAGGGGCAGATGGTCTGGGATAGGTGCCCTTTTGGTACCACTTGTCTACCAGGTCACAGTGTGACTGCCAACATCTGTCTTCATGTTCCTGGGTGCCTGCCCCGAGGATCATGCCACCAGCTCCGTCTCTTCTCCCCCATCAGCATCTCCTGCTTCACCAAAGGACCTCCCTTCTCTGGCAACGGGTGCAAAGACTGTTTCAAATGCATCAGTGAAAACCCACTCAGGACTGGACTTTGAGTGTGGGGAGTGGAGACTGAGATGTGGCCCCACTCTGGGAAAGCTGACCATCTGGCAGGGAAGTTGAAATATGTAGCTGGGGAAAGCAGACATCCCCCAAACCTCTGTTATCTGGAAGAGGTTCTCACTCTGTAGTCCAGGCTCTCCTGAATTCACCAGGTAGTTCAGGCTGACCTTGAACTCCAGGTGAGCCTTCTGCCTCAGTCTTCCAAATGCTTTGGTTAACAGATAGGAGAAAGTGAAGGCTAGCTCAGGTGTAAGTGGGAAAGTACAGATGAAGGCCTCCCATGGCCCTTTGGGGCCTCCGGAGGGCCTATCCGTGCTTTGTCCATGGAGAAGAGATGGAGTCACATCTGGATGAGGACAGGTAAAAGGCAGGGTTGACGGTGGTGAGGATACACTGGCAGAATTAGGCAGGGAGGGGCCTATGGGCCATGGAAGGGAGGATCACACGGAATTTTGAGATCAGAGAATGTAGATCCTGAGCTGAGTCTCTCTTGAGTAACGGTTTCATAATCTAAGAAGTCGCATCTCAGTGAGAGGAGCTGGCCTGAGCACCTTCTGATACTCAGCATGGGAAGGAAGCAACACAGTGGCAGCTAGCTCCTCCTGTGTCCAGGGAACCAGCAGACTGACGGGAGAGATAAGGCCAGGACACATGCAACACTCAGTCATAATGGGAGGCAGTCCATGACAAGCATTCATTCTAGTGGCTTGGGTTCTTGGCTGCTAATGTCCAGAGGGAAATATTAAATATCCAGGGAAGTTGAACAGGCTCTTAGAGAAGCTGATAGGATCAGCCAAGAACCCCAGGATTAGACTGGAGAGAACCAGGAAGAGGGGACGGATCCAGAGCTGCTCTGAGCTGTTGAAGGATGAACTGTCTCAGCTAGCGAGTGTTTCCTATGTGAGGGCCCTTACTTGCTGCCTGGTCTATCCCTAAGCATGTAAGCCCACCCAAATACTTCTGAATCATTTGGATAGAAAAGGCCAAAGCCTTGGGTCCCTCAGGTCCTCACAGGCAGGATTCAGCTATGACTTAGACTTCTTACTCCTGGTCCCTGGCTGTTCTCAGCATCTCCTTTTTTTCTCCCCAGACCCCTTGCTTAAAGTTACTTCTGAGTGCTGACCTTGGCCAACCCGTTTGGTCAGATTTTCTGCCTGTGTCTTGGGTAGATGAGTTTCTACTCCCCCAGAACAGCATCTCAGGCTGGTCCAGCTCAGATCTGCAGCCCTACCCTTCGTGGCCCTCCTGGCTGTCTCTTAACCCCTTGTGATAGAGTACCTGGGGTGATCCATCAAAACAGGCTCAACCTGGGACTAATGAGGTACGGAAAGGAGCTATGGGAAAGATCAGGGTTTTGCTCAAAAGTTTTGCTATCTGCAGTATTCAAAAGAGATTACACAGAGTCGCACTAGAGAGCCACATCCATGGCCACAAACAGAGCTGTGGCCTTTCTGGCATGAGCAGAATGAACAGAAATTTACAATCAACTCAGTTAAAACGTAGCCTTAGCTGGCAAGCTAGGTACTGCATTCCTCCAGGGATGGCCACACTCTCAGGAGGGAAGCCGACAGGAAGGGGGACCCTGATGGTATCAGACAACATATGCAATAAAAAAAACACATAAATCTATATACAAACATGTAAACACTTACAGGTTGTAATAGGCACACAAAGCCATGTAGCTATAAAATACAGCAAACATACCAACGTGCCCATCAACATACAGCACACATACCCCAACACACAAGTCCACATGTTCCATGAAAGCCAGCTTGCACTCTAAATTCCCAGAACAAAGTGATAATGGTGCCTGTGACCACTTGGCTTTGCAAACTCCCACGTGGCGCACTTCAGGGGAGGGCTCCCCTCCTTCTTACTGTGTGTGTGTGTGTGTGTGGTATTGTGGGGGCTCGCAGAAGATTTAAGGCCTTCTTCTGCTAATGTCACCTGCCCCTTGATAGTGGCAGGATTGATCTGTGTTTATTCCCAACACATTTTCTTTTGCTAGGCAACATTAAATTGGAATCAAAATAAGTGAGGACCATGTGATTATTCTTGGTGCGACTTTCCTTTGCTTACATCTGTCTTGCTGTTTACTCGGTGGATGGAGACCATTCATCACGAGAGGGGGCATCTGGAAAGGGGCTTCGTCAACTAATGCAACCTTCAGCTTAGCCCCCAGTTCCCTTGGACCCTCTCCAGTTTATCCAAAAAAAAAAAAAAAAAACACTAAGCCCCACCCATCCCTCTCATGCTCAGTTGTGTACCCACCGTTCAGGTAAGAACCGGGCAGTTCAATTACATACATAGCTGCTTGGCCAAATACCCACCTTCCAACTGAAAGAAGATGGCTCGGTTGGAGCTAAGGTAATCAAACCCAGGTTATGCCTGTACACATGACTAATTATTAATAGCACCGTGTACCAGGGAATTACCACAGTGACACTGGTTAATGAGCAACTTGAAACATCCGTGGCACATTAACAATCAGTCTACTTGGCTGGGTGGTGGTGGCACACACCTTTAACCCCAGCACTTGGGAGGCAGAGACTCGGGATCTTTATGAGTTCTAGGCTACAGAGTGAGGCTCAGGACAGCCAGGGCTACTATGCAGAGAAACCCTGTCTTGGAAAAACAAAACAAACACAAAATAAAACAACAACAACAACAAAACAATGTACTTGCTCTTAAGACTATGGGGAGGTCGGGATCAGCTATTTAAGAGGACTCTGCTGGCTTAGTTTTACTCAAACCACAAGTCTGCTGCTGCTTCATGAGTCTCTCATTCTCCTTGAGCTGGCAGGCTGACTAGACAGGATTCTATCATTGACATAAGAGAATAACAAGAGATCACGCTTCGCAGTGCAAGCTCACATTATGTCCCCTAATAGCCCATCGCTTGAGATGAGAGTCACAGCTAATCCCAGCATCAGTGACACAGAGAAGCAGGAGCAGGCGAAGGACAAATATTTGCTAAACAATAATGCCAACCAGGGTCAGCAGACGCAAGAGGGGACTCCTTAAACAAAGAGCTACAGAGTGAGTTCCAGGACAGGCTCCAAAGCTATACAGAGAAATCCTGTCTCAACCCGCCCCCCCAAAAAAAAGGAGAAGAACCAGTTAATAAATACCTCATGCTTTGCAGACCATAAGGTCTCTGTCATAATTACTGAGCTGTACTGCTAAACTGTGCAAGCATTTGTAAGCGATAGGTAAACAAGTGGGCATGGCATTGAACAAAGCAGGCTTCCTATGCTAGTCACGCTCCAAAGTGACCTGGTTTGGATGGTGGATTATCCCTAGAGTTTCTCCATGGTTGATTCTGGACAAACTTCACCGGAACAACCTGGAAGAGGAAAAGTATGTACATATACATACCGATTCCCAGTGCTGCCTCCAGCCCCACAGCCCTGATCTATAGAGTCAGGGAAATGGTGCCCAGGACTCCAGAGGTTTAACAAACCCTTCTTGGGAATAGATACACAGTATTAATTGATTCCTACTAGACTGAATGACCTTGAAGACCCCAGAATTTCCCAAACTTGAGAAAAATCCATGTTTGTTCTGAAAGTTCCTTTAGAGGTTTATTTGTTTTTTATTTTTAATTGTGTATCTATGTGTGTTTCTATCTGTGGGTTTGTGCTCATGGGTGCAGTTGCCCACAAAGGCCAGAAGAGGGCGTCAGATCCACCAGAGCTGGAATCACATAATGACATAGCATTGTAAGCTTCCTGTTGAACACTGGGAACCAGACTGGAGTGCTCTGAGTACTCAGGACATTCTCTAACGGCTGAGCCATCTCTCCAGCCTCCTGAAAGGTTTTTAAAGACAAGGATCTCGGCTCTCCATTTGACCTACATTTTTAACCTCGCCTTTTTTCTTCACACGCTTGGCTACCCAAAGGCTGAGACTGGGAATAAGAGGCACGCAGGACATAAGACACACTTCATGGGGTTTCAAGGTCATGTGATCACACTAGGACCCACTAGTGGGTCCTTCCTTCAGTAGTGCACCCCAGGCACCTCACGAGCCCCATCTGGTCTTCGGTCAGCCCTGTTCAGACAAACACACATTTCATAGTCATGTTCACTCAGTCAGGCACAGGCTCTTCTTACATCTGACCATCCCAGCACACACTCTGGTCTGCAGAGCTGGTTGAAGACCAGGGGCAGGAGTCCCCTGTGGAGTCTACCTGAAACATTGTGAGCACCCCCCTCCACAGCACCTGGGACTCTTCTCCAAGTCTTAGAAGAGTTGTGCTCTGATATCATCGCCCACAAAACTCAAGCACCCTTCAGGGAAGTCATACCTAAAACATTAGTATTTGTCTAATGAAATGCTAGCCAGCTCTAAGACCCCCAGAAAGAAAGAAAATAAGATGTGAGGATAGATACTAGAGAACACAGCATCCAAAGGATCTTGTTAGAGTGCTTCCTGTATGCCACTCACTAGCCTAAGTGTTAGGGGGAAGTGTCCAACAGGTATGGTGAATTCCCAGTTAATTAAGAACCTTCTGGAGAAAGCAATTACTGTTTTTACTATGCACTGGAGAAAAGCAACATTCTGACAGACTGAGACCAGCCCATTATGATGACCCCTTCCCTGCTTCTTAGGTCTTTCCCCTTCTGATCCACACTAGCTTCCTGCCTGCTGGTCTCCAGGGAAGCTAAGGCATCTCTCCAGCAATTGATTTAGCAGCATAGGCCTCCATAAAGCACAGCATAGAGAGAGCATAGTTGACCTGTATTTTTTTTTAATCTTGCTCTGATTTTTAGCATGGCTGACATTTCCATATTTGCGGCATTTGGTTACGTATTAGGCATTTAAGATGCATTTATAATATTAACCTTTTTAGAGGGGCCACTTTAAAAGCAGTCATCCTTGCCTGCTTAAAATGCAACTCTGAATGTTACCTGCAATTCTAGCAGTTGGAGTTAATGAATCAAGGCTCTGAAACGCAGAGATGAGTGGGAGGTGGCAGGGAAGGGAGGGCTTTGCTAACAAATGACCTCCGGCAAAATAACAGATACCCATCCAGGTGTCAGCACTGCCACGTCTGCAGCTAAAACCACACCGAAGGGGCTCAGTTCCTACCTTCATTGGACGTTGGGAGTCAGAGAGAGAGGAGCCTGTCCTGCCATGAAGGGAGGCAAACACACCTAACTTTCTCAGGACCCAACACTGAAGTCAGCTTTTTCTCTTCTCCGCTCCTGCCAATCCGATATTTGCACAGATGTTAAAATGGCTCTTGAAAATATAAATGATCCCTGACAAATTTTCCAGGGACACAGCAGAGGTCAGCAAACTACGGTCCATGGGTCAGATAGAGCTGAGTTTGTCTTGAGTAAAGTTTGACCGGAGCACAGCCTTTCCCGGTCATGTGTACCTTGCCAAGGACTGACTGCTTTTAAGTTGTCTTGCTTTCTTCATCTTTGGCGCTTCGAGACAGTGCCACACTCTGTAGCTCAGGCTAGCCTAGGATTCACTATGTAACCCCGGCTGGCCTCAAACCTCAAACTCAGAGTAATTCTTCTTTATCGGTCTCCCACAAGATTCAGGGATGGCACCCAGGAGCCGCAACACCCTACTGAGGGGTTTCAAGGTGGCAGAACTGAATAGACCACATGCATTACACAACCAGAATATTTCCTAAAACCTTTCCTGACTGTAGCCTGTAGGGTTAGAACTCTAGCCTATCAGCATGAACTCAACAACCTTGGAGGGCTGGCCCTGCTGCCAAAGCTCTTCCAGAGGTGTATCTGCTTCCTACAATGCTGTGCCCTAGCCCAAAGTCTCTTGGCCTTTTTAATCATTAGTCCCTACCAGAGAAAAGGTTTGTGTGTTTTTTATTATTATTTTCAGAAGTGTTTTCTGAAGGAAAAAAAAAACCCACAATGTAAAATTTTCCATCTTGACCATTTCTAAGTGCACAGTTGAGTAGTGCTAAATATATTCACATGTTACATAACCAATTTCCAGAACCTTTTAATCAACCCAAACTAACGCTCTGTACCCATTAAACAACAGCTCTTCCTGTAGCCCCTGGCATGGCCTCTTGTGTTCTTTTTCTGTGGATTTGATGACTCTGGATGCTTCACATCATAGACTCACACTGGGATTCTTGTGACTAGCTCCTTAGTAAACTACTTAGCTGTGTGTGTGTGTGTGTGTGTGTGTGTGTGTTGCAAATACACTACCCCATGCATGTCCACGTACAGACCAGAAGTTAACACTGGGCGTCCTCCTCCATCACTCCCTATCTTACTTTTTGAGACAGTGTTTCTCACTGAACCTGCAGGTCACAAGACTCAGAAGATGCAGTGTAGCAAGCTCTTTGGAGTGAAACCAATCAAGGTTAATCTGGATCCAGCCATTAGCTACTGCACGCCTTTAGGCAATAGCATTCCTGAGAGCCTCAGTTTCCCCACCTGTACAACACAGAATGAATGGGACCATATAAAGAACTCAGGCAGCACCCAAAAATGGCAGGCATTTCTAATCTGTTGTTATGTGTATATTCATGTGCATAGATATGTGTGTGCATGTGGAGACTGGTGGGACCTCAGCTTTCATCTTCAGAAACATCATCCACCTTCTTCGAGACAAGATCTCTTACTGGCCTGGAGCTCATCAGTTAGGCTAGACTGGGTGTTCAGTAAACTGAGAGTCCCACGGATCCTCCTGTCTCTGCTTTCCCAGCACTGTGGTTTCAAGCAGGCCTGGCATTTTTTTTAACATGGGTTCTGGGGATCAAAGTCAGGGCCCTGTGCATGCAGAGTGTTTTACCAAATGAGCTGTCCCCCAGCCCCCACAGCTAATCTAATTAACAATGGATTAATTAGAGCTGGGGCTTGCACTTGGAGCTCCTAGACTGGATCGTTCCATTTGTGCTACCTCAGTAGGTGCTGTGGTGCGCAGGTGCACCGGAAACAGGCAGGACCCCAGCTAGACCACTTTTCATCCAGGTCTCCAAGAGCAGGCAAGGCATCTCCGGAGCACACAGCCGGGAACCCAGATTAGAAGAAAGGAGGCTGGAAGCTCTCAGGAGATATTTCCATCCAGTCCTGGCAGCCTGATGAATCACCCTCTTCTGCTCTAGGAATATTTCTGTCTCAAGACCAAGGCCATTTGTGTAGATTGAGAGCCTTCCCTGCTCCTCTGGGGCGGGAGCACCGTGACAAATCTGACTGCCCAGTTCCTGTCTGTATCGGTCAACTGAATCCCTGCTACCTCTGTCTCATCAAATGGACCCGGCTTTGCCCCTGGGAAATGCCGTCCGCTAGTCAGAAAGGCCAGTTTCTTCTCCGGGTCTCTCTGTTCCTTTTTGTAAGAGGTACCCATGACAGCTCGTGCATAGCCTTTGGGAGGATCACCCACCTGGACCACTAGGAGCTCTCAAACTCGCTGGCGTGCAGCTGTCACTCATGCATGTCATCCTCTCCTCCAGGACTGGTCACAGACAGCTCTCTCAGGTGCAAAATTTAAAGTGTGACAAAACTTTCAGTAGCCAAGTTGGAGAACATTTTAATGTGATACTATCTCAAAGAAGAATCAAAAAAAAACTATGCTGGGAATATAGCAGAGCTGATAACGTGCTGGCCTAGGATAAACAGAGCCCTGGGTTTGATCCCCAGCACTTCATAAAATTAGCCATGTCGGAGCATACCTGATATCCTAGCACTTGGGAGGCAGAGAAAAAAACTATCAGAAGTTCAAGGCCATCCTCAGCTACCCAGTAAACGCAAGGTCAGTTTAGGCTACGTTAGACCCTGTCTTAATGAATAAAATCTCAAAACAAATGGAGGTGATCGTATTCAGTGAATTAAGCCAGTCTCGGAAAGACAAATATCACATGTTTTCTCTCATTTGTGCTGCTGAGATTTTTATAGAGATACATAAAATCATGTGTGTACATAAGACAAGAAGGAATAAGTGAAACTGCCTAGGAAACAAAGGGAACTAATAGGAGGTTGGGGAAAGAAATGGTGAGGGAGGGAGCGGGGGGGGGGAGTATATTCAATGTATAATATGTATTTTCTTAAATGGTTTTATGCAACACAGTACCAAGTATAGTGAATATATACAATGATGATTTTAAAGATAAAAATCCACACTAAAGGGAAATCTATGATGCTCAAAAACTGCCTTAGATAAAGACAGCATCAGTGATCTGGACCAGCATCTTCAGGCTGGCTTAGCATGAGCCTTCTCCTGACTCAGATGAAGATTCTGCAGAACCAGTGATACTTAGAGACACAGTGGCTGTATGTAATGCTCAAAACCATTCAGAGAGCTCAGGTGACCCCAAGAACAGTGAGGAACAATCCTAGGTGGCTATTCTATGCCTGGGACTCTCCAGGATGTCCCTACCCTGTCCCTCACTCTATGTGGTAAGCAGCTCACACAGAGGAAAATCATCCTCTTCCCATACTGGAAGAGATGCAAGCAGGCAGACTAGTCCTAAGGCTTGGGTGAAATGGAACCAGAGGAACACCAGGGCAGTCCTTGGCAAAGAAGCTGCTGTTTGGGGCTTATTTGGTACTTGCTTTTGGGAGTCCCAGGCTCACTTTGTCAAAAAGAAGACATTTATTGCTACGGTGTCCCCATCTTCCACTGCTGAACTCAGCTCTGATTTCCACCTCTGGCTTTCAAGAGACTCTCTCTTTCCCTCTGCCCCTTCCCTCCCATGTACAGCCTGCTAACCTCCAGTCCCTTCCAGCCTGGCTTCGGGTCCTTCCCTTGTGTCTGGTTTCCTGCGTGCCAACGCTTTCCAGACCCTGAGGGTCTTTTCCCATGATCATGACCAGGCCACCTGACCCCACTGCTCCTATAGCAAGTTCACACCGTGGATGTGACATGCGTGGTTTGTCACCAGCTCACTGTAATCTCTTCTGATCCTTGTGTCTCTCCCAACCCTGGCACAATCAAAGGCCCCAGGGTTCACAACACTTGTGCCCCTCTGTAGCTAAGGTTGCTCTCTCTCCCCACTCCCTGTTCTCTTCCTGGGAATCTGTTTATCATCTCTGGACAGTGACGTCATGCAAATGTCGCCTCTATTCAAAGAGTGCTCTGTGACTTAGCAACCCTCTATTTTGTAAATTTCTAATTTCTGTACAGCCTTGTGTGTCTGGCTTGGGAACCAGAGGATAAACTGTGTGGTCCTTGGGAACTGAGTCTCCCTCCTCTCTGTGGAAGAAACTGGGCATCCTCCCATTGGTTCACAGGGAACAATATCATCTTAATCTCTGGAACGCCTTTGCCTGACCTCTGTGGTGGCAACCACGGGGAACATCCCCTTTCCTTCACAGTCCTTTAGAAGTTTAGGCTATGGATTTACCAACCACTCTCGTACATCTTAAGATCCAGGCTGGAGCATGAGAAAATGCCCAGACTCTGAAGCCCGTCGCAGGGGTTTTAAACTTGTCATTTACATTTGATCTCTTTCAAAGCCTGGCTGCTGAGGTCATGTAAGCCACAGCCTTTTCCACCCAGCAGTAGGCGGAGGCGGCCTCACCGCTACCTTATGAGAATCAGCTTGGATGCATCTGTGTTGCTGCCCCACCCGGAGGAGGCACTCCAGCCCTCTTGGTCTCCATTACTGTGATCAAGTCTGTGTCCTCCAGTTAGAACGGAGAAGCCATCATTCCACCCTGGGTTTGTTTTCAGCTTTTAGTG
This sequence comes from Alexandromys fortis, assembly GCF_014885135.2. Taxonomy (NCBI): domain Eukaryota; kingdom Metazoa; phylum Chordata; class Mammalia; order Rodentia; family Cricetidae; genus Alexandromys; species Alexandromys fortis. The sequence continues at coordinate 1,804,971 of NW_026068174.1, forward strand.
GTTTGAATGCATCTCATTTTTGGAGATTTTAGGCATCTGGCAATTATCGTTTTACCTGGATGTTAGTACAGATATTAGCCTAACTGCTTGCATTTATATTTCCCCATCAGCGGGTTCTCACAGTTTAATGTAAAAGGGGATAATAGACCTATCTTCTCTGAATCCAGCTGCCAATTTGGCTCACATTACACTGGTTTACAGACTTTGGGGACTAGCAAATAACCGGCATGCTTGTCAGGCCCAAGTTCTCCAAGTGATGAGTCAATCCTGACTTATTATTATCTCCTAATAGTTTACACTGTATTATTCCGTAATTACTTCGTGAATCACGCCGACAGCTCGTGTGTTTGTAGCTCGCCTGTCTTCTCCCATCTTCCGCCGAGAGCACCATTACTCTTTCACTTGCCCCAGGAAGGCAACCCCCATCACCTGCTGAATACACAAGACCCTTTGTGGGTCGTTGTCAGAGAGGATGACACATGAGCCACCGTGAGCTTGGGATGGGGTGCTCTTCTGGAGAGGAGAAGCCGTTGCCTGCATTCTAATAACCCTTTCTGCACAGCACGGCACAGCACTGACCACCTTGCCTCTGCCGATGAGAGCTAAGCATCCCCTGTATGTGGAACCCCCCTTTAGTTTAACTGACCTGTGGAGTCTATTTGGGACAAGTGGCATGGCTGTGATCACAAGTCAGAACTGGGACCCAGCCAAACAATATGATTCTGTCTTCCGGGACAACTTCACATGGGTAGCTCCCACAGAGCAAGAAAATAGGCACACCAAGTCACACAGAGGAGCACGCCCGCTCTGAAGCCAAGAAGACCCAAAATTTGAACCCCATTGTTGCCTTTCACTCCTTTAGTGTCTTTCTGTACTTATAAGCCTCAGTTTTATCATCTGTAAAATGGGCACATTAGCGCCTCCCTCATAAAGTGCCTCAGCCAATGCTCCTCCCTCTGAGTTTCTTTTAGGATAAGGAAAAGAAACAAATTCCCCTTTAAGAGTCTGTAGACTCTGGAAGTCTTTAGGGTTTCAATTCAGTTTCAAACCCTGAAACAAGGGTCCTCGTGCCAAGGGGACTGGGACATAATTGCATTTGTGAGACACTTAATTTTAGACTTAGAGCAACTGAGCAGTGAGTGTCCTTGTCTGGCTCCTTCCTGGGGTCAGTGAATGCCTGCATTTTCCAGGCTGAAGAAAGGGTTTGTTGTCCCAACACCAGTGAAGAAGGGTGCTCCTCACAAACCCGCCTTTTGTATAAGGAGCTTCCCCATCCTGAGGCTCTAGGACTGACTCTCCAAATTGTCAGAAAGGAAGCTTTAGCGTGTAAAATGCAAATCTGCCCCTGGCAGGAGAGGAGCCTACCCACAATCCTCCTTGGCTCCCCGCCCCCAAGAGTCTATGGGCATCACAGAATGATGTTTCTAACAACATGTAAAACTTTTTAATTGCTTCTTAGCGATTTCTTGTCCATAACGTTATTTATTTGAACAAGGCTTATTTTATTGTGAAAGTAACATGAGCTCAAGAATAAAGGAGAAAATTCACGTCATCAAATCACCAAAAAACAACAATGGCGCTTTAAACGCCTTTGTGAATTTTCTTGCTGTCATTTTTGTTATGCTGAGGTATTTCCACCTAGTTACAATTCTGCATCCACAATTTTGATTCTATCTCTTTCCTTTCACATTTTAATATAAACTGGCCCCTGCCCAGGACTCTCTGATAGTCTTTTAACCAACCACGTGATTCCCCCAGTTCCCAAACTGGGCTCAACCCCTGTAATGGCTGCACAGACTCGGAACGTCTGGGTTGTGTCCCATTGCGTCACAGTAGAAGCGAGACACTGATGAGCATCTCTGGACATGAAGCCTTCTCCACAGTGAGGCTGTTCGCTTAGAAAATCACCTGGTCAGAGGAAACGCATAGTTTCTTATTTCTCCTAATCCATATCATCAAATAGTTTCTTCAAGACATTTTTCATCTTAAAACCAAGCGAACAAAGGGCGAATATGAAGACAGAGGAGAAGCTTTCCAGCACTCTGGAAAAGCAGGCTCCTAAAAGTCCTTTACGATCTGACCCCTCCCTTCATAAGGAGACAATGGGAATTTGAGAGGCCAAATACTAACTTGACTACGTGTGTGTGTGTGTGTGTGTGTGAACACTGCGTGCGTGTGGACATGTATGCGTGTGCATGTAGAAGGCAGAGACCTATGTTGCGTATCAGTTGCTCTCTGTCTTGTATTTTGAGATTCCTCACTGAAGCTTGCAGATTAGGCAGGAGTGAGTGGTCAGCAAGCCCCAGGGATCGCCCTATCTGCACCTCCCAGTCTAGAGACTCCAGGCACAGTGCCGTACCCTGCTTCCACACCAGTTCTGGGGCTTGAACTCAGATCCTCATGCTTTCCTGACAAACACCTTACTCACCCCTCCCCCAGCCCCAAGGGTTGATCATGGATGACTGAACAGAGAATATACAGGCAATAAGATGCCCCCAAAAAATCAGTTAGAGAAAAATCTCTCCTGGGCATGGTGTTACAGTTCCTCTACCAAGATGAAGTTTGGGGTGGAGAAACAGCCAGAGGATGTGACTCAACCAGAGCAGTTCAGCGTCAGCATCCACCAGCCCTGTGTGGCCACCAAGCACTTGTAATGCGACCAGTCCAAACTGTGATGGCTGTTCTACACGTGTAAAAACACACCGTCTTCCAAAGAATCAACAAGGATAAATAAAATCCCAGAAATGCCTCGTGAATGACACTTAGGTTTATTGCACAATGCATAATACTTTATATTGGGCTGAATAAATACATGTGGAAAAGTAATTTCATTTGTTCCTTCTTACTCTCTAAAAAGGAAGGTGACTGGAACCACGTGTGCATCTTACATTGTATCTCCCGACAGCACCTGTGGGAAGGTACTGTGACATTTTTTCCCTCACACTGAGGACAGAGTCAGGGGCAAGGTGAACCTCAGGTCACCAAGGGCTTAGACAAGAGACTACCACTTAGTCACAGGGAACTGCCTTGGGATGATAAAGATCATCTGCCAACACACACACACACACACACACACACACACACACACGTGCACGCGCAGAATTTTAACTCTTTGTACGCCAGCATCGTGTGGTGGGCTTTAGTTTTTAGGAAGAAGGTGCACGTGTATGGGTGGGTTCACAAGCCTGTGAGTGCCAGCGATGAACTTCAGTGTGGTTCCTCAGCTGCTCTTCACTTTGTTTATATGAAACAAGGTGTCTCACTGGCCGAGGTTCATCATTTTGGCTAGATGAACTGGTTTCTGAAGGACAAGGATCTACCTTCCCATCTCAGCACCCCAGCACTGAGTCTACCCAGGGAATGGTGGTGCTTTTTTTTTTTAATTGTAACCTGGGTTCGGTAGATGCCAGCCTGGTCTCTGTGCTTGCAAGGTAAGTGCTCTTCCAGCCGAGCCATCTTCCCAGCCCCAGATTGATGGGCTTCGAAAAGCACCAATGTGCTATTCTCTGGGAGCCCAGGACCCTCAGTCAGATGGCCCCACTTACCCTCCTGAAACTCCACAGGTGGTCTCAGTGTGTAGGCAAAATTAGAGCTGGCATCCAAACGAGGTGTCTGTTTTGATCCTGGCTCTACTGCCTGTCCACACACAAACCCTGGATGAATATCTGCCTTCTCCAATCTCTGCTTTCCCATCAAGAGACTCGTTTGAGGATCAAATGATGTTATTATCTGTGGTAAACTATCTAGCAGGTTATCTAGCCCACAGGAATGGCTCAAAAACACTACTGTTCTAGCTTCTGGGTTGTGAATTGCTCCTCCCTGGCACCACAAAGGGCTCTTGGGGGCCCACTGGCCAACATGACTTGCACGGGAATGCAGAGCAGTAACAGTAGCAAAATAAAAATGTGCCTTCTCCGCATCTTTCCTTCAGTTCAGCCCCTTTGGTGTCAGAAGTTAATTATTCAGAAGAAACTGAGGCAGCGCCCAGCAGAGTAAATAGGAGATCACTGTGGATCTGAAGGCATATAAAAGCTCTGATTTTAGAGACAAAGACAGACTGAAGACTGGCTCCATCTGCCGCCTTGCTTTGAATGAATATCTTCACCTCTCTGAGCCTTATTTTTCTTCTCTGAACAATGAAGACAATAGCGATTTCTATTTTAATAGTGTCGTCAAAAGGAATACAGGAGAAAACCCATCCAGTGTCGTACCTGAATATTATGGGACAAAATAATGTTGGTATCAGACCCAAGTAAGCTCAGATTTCTGTCCCCCAACACTGAGAAAATCATGGATGCTCACGAATCCCAGGATCCGGGGTGTAGTGTGAAGCAGACGAACGTGCAGGTCTCCTGTGGGTCTACCCTATGAGCCAACACTTATGAAACAATGATGCCCATACACCTGGAGAGAGGGGCATGTCAACTCAGGAAAAGGGATGGAAGCAGCAAGGATGTGTGGTCCAGGGAAGCACCACAGCACAGCTGGGAAGAAAGGATGGGAAGAGAGCAGGCTCAGAGCCACAGGGAAGGCCTGGGTGCCAGGTTAGGTGCCATGTGGCCTGACCCAATGATGAGATTGCCTGGGCCTCTGGTTCCTCACCTACAAAGTGGATCCAATGCAAATGAGCCGCAGGGTGTCATGAGGACTCCCCTGTGAGGAGTGCCAGTGTATGGAGCCTGGCTCTGTACATGTAGACTCTGTTCTAGTAGCCTGGCTTCTGGTCTCAAGGCCTGTCCTCAGCCCTTCCAGAGGCTAGATATCCAGAAACATGTGAATTCAGAGTAAGTTGGGGTCCCAGGTCAGACCCAAGGCTCTTCCAGCAGACTTGGAGCCCTTAGGCCTGTAGAGGCAAAGTTCCTCCCCTCAGAACACAGAGACAAAGACACACAAATACAGGCAGACAGACAGACACACACACACACATACACCCACACACAGTGGAAGGAAGGAAGGGGGAGAATAGAAAAGGACTTTAGGCCACATAACAACCCCTGACAGAGCTGGGATGAGAGCCATGGGGTGACAGGCCAGGTTCTTAAGAGCACATGAGTCTCTGGGGCACAGAGGATGAGAGCTGGTGCCTTCACCCCTTCTATAACTTTCTTTTCCTCCTCATTGTTGGGGCCAGTTCTTTCCAGGAGGAGAGGATAGTTCAATCGTGTCCATACTGTGCTTCTAGACAGCTTTATACACTGAGTGTCTCTGATCTCCACAAGCCTGCAAGGCCAGGATGGTGACCCCCAATGTGACCGGGGAGATACTGGGACCTTGAGAGCATGATTAGATTATGCTGTTGAAGGACAGCTAAAGACACAGCTAAGATTTGAACTCAAGTTCTCGTGTACTAGGTTTGTGAATTAAAATCAAATACTTCTAAAACAGAAAGGTGACAACCTGGATAGAAATGGGGACCAGGATCCATTGGTCATGTGATGAGTTTCTCCATCTTAGCCAAGCTGCTTCTGAAATTTGGGCCTTATTTATCACATTTGTAAAACATGAGTTTTCCCAAAATGACTCAGAGGAGATTGCTTCCACATGTGACTGGGAGTCTGGGTTCTGAACCTGCTCATCACCTAAAGCTTTTGTCCCTGCTCACACAACAGCCTCATAGGAGATGACACATTTAGCTAAGGAGAAACTAATAACCGAATCATGCTAAAGACTGCTTTTGGGAAGCACCTATACCCTTCTGCATCCCAGATCCTAAAACACCCCATAAGGTGCATCCCAGCACCCCAATTCCACAATCTGAGGCCCTAAGAGGGAAAGAGACCCTCACCATTGCTCTACCCACAAATGAAGCATCGGGGTCAGACCTAGAGCTGCTTCATCAGCCTCCTCACCCCACCATGCGGAGAGTCTTCCTCTAAATTCTAGGCTTCATCCCTGCCTCTTAAAACAGTTTGTTTTTAAATGAGAAAAACTCTTGGCCAGTCAGTCAAGTACCCAAGCTGGGGAGCAGCTCCCCCAGAGCTTCAGAAAAAGAGGAAATTAAACAAGCAGAGATAGGGGTCTAGAAACACTCAGAGCCACACCGTTCCTATCATTAGCAGGGCATCTCCAGAAGACTCTGTGTGTGTGTGTGTGTGTGTGTGTGTGTGTGTGTGTGTGTGTGTGTGTGTGTGTCCACTGGTTAGTATCACAGGGCTTTCTGAATTTCTATTTTTATAAACTTCATAAACAACAACTGTTCTAAAGAAAAGCAAAGGCAAGGGTTTTCTTTTCAGCTCTTCAGCCTGATTTTTCTTGCTTCACGAGAAAAGGAAGAGAAAACTGGCAGGCAGATAAGAGTAGTCGAGAGGGAATCCCAAGAGAGAATAAGGTTAGGAGAGAAAGTGGGGGTCTTGTGTGCCTCCTGAGAACTCTTTCAAGACAGAAACTTGATCACTGGAAGCAGTGATGTTGCAGGTGATGGGGGTTGGCTCCCCCAACCTACAGCCTCCTGATAATCCCAGAAGAGGAACAGGAAGATAGCGGTGAGGAGAAAGAAATGGGGAGGGAAGGAGAAAACACAAGACCTACACTTAGGATTCTGGGTAGTTTCCTTTCACTCATGGTCCTGAATGCAGTCCAGCTGTTTCCACCAACCTGCTACGACCCCATCAGCACCACGGACAGCGCCCCTCCACTTGTCTGCTATTGGAAACAGACTTCCCACCTTCCGGGTTCACTGTCCTAGGCCCTTTGTAGCATGACAAACGCCATTCCGGGAGGCTGTCCTTCAAATCCTGGCTCATCATCCATTACCGCCTGCATTAGCCTTGTAAATCTGCCATAGCAAAGTAGCATAAGCTGAACGGCTTCAAAATAATGGGACTGGTGCCCAGCCTTCCAGGAGCTCAGTGTAGTAGATGATACGGCAAGAAAATAGACAATTACCCTCAGTACAAATTGTGCTGTACCAGAAGCATGTGAACTTCAAATTTGTTACAAGGGACCTGTATTCCTGAGGCTATGGTGAGGGTGTCCCCATATGAGGACTGAATTATGATATAACAACTATTCTCTCTTACCTGTAATATTACTTTCTGTTTCTGCTACCTGTGGCCATCCACGGTCTGAACATAGTAAATGGAGAAATTTCGGAAGTGAATAATTCTGAATAAACTCAGGAGTAAACATTTCAAAAGCGAACATTTAATTGGGCACTATTCTGAGTGGCATGCTGGAAATCTTCTGTCTCCTAGTCCATCCTGACCTGGATGTCAACCTACGAGGCATGCATGGCTATACCACCTTCCCACCTTAGTCGGCAGGTATGCTATCACAGAATCCGAGTGTTATAGTATTCCTGGGGCCTCTGTGTCACGCAATAACAACTCTGAACTGGGGAGGTAGTGATGCTGGGAATTTGAATCTGACAAAAAAAAAAAAGCCCTAAAATCCTTTTAAGTGAAAATTTGTGATTTTACAAGGAAAGGAAAACATGGCATATGCTAAGGTTTCTAGAAGTGTGATCAGAACAACCTGCTGGGACTGCAGACGTGGCTCAGATGTTAAGGGAACACGCTGCTCTCCCAGAGGACCCAGGTTCAGTTCCCAACACCATGTCAGGTGGCTTCCAACGGCCTGTAACTCCAGCTCTAAGGAATCAAATGCCCTCTTTGGGCCCCCAAGGGGCACACACATGCAGAGAGGCACAAATAAATAAACAAAGAAGAGATAAAAAAAAGATTGATGGAAAGGAAGAATGGGCACATGAGGAAAGAACCACATGACATGCGAGATAGTAGAGAGATTATGGGTAAACCCTGGGGAGATGATCTGTTGATCTTTTGATCAGAGAGAAGGCCCACTGAACAGTACCAGAAGACAAATCTGAAAGAGATGGCAGGAGATGCTAGGATGATAGGCTTGGTGAGCACAGGTCTTGGCTTTGCCATGTAGACAGTGAGAAGTGTACTCTAGCTTGGGCAAGTACTTGGGAGATCAGAGAAAGGCCGACAGTCACTGTCGTGTTTCAAGTGGAAGGAAATAGGATCTGCCTCTGGGTGGTGTTGGGATTGGGGCAGAGACAGTTGCCAGAACTCCACTGTAGCATGGTGAGTGAGACAGGAGAACTGTTGGAATTCCCTGTGGGATGTTCTTAGGGATGACAGAGCTCTTTGAGAGAAGTTGGTGTGAAGTTTTCCAGGTCTGCCCCAGATTTTGGAGTGGCTGCTTCTTTCTCCAGGGACTATGGTGCTTGGGTTGAGAAGCATACGCTCAGCAGCATCTAGTGAGAACCCAGCGCAGGCTTTGGGGTGAGTATTGTGTTAACAGCTCCATAAGCAGTCTTCCTGGAGTGCTGTTGAGATGGGCGTCATTTCTTCAATTATACAAGTGAAACAGCCGAGGTGCAGAGAGGTTAGGCAAATTGTCCAATGGTAACTAGCTGAGCAATGAGTGTCTCCAGAGTTTTTGAGGTTCAGCAGCAAGGGATGGAGGAAAAGCATGAATGAAAGCCATACAGCCCCAATGTCTAACCCTATTCACGCTAGGTGTAGCACTACGATGCTGGGCGAGGTAATGAACTCAACAACTTGATCCCTAAAAAAAAAAAAAAAAAAAAAAGTAATGGCTCACTCTACAACATAGAACCTCGCTTCTAAACACTAAAATGAGATGGCATATTCAAAAGCTACCTATTCCTTATGACATGAGCATCACACAGCAGACACAAAATCTCTGAACAGAAAAGTACCTTTCTGCCAAGATTCCAACAAAATGCTCTGTGATCTAAGGCAAGTTCCTTGACCACTCTGGAGTCACATTTTCTTATCAGCAGAGAGACTTTTCTCAGGCTCTAAGTAAAGCAGAAACCCAGGAGTCGCCAGCTTCTGGACAACACCTCTTATTCTTGGTTTTCTCCATCTCGGCCCCAACAATGACATCGCTAACCCCTTGGCTGCACAGGTCACAACCTGGCCATCACTTGGAAGAGGTCCATTTGCTCCACGCACGACTTTCATCATCAGATCTTGGGCACTCTGCCTCCAAGATAGCTTTCACTCTTCTCCATCATCCCTGCAGCCTCTGCTCCAGCCCTCCATACTCCGCCTGATAGAGTGTGAGATATCCCCACCAGCTTTGCTGTTGGAACACTTGGTCCCCAGTTGTGGTTGGTGCTGCCCAGGAAGATTGTGGAAGCTTTAGGAGGCAGAGCATCCTTGGAGGAAGTGAAGCGTTGGGGTGGGCTTTGAGGCTTTTTTTTTTTTGTCCTGGCATTACTCCCTGTTTGTTTTTTGCTTCCTTTAATGCAAATGTAACCTAACCAGCCAGACTCCAGCTCCTGCCATCATGCTGTCCCTCACTGTTTCCATGTCTTCTCCACTGTGACTGTTTGGATAGAAGCCACACCCCCAGCCCCTGACATCCATATAGCCAAAGAGTCTGGAATGTTTGGGTAGAAGCTCCACTCCAAGCTCCCTTCCCCAGGAGTTACCTCAGTACAGACTCCACCCCCAATAAAGCCTGTCAAATGATGACCCCTCCCCAGAGATGCTCAATACCACTCCCACAGGATGTTAAACTTCCCCTCCAGAGAACAAACATGTGGTTTTCCAGTCTTCCTTTCCCATCTCTCCTCTGGCCATCTGGAAAGCCATCCAGGAGCATTTGTATCCATTGAACCTGTGATTTTTTTCTAATTCAGTTTGATTTGGTCTGATTTGGATTATTGTGTCGGCAGAGAGGCTTACTGGGTGCAGAAACTTTCCAGTGATAGACTGTATATCTTTGTGGAACTCTAAGCCAAAACAAGCCCTTTCTCCCTTAAGTTGCCTTTGTCAGGGTGTTTGGTTACAGCAATGAGAAAGTAACTGACCTGGTAACCTGGCTTATGACACCTGCTCTTGTCCTCTCTCCTCAGTGAAGAAATCAGTTCAAACCTACAGCTATTAGCATAGCATCATTCTGTGCCAAGTCCTCCAATAGCTACCCACTGCTCTTATGATCCATGAAAATATTTTTGAATCCCCAGTAGTGGATTTATCCGCAGATGCAGCAAGTCAGATCAGGTCGAATCAAAAGTCTACATTTAATGAGCAAAGCACTTCCAGGTGATCTCATGGAAATGAAGGGGGAGTGATCACACCATGGGTCTAGGGATCAGGGCTTAAACACCCCCTAGGTGTGGTCTTGAGTAGCGCTGGCAGAGGAGCCAGTGACCCTTGGTGGACTTTCTGAGAGGTCTGGGTTTGGAGTTGGGCCAAGTTCCTACCCGGACATATGGGTGGGGTTTGGAATGGGGCCCCCAGCTGGAGATTCCCACCAATCAAGTTCCAGGTTCTTCCTGGAACTCACAAGGCCCTCTGGGATCTGGGTGCTGACAGCCTCCCTGGCTGGCTCTTGGGTTGGTCTCCATTCATTCTCTCACAGTCTCCAGCTACTCAACACTGTATCCTTCTAGTCTCTAGGACTCAGTGTGTGCTCTTCCCTCTGGAATGACCTCTCCCATGTCCTTCATCCAGTAGCTGCTCAGCCTTCAGGTTCCAGTTCGAAATCACACCCCCTCCCTTACAGAGCCTTCCTGGGCATCCTGAACTAGTTTAGGGCAGCTGGTGACATGCTCTCAGACATCCTTACTGTCTGTCCCCTAAGCCATCACCACAGACTCCTTTATTTAATCCCGAAGTAGATGTGTGAGCTTCTACTTAATAGCTGTGAGCTCCATGGAGCCAGGGCCCAGTTGGTTTTTTGTTTGTTTGTTTGTTGCCATGGTATCTCCCATGGCCAGGCCTTAATACAGTCAATACATGGCTGCCAAACGATGGTCAGAGCGGTCAGAGGAAACGCCTCTAGTACAGAGCCTGAAGTCGGCACTCAGGCAGCGTGTTCCCTCTTTCTTTCTCTTCTCTCTCCATGGTGACTCTGAGCCAAGCTGGGATCTCGGGCTGTCAGGGACAGTGTCACATCTCTTTCCAGCTTGGTTTTAGTCTCAGTTTCCTGGTAGCTATTGTGAGGAGGGTCAGGAAGTGGGTAAAGCCCAGGGGTGAGGGGCTTTGGCACTCCTCTCCTCTCCCTAGTTTTCTTGCCCCCCCAAGGTGTATCAAAATAGTTTTTGTATGATTTCCCTATGGAAAAAGAGTATGAAGATAGGTTCAGTGGTTTGAACAATGAGACAAGAGAATTTCTTCATGGATGGCTTCCTCAGAAAGTACAGACATAAGGGGTGCTGTCCTGGTCCTATCCACATCTCTCCAGAGGACTTGGCCACCACTTGCCTTCCTTCCCCTAGGTCAGAGCACAGCTGACCCCCTTTGCTTGTAGGCTGAACACAACAACTGCCTCCCACTAGGTCAGACACAATAACCGCCCCTTCCATATTTATGGCCCTACCCTGTTCTCTGTCCCCGCCACAGCCTGGCAGGCAGGCAGGTGGGACCCTGGGAATTAATATGGTTAGGAGCAAATCAGAGCTGCAGCTTTGCGGGAACAGCCTGTCATTCTGCTCGCTGGATGGGGAGGGGATAGGGCACAGCATCAAGCTGTCCTTGTGTGCTAGTTTTTTGTCAACTTGACACAAGCTACAGTCATCTGAGAGGAAGGCACCTCGATTAAGGAAATGTCTCTCTAAGATCGGGCTCCAGGCAGGCCCATAAGGCACTTTCTTAATGATTGATGGAGGAGGGCCTACCCCAGTGTGGTGGTGCCATGCCCAGGCTGGTAGACTGGAATTCTATAAGAAAAAAGGCTGAGAAAGCCATGGAGAACAAGCCAGTAAGCATCTCCCCTCCATCGCCTCTGCATCAGCTCCTGCCTTCAGGTTCCTGCCCTGTTTGAGTTCCTGTCCTGACTTCCTTTGATGATGAACAGTGATGTGGAAGTGGAAGCCAAATAAACCCTTTCCTCCCCAACTTACTCTTTGGTTTCATTGCAGCAACAGAGCCTGAACTAGTCACCCAGTCATGTACAGCAAAAACATAACTAAGTAAAAACAAAGCAAAATATATATAAAACTAATAAATTCTTTCAAGGCTGGTAGGATGACGGAGAAGATTGCTGTGGAAACTTAGAGACTGGAGTTCAATCCCTGGAACCCATGAAAAGGAGGAAGAAGAGAAATGACTACGTAAAGTGGTCCTCTGACCTACACACACACACACACACACACACACACACACACATTATTTTTATTCAACTAAAATAAAAATGTGTTTGCCTTTACAGGCCTAGTGGTCCAGGCAGGTAATCCCAGCTACTCAAGAGATTAAGGCAAAAGGGTCCCAAATTCAGGACCTGTCTGGGGTTAAAGAGTAAGTTCAAGATTAGCCTGGACAACATAGCGAGTCCCCCAACTCAAAATAAAAAAAAATACAAAGACATCTGGGGCTATAACTCAGCGGTGAGCATACATGAGGTGCGTCCACTAAGCATCAGTCTGGGAGGAGGAAGGCTATCGCAGAGGGCAGCCATACTGTGAGCTCCAGATCATGCTACCATTTTTCTAGAGCAGTCACACCCATTTGCAAGCCCAGCAGGAGCACACTGGAGCTGCCTTGTTCGCTAAAAGTTCTCCAGTTGTTGGTGGATCTATGTAGAAAGTCTGAGAGACGACCAGAGTTTCTGATCCTCCAGGACTTTGTTCTCGTGAGTCGTTAGTCCGGCTTCTGCTTTGTAGTAAATCAAATAGTACTACTGTCGCTAGTAGCTGCACTTGTGACTCCCAAGATTACAGGGTTCACGCGTCATCTAGTTGTCTCGCTAACTCTGCTTGTCATGATGCTACTCAAGAAATCACTTCCTCTGAGCAGTCTGTGTTAGCCTTCTCTGCTCAGCATGGCGGCTCCCCAGCCCTCTCATCCTCTAATCAGTCTGTGGGATAGTGAGATTCGTGAATGGAGGTGTTGTGTCTCAGGGCTTGTGCCCTCTGTACCTGGCAGTGGAGAGAACCATGGTGCCCAGGATAGACCGAGACCCAGGTTCTCAGAAAACAAGTAGCAAGGCCGTTGTACATGTGGATAAGTTCATTGAGAGCGAGGCTCAAGACTTCGGATTCTCTTGGGTCAAATCACTCAATACGCTGTGCACTAATAGAGGCTCGCTGCGATAAATTGGCGCAAATCACAAACGACCTTCTCCCATTACTTTAGGGAAAACTCTTGCCACAAGCCCCAGAAAGGGGCTGGGTGGACAGGTCTGTCACCTTGGCTGGATCCGGGTAATATTCGGATCGTACTTCCCACTGGCGTTCTCCACCGTCACTTGGGAGGCAAAATGGGGTGACTCAGACGTAGTTCTCACCCACGCGCAGAGCTGTCTTTGCCCCACTTTCAGCCTGCCACAGACTCTGATCTCCGAGATCTGAAGTTCAGAGCTGGGCTGTTGGGGATGGAAATGAAGACAGCCCCACCTCCTCCACCCCACAGGCGCTCGACAACACAGTCTCAGGAGAGGGCTAATTCTAACTGCTGTTGGCTCACTGTTCTGCCTCAGAGAGGGAGAAACCAGACCTGGGGGTCCTTGGGGGATGCTTTCCAGTTTCCAGATGGGGCAGAAAAGTCATGATGTCTTGGGCATACTGAGGTCCTGTGCTGTCCCACTGTCCCCACTATCACTGAACATCTAGAACTGTGTTGTGCCTGGTCAGCTGATGGACCACAGGACAGGACATTTGAGCGCCCTAGTTAGGCTGACGTCACACTGCCCATAAAGTGGCTGTAAACTCAGTAAAAAGAACAAAACACAAAGAAATCTCCATATATATCTTTTTTTCCCCATGAGAGAATTCATTTTTGTCCAATATTTGATAGAGTGTAACCTGCTTTCCCCGAGGCCCAAGACTGGGCTATTTCTGAGACTTATCTCCATGAAGAAGCAAAGGGTCTCCTCTTAGGGAGAAATAAAATAGCAATAATAATAAGATGCCGGGAGCATTGCACTTTTATGATTTAGATATGGTTTATCTTCAACTCACGTTGAAGTTGGTTCCTGTGTCGGTCAGATCTCTGCTACTGTAACAAAAAGCTGAGACAATCAGCTTACAGAAAGGAAAAGTTTATTTGGGCTCACAATTTTGGAACTTTCTGTTAGCGGCCAGTGCCTTTGCCTTCAGAACTGTGTGGAAGCAGGACGTGGCGGAGGCATGTGTAGCAGAGAAGACTCATTTACCTCATTGTGGGGCATGAAAAAGACAGAGATGAAAATCAGCAAATCTTTATTGAGGACACACTGCCTGTAACTGGAAGACCTTCTTCTAAGTCTCACTCACTCCTAATAAAACTGCAGGCTGTGGACCTGACTTTACCACATGGGCTGTCAAGTGACATTCACAGAAAACCATAGCAATTCCCAATATAGCCATGTTGGGAGGCGGTTGAGTCTTCAAAAGGTTATTAAACTAAATAAATGCATGTGCACACGTGAGTGCATGTACCCATCGAGCCAGATGAGGGCGCCAGATCCCCTGGAGCTGGAGTCACAATCACTTGTGAACTGTCCTTAATGATAGTCCTTGGACTCAAGTCTAAGCTTGAGTTTTCTGTAAAAGCAGCAAGCCCTCTTAACTGCTGAGCCATCTCTCCAGCTGGAGAATAAAGGAAAAATTTAAAGGAGGTGATCTGCTCATCAAGAAGGATTAATACCTTCCCCGCAGGAATGAGTTCTCACTCTGATAGCCTATAGGACCCAACTAATCACCAAGGAGACCCGGTTATTAGGGAGCACATTCATCAGATTCAGCTGCTTCTTCTCCCTCTGCACATATGCTCTCTTATGGACAAACACATCCGCCCTCCCCTTTCTTCCAAACGAAGCAGCATGAAACCCCCACCAGAAACTAAGCAAAAGTAGCTCTTTGCTCTTGGACTTCCAGAACAGAATGCGAGCCAAAACAAACCTATTTGCTTTATAAATTACCCAGCCCCAGGTATTTTGTTACAACAATAGAAAACACACTGAGAAATACATTAATTCTGTTTGTGTGTGCCCAAAGGACTCCTATAGGAATATATATATATATATATATATATATATATACAGTAAAATGATAAATATTTTAAACTATGGTGCAGGAGCAGTAAGTATGGTTTTGTTTGTGTTTTCACCAAGTCTTAGTTTTCAGTTTTTAATTTTGGCACAGATAGGGCATACATTCTTGCTTGAGTAAGTGGATTCTCTTTCTGGGTTTCATGGTTCATATTTGTAAAAATGAGCCTAAGAATTTAAATAGCTCCTCATCTATGATCTGAGTTCTTGTAACTCCATAACAGAAATGAATGGTGCATTTATTAAATGCAAAATGTTTTCTGTATAAATAATGTGTATGTGTTCGTCCAACTAGTATTTATTTTGTGCTTGCCTTGTGCTAGGTGTTGACACAGACAGACACACACAAATCCGCTGATATGAAGTTAAAGGAGGGTTGAGGATGTAGCTTGGTGGTAAAGCAATCAACTAGCATGCAGAAGGCCCTGGGTTCAATCCCCAGTGAAGGATTTCAGGGGATGGAGCTTTGAAGTTCAGGAGGGAAACCTTGCCAGGAAGAGAACTGGAAGAAAGGTAGATGCTCATCGTGCAGAGAACAGAGACATCATCTTAAGGGTTCTGTATGAGCAAGCAAATTAATTCCTTCCCTCCTGCCTGCTTGCCTGCCTTCCTTCTTTTTCAATACCAAGATTCAACCCAAGGCCTCTTGCATACTAGGCTAGCTATGATCCCCACCTGGAAAGCACTTTTTTCCCCCTGGAATCCAGCCAAGTCTTAGATTGAGTCAGTAAGGTGATCTGTTTTCAACCAACAATAACAAAAACAAAGCAATGTCCTGCCAGTCTGGATTTGGTACTGACCTAGCATTGCCTCCAGCTGTCTCCTGACTGTGATCGCTCCTACCACGTTTCCTGGATCTCAGCAAAATAAGAGGATGGTGGTGGCCATACTAAGGGCTGCAGTAATCACACACTAGGTCTACAGTGACCACACACTCAGAGCTGTACTGATCACACGCACTGGATCTACAACTACCACACGCAGAAACTACCACAAAGGGTGAGGGGCTGGAGAGGTCAGAGGTTAAGAGCTCTGACTGCTCTTCCAGAGGACCTGAGTTCAGTTACCCGGCTCCGTGTGAGATGGATCACAATGGCCTGCAAACCCAGCTCCAGTGGATCAGATGCCCTCTGGCCTCTGCAAGTAGCTACATGCCTTGAGCATAAATGAATTCCAGGAATCGAATCCCAGTCATCCGGCTGTTTTTTACCCACTAGGTAAAAAACCACTAGGGTTGTACTTTGTAATTGCCCAATCATATCAATCCTCCCGTTAGGCTTTCTCCAAGTTTCTGTGTCCTCCAGACTTTTCCCTGAAACTATTCTTAATGGATTTACGTCATGTTATATACAGGCAGGTCAGCTCCCACCAAACAAAACAGCACAAAACAAAAATCCCCATCAGCATCTTTTCCCCCCATTCAAGTTACAAACTCATGCTGTGGTTCCTCTCCTGCTCAGTTCACTGGCCTCCCCACCATTCCAAATAGTGGGAAGTCAAGGTGTTTCTCTCTGGCGTGCCTGCTGCATTGCACTCCCCCAAGCCTTGGAGGTCATTTGCCTTCCGAAGGAGGATCACAGAAATTCACACTGAAGCAAAGGGAGGAAATGAAAATGAGTTAGAATGGCAGCCAGGCACCCTGCTATATTTATTTACTCCATTAATTAAAGTAATGAGAAACAAAACCTGCTGCACAGAAGGAAGGAACCGGGGCTTAGCCTCTAGAAAAGCAGTATGTGTAGCCCGAATGAAGTAGCAGCAGGATCTCCTGTTATCAATTCCTAAAAGTCAGAAGAAGTTGGGAGCAGAAGAGGACCTCATTTTGGTACCCAACCCTCCTCCCAATTTCCCTGAAAGTGAAATCAGTTCCATGATCAGGCCGACTAACTGGCATCAGGTGGCCCAGAACCCAGTATCATATACAAACCCAGAGGTTTTCATCTCTTCCCGAAGACAAGATTTGTTAAAGGAAGACATGGCGGGGGGAGAGGGCAGAGGAGTGGGCCCTAGACGGAAAGAAGGAGAACAGTGCGGAGCTCAGTTCCCTGACCCACAGCCCCGAGGAGGACACATCCCCAGGACTCAGTCTGTGATGAACATGAGATTGCACACAAAGATGACCATGGGGTATTTGCTATAGAGAGAGGGTTCTTTGCCTGGGCCGAGGTTTCATTTTCTGGAAGCATCTAGAGTTTTTCTATTTTCCCTGCCTACAAGCACTTAAATAGACACATCCTATGTCTATCACATTCTCTTGGACTGAGAAGAAGTGGCGTCTCCTTTGACATCTTCCTTAAGGATAGTCATGTCTGAAAGACATCTGTGATGTCCTGGTAGACTGTAAGCGTGTGTACAAGAGCCAAACCTTAGTCATCCCTGATCACTCACAGTGTCAAACACAGTACCTCCCAAGAGGGGTCACTCCAAAATATCTAAGGATGTAATTATCTGCTTAAGCCCAAACTCTTTGAGTGGGAAGGAATGGTAGATGACAGAAGGGGACTTCCTCCTCCTCCTCCTCCTCCTCCTCCTCCTCCTCCTCCTACTCCTCCTCCTCCTCCTCCTCCTCCTTCTTTTAAGGATACCTCTTATATGTAGACAATTATCTTCCTAAGCCAAAGTGCAAAGCATAGGACCGTCTTTATGCAGCTCAACGACCTAGAGAACTAGCCATCTGCATCCAGGGGTGATTCAGCCAACCAACCAAAAAAATATTGGAAAATACTCAGGAAAAGACTGACACTGTCCTGAGCCAGCACAGACTTTTCCTTGTCATAATTCTCCGAGGAATACAGCACAGCAGCTACTGCCCAGCATTTCGTCCGACTCTAGTATTGTAAGCGAGGTAGAAATGGCTTACAGGGCATGAACGGATGAGCAGGTTACGTGCAAACATTAGACCATTTGCATGAGAGATTTGAGCATCTGTGGATTTTGCTGTCTACAGAGGTTCCAGAACCCATCCTGGAGATAGGGAGAGACGCTCAGTTGGCATGTCGATAACGCAAAGAATGACGGAAGGATGGCTCCCCACCCTGGAGGCACAGCCGTGTGACCCTTATGGTCCATTCCTAGAGTGCTCACGAAGCCAGGGTGGCAACAGGAAGGACTATCCACAGTGTGCTCAATACATTAGCCAGGCATGGAGACAGAGTTCCCCAAGAAGAGCAAGCCTCCTTCCTGCAGTAGGTGGAGGGTAAGGGCAGAGGGAAAAAAAATTAACAACTCCAGCCTACATCCAAAGTTCTTGGGAGCTTGATTAATTGCTTTAATTAGCCGGCCTGTAGCCATTAAGGCAAGTGGCGTGGACGGTTATAGCACAAGAATCGGACCCAAGATTAGGTCTCGGTGACTGCAGTGCCATTCTTCTGGTGACCCAGCCCAAGTCTCGAAAGCTGGAGTTGGAGCCGGAGAAGAGGAATGTGCGGGGCATGGTCCAAGGCTGACCAGCGCTCATTAGCGCCCAGCTTCTTACCTTGTCTGCCTGCACATCACCCTGGGAGAATTAAGCGCCTACAAAATAATTTGCATCTGGAAAATATCCAAAGTGGATTTTATTCTCGCCCAAATGTTACCCAGTATTTTAATTAACCTGGGCTTATTGTTCTAATTACTTGAGTTTTATATGGTGAATTGCTGTTCCGGAGTGGAGACGATCAGTAAACACAATTACCATGTATAATATTCCTAGCAAAGCTTTGCCCTTAAAATTTTATTTAAAAAATAATAATTAGTAACATAAATCTTTAATTTCTGGTTCGCCGAGGCGGACAGACTGAGGAGGTTAGAAGAACAGAGCTCTCTACACATGGGAAGATTTCTTAGTAGTCAGTCCACTGTGTGATACTTTAATGGGCTTTCCTCGCTCTGAGAGATAGCCAGGAGCAAAGCGAAGGATGCAAAAGATGCCGTGATGTATTGCTGAGAGGGGGTAAAAACAAGACCTAACAAATTGTAGGTGACATTAACATTTTTACATATGATTTTCTAGAAACCACCATGTGAGTGTGTGCGTTCAAATGTGTGCTCAAAATAAATGGCAAGACGTACAACAATGAGACAGACTGCCTACCCTTGGAGAGCAGGGTTGGAGGCAGGGGAGAGAAGAGAGACTCTTCGCTTCTATTTTGAATACTGCAATATTAGCGCCTGAGTTCCATTATAGTGTGTGACTTTCGAGTTAAATGTTTCTGTAAATTCTGGAAACTGCTAGTTCTTGAGGAAACAGAGAGCATTGTGTTCTACAGAGCCTGGCCTGGGAGGCCTGTGTGCATGGAGGGGAGTCTGCTTGCAGGGTGGCCGCAACTATGCAAACCCAGGCGTTCCAAGCATGCTTTTATCT
Source organism: Alexandromys fortis (assembly GCF_014885135.2). Taxonomy (NCBI): domain Eukaryota; kingdom Metazoa; phylum Chordata; class Mammalia; order Rodentia; family Cricetidae; genus Alexandromys; species Alexandromys fortis. The sequence continues at coordinate 1,824,286 of NW_026068174.1, forward strand.
TCAGCAGAAGCATCCTAAGAAAGCTGGGCCCCTTGGCCTGACTCCCTGGATTCTTCTCTTAGATGCAGCCCTGATGTGACTCCCTTCCTTCCCCATTTCTTCCCTTAGGAAATAACTGTTTTCTTGTACTATATCCTTGGCCCCACCCATTTCTGTCTTCTTGGATTCCATCTTAGTCTCATGCTTAACTTCCACCTTGAGTTATATATTTATTTGTGCTCTGGATCATACTATTACTACATGGCCTCCCAAGCTTTCCTTCTTGGCTTCCAATCTGGTCTAATGTTCAATGACACTTTAAAAAAAGTAATGTGAATTCTGAACACAAAACAATTGTTTATTTCCAGGATCCATTAAAGGAACATCAAAGTAGAAGCAGATAGAGGAAGGTATTTGGATAATAGGACAAACATAACATGTGCTATGAAATAGTTCACTTTAAAGTGATTAATATTTTTATGTGAATTTTAGTTTGATTTTTTTTAAGTAGTCAAGAGGCTGGAGAGATGCCTCGGTAGTTAAGAGCAGTCTACCCTTTATATGAAGGCTGTGAAATGCTAAATTCAGAGTTTTTCCAGTTATTTCTTCACCCAACACACTAATTCATTCTTTAATAAGATGTTATTTCTCCACTAGGCATGACAAGGTAAAACAGACAATACCCCTGTATCCCTGGATGTCAACAGTCTCAAGGTTCAGCAGGACTAAGTACCACAGAGTTAGTACAGGGGTTAGAATTCCAAGGACCTCAGGACAGAAGTTATCAGATGCAGTGGTGACCCCAGCTAATGCCAAGTGAGGCAGGAAAAGAAAACCTCAGGCAGCCAGGTATCAACTCTGCCTTGGAAACAAGAGAAAGCAAAGGAGTATGTTGTAAAGAAGAGTTACCTACAATATCCAGGGAGGGCGGGACTAACTCTGGGTAGTCAGAGATCACTAAGGTGCTTCTTGAAGAAGGAAAGAGTTTTGAGTACCAAGCTGATCATGAAGATACAGAAAAGGATGCTCCAAGGAGAGGCAAAAGCCTATGCAAACCCACTGTATGTACAGAGACAGTCCAATGGCTTAAGATGCCAAGAACACAGAGGGCTGGTTGGGTAGAAGTGGGTGAAGATGGCAGAGAAGCTGTGAGAGCCCAGCTGTGCAAGTTACTTTCTGCTGTGCTAAGATAAACTGGCAAAAGCCACTTAAACACAGGGCTGTCTTTGACTCACAGTTTCAGCCGGCAGAGTCCATTGTGGCGGAAGGCATGTCTACAGCCAGGGAAAACATGGCAGCAGGAATGGGAAGTTGGCTGGTCATTTTCATCCACATTCAGGAATAAGAAAGGGAACAGGAAGCGGGACAAGTCTATAAACTCTTGGAGCCCATCCCCAATGACATACTTCTTCCAACAAGAGTCTACCTCCTACAGAGTCTGTAACCACCCCGAATAGTCATTTCCTGGAGACCAAAGGTTTAAATACATGAGCCTATAGAGGATATTTCTCATCCAAACAACTCCACCAGCCAAGGACCCTTGCTTCATTTTGTACATAGTTAAAAGACACAGAAAGGCACGTTCACATCTATGTTCCAGAACTACCTCCCTGGGGCCTTCCAAGGATTAATAAATATGAAACTAAACACCAGATGGTCTGAAAAAAACTGAATTAGCTTATTGGCATTTATTCTCCTAGAAAATCCACATGAAGTTACACTCTGTTAATGGGAGGAGAATGAGTCTGATTCCACTTGTGAGTGGCCTCCTCAGCACCAGCCCCGAGCTGGATGGATATGTCGTTTTGCACACAACATGATTCCAGCCATGGGACAGGAAGAAGAAAACCCAGCGTGAGCATGCGGAGTCAAAACTTCACGCCGTCAGAGAGCAGTTGAGGTGGAGTCCAAGGTCAAAAATTTTTTTATATCGCTTTTCAAGTTAATGTGCCACACTTATTGCTGGACTTTCACAATAATTTAGTTGTGAGGCCGGCCTAGATATCTATCAACAGATGAGTAAATAAAGGAAATGGGCTACAGTGGAATTGTATTTGACTGTAAAGAATAAAATCCTGACATCGGCAGAGAAATGGATGGAGCTTGGGTTCACTGGATTAAGCGAAATGAGCCAGACCCAGAAAGACCACATCTTTCGATATCAAAACAAGTATCCCACCATGATAGCTATACCTTTCGTGTTTCTCCATGGACTCTCAATAGGTGTAGGCCAAATGACACTTCGGTAGTTGTCAAAGAGCAGCCGTGGAAGCCATCCTTCATCCTGCTGCCCTCGATGGTCAGTGCCATTGACTCCTCAGCCGTTTGGGATGGATCCCTTTGTGAGTGCAACAGAAGGTTCTCTGCTGAGAGCAGTGCCGTTTAACCTCTTCCTCTCCCCCCGGGCTTGTTTGCCAGGGACCTCCAACCTCAGCCCCTTCACCCCATAAGCACATTAGCTTGGGTCATTAGCGCAAGCTTTCCCAGCCTTTGTGGGCGTCTTTAAAAAGTTCGTTTCTCATTCTATCCGTTTAGTGATTTATGTTAACTCAAACCTCTTGGCTTAGAAACAGGAACATATTTAATAAGAACAAAGTGCTTTTTATTGTATCCTGGCTCGTCTTTGCATCTTCAGTCTGAACGAATCTCAGTATGACTGGTAAGGTGGGCAGGCTCAGTTTCTGCCTTCTGGGTTCCCCTTGAGCTGTGCTCCTGGGCAATGGCGTTGTTTTCCCCTTGAGCGTTTTCCATGTGTGCTCCAGGTGTCAGTCTAATCATACATCTCGTGTCCATTCAGTATCAGATGCCTTGTTTCTAGCATCATGGACTGGATTACACTGAATTGTTCTAACACATAGGGTAGTTTCTAGTATCCCCGTTGTCCAGATGGGAAAACCAAGAGCTCAGCTCTTACACCCCTTGCTCAGAGTCCTGCAGAAAGCAAGGAGTGAGGCGAGGTTTGCACTGAGCTTTTTCTGATCTCGAAGCCTGTTTTTTTTTTTTTTTTTTTTTTTTTTTTTTTTTTTTTTTTGNTTTTTTTTTTTTTTTTTTTTTTTTTTTTTTTTTTTTGCCTTAGGAGTTCCACATTCATGGTCCCTTTATAGGCAGGCAAGCTCCTCTGCCTCCTGCCTCCTCCTTTCTCCCTACCTGCTCAGCTCCCCAATTAATTTTTTTAAAGCATGAAAAGAAAAAGAAAGGCCTGGTCTAAGCTGTATTGACTGAACTAAACATCCTGACTGGCTATTTTTCTGACCTAACGCAAGTGCTTCCAAGGTATAAAAATAGAATCTTTCTTTTCCATTTATCTTTGTTCTTGAGACTCACAGAGTAAAGAATATGCCAGACCCCCGGACCTGTCTATCCTTACCAAAAAAAAAAAAATACATTTAAACCTTTTACACTGATCTCTTCTGCTTTCTTATGAAGCCTGGTAATGAAAGCTGGACGTGCAAATCCTAACAAGAAATCCAAGTTACATAACAAAGTCCTGCCCACCCAGGCTCTCTAGAAGGGCAGACTTCAGGGGGAGCCGGAGATGCTTCTGTATGGAGATGGGCTTCTTCCTTCTGCCCTTTTCAACCAGAGGCAGAATGGTGACTTCTTACATTGGAACCTACATCTCAGAATGGCCATGTTTCTGGAAATACACATGTCCAGCCAAGAAGAGTTGTGTTCCCAGAGACTCCCAGCAGAATCCATAGAATCCTCTCTTCCTGGACTGCAGTGCAAGGGAAGAAGGAAGGAAGGAAGGAAGGAAGGAAGGAAGGAAGGAAGGAAGGAAGGAAGGAAGGAAGGAAGGAAGGAAGGAAGGAAGGAAGGGGAAATGAGCACTATTGTGGTTAAGAGCACTAGCTGCTCTTGCGGAGGACAGACAGGCGTTTGGTTCCATGCGCCCACACTGCCTGACTCATAACCACCTGTAACTCAACTCCAGGGGATCTGCTGCCCTCCTCTGGCCTCTGAGGGATTTACATGCATGTGAACACAAACACGTGCACATAAATAAAACTAAGACAAAGCTTTTCTTTTAAAGAATGGTGCTGCTAAAGCATTTTCTCTGCCAGCTCTCTTAATTCTCTCAGCAGCCTTTTACCTTTTAGCATGGTTCCAGCGGATAAATGAGGGCCTGCATGCTGCATGGCAGCGTGCTTGGTGCAGGGACCCAAGGTCAGTCCCCATTTCTCTAGCTCCAGACTCACCCACGCATAATCACAACTGAAACAAAGTCTTGGCATCCACCAAGGACCTCCCTGGAAAGAGCTCCAGGAAGGAAGGGGTCAACACCTCTGACAGTTGTCCTTGTCTGCTTCTTGCCTGAACTTGCCCATTTTTAGCCCAAATCCCAGCAGTCATCCCTCAAAAGGGACTCTGGGCCACAGTCATCTCTGCCATCATCATCATCACCTACGGTTTCCTGGCTTAGAGGTTCCAGTCCAGATGCAGAAGAGCCTCTCTCTCTCTCTCTCTCTCTCTCTCTCTCTCTCTCTCTCTCTCTCTCCTTCTCTCTCTCTCTCTTTTTCTCTTTCTGCCCCTAGAACCATCCAGGAAACAACAAAAAACTTCAAACAGCATCTGTAATAGACAAGTAAGCACAAGGCACAAGATATGAAGGCAGAGAGTCAATCAGCCTTGCCAAAGAGGGATCTCTCAACAAATGTCATATAGCACCTTCCCCTCCGGGTATGGTTTTTAGCTTTGCCTTTTGTAAAGAAAAATGTTGAGATTTGTAGATAATGATGAAGTGCACAGTCCTGGTATGGAAAGAACATACACTTATAAGAACTAATTATATAGATAGTAATAAAATAAAATTTTCATTGATTATGATACCAGGTGACAGAAAATTACTGTACTTCAGAGTAAGAAGCCCTGGAAGCCATGGTGGCTCAGAGATCACTTTGAACAGGATTCTAGCAAGAATGACAGGGCTATTCCCACTCGGCGCTGCTAGTGGAAAATCCACACTCATTGTCACTAATTGTTTCTCACTGATCCTCACATATATAGTTACATCTTTATAAAGTGACAAGAACAGACAGCTCTCATCACCTACTGCCTGTGATGGTTAGTTAACTTGACACAACGCAGAGTTACCCGAGGAGAGACTCTCCGTGGAGCCTTGTCTACACAGGATTGGCCTGTGAGCGTGTCTACGGAAGATTGTCTCCACTAACTTAATTAATGTGGGAGGACCCAGTCCAGTGTGGGCAGCACCATTCCCTAGGCAGTGGGTCCTGAATGAGAGTGAGAAATCGAGCCAGCGAGCCAGTATGAACGCATTTATTTCTCTCTGCCCTTGGCTGTGGATGTGTTGTGAGTAGCTGAGGTCCTGCCTGGATTTCCTCACAATGATGAAGAGTGATCTGGAACAGCGAGATGAAATAAACTCCGTTCTCCCCTACGTTGTCCTTGGTCAGGGCATTCCATCACAGCTGCAGAAACGAAGCTAGGACACTGCCCTTATACATAGGACGCCTGGGGAGATGTAGTGCACTTGATCTTGCTGACTTTTAGGACTTGGCTGTCTCTGCTCTAGGCCATGTTGGTTCCATAAGTTGTCTCTGCTGTGCATTGGGAAAGCAATAGCATACTCTATTTGGGGGAAAAAAAAAAAACACTTCCTAATTTGGAGTGCACGAGAACTCCATTAAGGAGAAACCTGGACATCGTGTGACTTCCTGTGTCTGAGCATTAAAAGCCGCAATAACACTTTAGGAGGCTGCCATTTTGGGATGGCTACCATCTCAGCTTGTTTATGATACACCAGGCGCTGGTTTAATAGGTTGCCTTTACTACTCTCATTTGATTCAATACTCACAAGATCTACAATGTCAGTGTTATGAGCGCCACATTAAAGCTAAGGAGGCAGAATTGGAGAGGCTTCACGGCTCGGCCAAGGTCACATCTGTAATAAGTTACAGAGTTGGTATTCAAACCCAGCTCCTTATGAGCCATCCCAAAGACCATTGTGGAGTTTGAACTTTATTCTGAAGGCCACGCGGAACCCAAGGGATCTACAGTAGATGAGTGAAGTTTTTCAGCTTGGCAGCAGCATGGATGGGTGGAGGTGGAGGTGGGGGACAGTGGTTGTCCAGGTGACACAATACATTGATGACTCTCCTGAGAATGGAGACAGCGAGAGAAGGAAAGTGTACTAGAGAGACACGAAGAGTCTCGGGCAATGGTCCTTAGGGATCAGCAAAGAGAAAAGCCCAGGAGGATACCAGGGAATCCAGTGTGGGTGTGTCACTCGGTGGTGGAGTCACTTGCTGGAGAGTCTTAAGTAAGAAACTTAAGAAGGAGATTGTGAGGAAGAAAAGATGAGGAGGACATCACTGGTCCAGCTGAAGTGTCTGAGGAACATCAGGGAAGGGTGCAAAAACAGCTGGATATCCTGGCACCAAACTCAGGAGAAAGATTTAGCAGAAGACCTGGGGTTAGGGGACATAACTTGATTCATGAGACTTGAGAGCAAGGAGACGGAAGATTCTCCAATGAAAATATAGAACAAATGAGATAAAGATGTAGCTGGTTACAGGAAAATGTCTCATCCACGTCCAAATGAAAAACTTCCTGTTTTCTCTGAGCTCTGGGCTACCTGCCACACCTCTCGGGATGCTAATGGATTTCTCCAAGCACAGAAAAGAAATTATTTCTCCATTTCCCTAATTCTGAGATGTTTGGCTTCTAGCAAAGCCAGAGGTGTTCAGGGAACCCACAGTTTCTTTCCTGTGAGAAAGGGCGTCCACAGAAAACGTGGCAGCTTGGCATTTCCCAGGCTGACTGTTACCACTGACACCCCCTCCCCATACTGTTTTAGTTAGGTTTCTACTGGTGTGATAAAACATTGGCCAAAAGCAGTTTAGGGGAGGAAAGCCTTCATCTGGCTTACAAGTTATAAATTATAAGAGAAGTCAAGGCAGGAACTCGAGGCAGGAACCTACGGAAGGAAGCAAAGGAGAGACCCCTGTTTCCTGATGCTTCCTTTCGTCAGCTCAGCAACCTTTCTTGAACAGCCCAGGCCCACCTCCCTAAGGGTGTACCACCCACAGTGGGCTGGGCACTCCTGTATCAATTTAACAACCAAGGAAATACTCCCACAGACATGGCCACAGGGGTTTTCTTCCCGGATGACTTTAGCTTGTGTCACACTGACGAAGACTAACCAGTGTTCTCATTAATGACGTTAGCTCAAAATATCAGGGTGCACAGATGATGTTAAGGACATTAGCTCAGGGGTTCTTAATCTATGGGTCACAACCCCTTTGTGGGGAGCAAATGACCCTTACATAGGGATAGCATCTCAGATATCCTGCATATCAGGTATTTACATTGGAATTTATAACAATAGCAAAATTACACTTGGGAAGGTTGAGGACCACTGCGCATTATCTAGTAGAAAGAATATAGTCTTTGGAATTAGAACTATGTGGGTTCAAATGCCACATCGAATGTGGAATCTCAAGCAAAGGATTTCAACACTGCAAGTGTCAACTTTGCCAGCTATGGATCGGCCTATTCATACCTAGAAACCCAGAACCACAGCTGAATGGCTCAGGTGAGACAGAGAGTAGTCAGAGTGGAGCCCTGGCTACATCTGGCCCCACAGGAAGCACCATTTCTCCCCATTTCCTCTCCTCAGTCTGAGATAGAGTCAGAACTGAGCAAGGGTTTGGATGGTTCGGGCCACCCCTCCATAAATCGAACCCCTGGGGGCTCCAGGGTAGGTCTGTGCTTTCCCAAGGCATCCTTTCTAAGTGGAGGGTACAAATAAGGCTCCATCATGCCCTGAGATAGCCCTATTCATCTATTCATTGTCATTGGACCTGATGACTAATGGCAGAACAAAACACAGCCTATATATA
>NW_026068174.1:1832157-1886010 GCF_014885135.2 Alexandromys fortis
GAGTTTTTCTCCCAATCCCCAAGCAATCTCATGTACAACAAACATCATTGGAACCAGCAGGTGTGCGTTCCAAGAGAAAACGGTCTCTGGACTCTATTTGAGTAATTTGTTTCTTCTGGAAAAAAAAAAACATAAAAAGACAGAACAGTGCAGGATACAAGGAAAGGATCAAACCCAGGCGCAGTCAGTGCCCAGCTTCTTCAGAGGTATTTTTTACATAGGTTCTGAGGCTGAGGATCAAAGTGAGGCTGCTCCCTCAGATCAGCCCACAGAACCTAACCTCTGTCCTTGTTGGTGCTCATCCATCACCTGCACTCAGGAGGCGAGTCTGGTGCTCAGGGTGTCTCTGAAGATGAGGCTGTGCCTGCTCTAGTTTGAGGTTAATGATCAGCTCAGATGCACACGTCCTTAGAGAAACACACATGCTAGAGGGTATCTAGGCTGAGTAGTCTAGTCTCCGTCGTGTAGATCACAGACCTGCCTCGGAGAGGGAGATGAACCTTTCCATCATTAGCAGGTGAACTGGGGTATCACCCCAGAGGTACTGGTGCTCAGGCTAACTGAGATTCTTGGTGCCATCTGCTCCCATCAGACCTCAGTGTCATCGCTTAGCACACAGACTGGGCATGCCAAATGGCTAAGCAGATAAAACACCGCCCCATGCGGCTGATGAGCCTCATCTCTAGAACCCATAGAAAGGCAGAGAGCACAGACCCCACAAAGCTTGTCTTCTGGCCTCCAGATATAGGGTGTAGGAGCCTCCTCCACGCATATCGTATACACACAGCCGCAATTAAAATAAGAAGTTTTCAAATGATCAAGGGTTGTCATAGGTGACTGAAGAGACATTTGAGTCAATAAAGTGCTTGTTATACAAGATAAACATCTGAGTTCAAGCCCCAGAACCAACAAAAACCAAACACTCAGGGGTGATGAATGCTGATAGCCCCTACCCTGGGGCGGCAGAGAGGGAAGACTCCTGGGTGGGGTGAGGGCAGCCAACTTAATCCACTTGGCCAGGGCCAGTCCAATGAGAGACTTTTGTTTCGAAAAACAAGGTCGAGCTTGCAAGGTGACTCTATAGGTAAAGGTGCTTGCCGAAAAGTCTGATTACCTGGGTTCAATTCCCAGGCGCCACAAGGTGGAAGGAGAGAACCAGCTGACTCTGGAAAGCTACCCTCTTACCGCCACATGGACAACATGGCATGAGTGTTTTACACACACACACACACACACTGAACAAACAAACATTTATTTTAAAAACAACCCAGAGTTTCCATGGACAAGCATCTAACATTGGTATTACAGTAACAAAGAATATCAATCAAGAGTTTGTACTCTGATAGTATAGTATCCTGTGGTAATAATACGTATCACTCAGTTTTGAAGCTACTGGTAAAAACATTATCATGCTTGCTTGACTCCTTGAAGTAGGGGAGATGATCGATTCATGGGCACAATATATCCTTCGGAAGTGAGAGGTTTTCCGCCAAATCTTTATTTAATGTCTTCCTGTTCCACACACCATGTTCAATATTAAGGTCACTGTCAAGAGTGAAATGGTCCGGAAGACCTCCTGGTGTGCCGAAGAACAGGTATAGGAATGCACAGCCCCATGAAAGGACGCCTGTCGCCACACAAGTCTGTACCATAGTTTGGGGGATGGGTGTGGGGGGTGGGTTTTGGTTTTTGGTGGATACAGTGCTGCCACCCCGTGAGATGAGTACCACAGGAGAAGAGGACACATTCAGGGAACAGAAGTGGAAGGAATCTGCTGGGGGTGGAGGCGGCAGTGACGGTAGAGGCGGAAGAGGAAGGTGGTGAATTCAGTTTGGGAATATAGGTTCCACGGAATTCTGTGGGGTAAAGCGCTCACCTCTTCCACGCAGGACTCCATTCTGCAGGTCCATCAGCCCACATCACTGCTGCTCAGTCATTTGTGTTCAACCTTTTAGTTATGGACTTCAATTAGGGATCCACTTATGGCTTCTTACTGCCCTGTTTTTTCCTTAATGCTCCTCTTTATGGGTTTCATGGCAACAAAAGAAAGGCATATCTGTGGGCAGTCTCATCAACTATCTACGGTGTCTGTAGGCAGCACATCAAACCTAGTCTCAGAAGCCAGTGCCATCAATGTCAGGACAAGTGGCTCTTATACTCAAGGGGGTGCTGCTGAAGGTCACATGGGAGAGTAACCAGGACACATCTCAGACACTGAAAGGGACACACGGAAACAAACTAAGGACACGGAAGGAGACCACACGGGTCTCACACTACTCCTAGAACACACTGATCCTGACATGGGGACTGGGACTGCTCCGTCAGGACCCTGTGGCTTCCCAGTTCCTCACACCCCAGGAGCCTCGGCGTTCGTAAAGGGGAGTGGGGAGGAGAGACTGGAGAAAGATGAAAGAGGGGAAGACGAGGTAGGTAGAGAAAGCCCTGAGAGAAGCCCTGAAGTGATGTAGCAGAATCGGGACTTTCTGGGGATAGGAGAAGGCGGGTCAATCCAACAGAATAAACTAATCCTAAGCCACCACGGGTGCGGTGTGAGGAGAGTTTATCAGTTCCCGATCAAGAGAAGCTCTTCCGCATAACACCTTCAGTGCTACCCTCCTGCCTGGTCCAGCTACAACCATGTCTGCTTCACAAGAGAGACAGACAGTTACCACAGGAAGGATCATGCGGTTCAATAACGCTATCTGCGCAATCTTTTTTTTTTTTTTACTAAAAATCATCTTTATCTACTTTATGAAAGTGACTCATAGAGTTGATATGTATGTAGGTGGTGCGCCTTTTCCAGAAATAAACCAACTCAATCCATTATTTTTTGGGGGTGTCATCTAGGTTAAATTCATTTACTGAAATAAAATTGTTCCTTTGATTTCTCCTACCCTCCCACCTTGTTTTCCCCCTCCCTCCGACTTCATTCACTATTCATTCATTCAACAGCGCGGGAGTTCCTGAAAGAGTGTACCAGTCAGGGGGCCACCCAGATCTGGAGCTTGATTTCTTTTTTTTTTTAATTTATTTATTTATTAAAGATTTCTGTCTCTTCCCCACTGCCGTCTCCCCTTTCCCTCCCCCTCCCCCAATCAAGTCCCCCTCCCTCGTCAGCCCAAAGAGCAATCAGGGTTCCCTGCCCTGTGGGAAGTCCAAGGACCACCCACCTCCATCCAGGTCTAGTAAGGTGAGCATCCACGAAACTGCCTAGGCTCCCACGAAACCAATAGGTACAGTAGGATCAAAAACCCATTGCCATTGTTCTTGAGGTCTCAGTAGTCCTCATTGTCCACTATGTTCAGCGAGACCGGTTTTAACCCAGGCTTTTTCAGACCCAGGCCAGCTGGCCTTGGTGAGTTCCCGATAGAACATCCCCATTGTCTCAGTGTATGGGTGCACCCCTCGCAGTCCTGAGTTCCTTGCTTGTGCTCTCTCTCCTTCTGCTCCTGATTTGGACCTTGAGATTTCAGTCCGGTGTGGAGCTTGATTTCTGACTGAGCTGGAGGTTCCAGGAGCTGTTTAAACCCAGGGGGTTAGGAATCCAAAAAGGGAGGAAGGTCCAAGTTCAGTCCAGATAAGTTCATTGAGGTGAGGGTCCATTCAGAAGAAAAGAATGAGACGCAAACAGCAGGGAGTTCCAGAAACCATAGCACCATAAAACCTAGGCCTTGAAATTCAGGGAAGGTCTGCTTCCCTTTAGATACCTGGCCTGGGAAGCAGTGGGTGGGGCAAGAGGACAGGTAGACGCAGGCGCTTGGAGGGACCCTACGCGGTTCTTAAGATCTAAGTAAACATCTCAGCGTGAGAGCGCACCCACTTGGAGCTTTCTGAAATAATAAGCTGAAGGCCAGTGAGTCATTCTCCTTAATTAGCTCAGTTCTCTATCCCGGGTGAGAAATCCCTCTTATTCAAGCGAAGCTGTTTATTTAAATAAGATTTTCCTTGTCTTTGGGGCCTTTTTAGCATTTTAAGGGATGAGTGTGGCAGCCTTGTTTACCTAGCTGAGTTTCACTTAATCACCTTGGCACCTGACTAATCACTACCACTTCCTCGTTAAGGACTTCCTGCAGACTTTTCCTCCCTAATCCTTCACCCGTGACCCGTCCCCTTCCCTTTCTTCCCACGGTCACTGCGGTGCCCAGGTCCCTGACCACTGCAGCAGCGTAGGCGGCTGCTCTCTGTTTCTCTTCTCGCAGCGCTGCAATCCATTCCACTGCCTGCTTTAAATTTCTAAAAGCTTCCTGCTAATTCTATTCCTTCAGCTGAATATCCATCCCCCAAGTGAGACAAAACAGAAAGCAAACACAGTCTGACCGTGCACAGGCTCACACCCCACCAACCTGGCCTTGAGCCTTTTGTGTTTTGCTGAGGCCACACTGCTTTATGTTCAGACAATATTCACTCTTAAGATCTGGTCTCAGGCCCGAGCTACTGAGCACAGCCTTTGCGGCTCTGTACTGGAGTCCACAGAGCTGATATCTTTGCAGTTATCTCTGCTTCCTCTGCTGGAAGGCATTCTGATATAGATCTCGTAGGTCAGGGAGATATGGGGGGGAACCCAGAGGCTGATGGCTTTGGAAAGATTCCTGCCTGAGGAGCTGATGCTGGCTCCGTGGCTAAGAGTGCTTTCTGTCCAAGCATGAAGATCTGAGTTCAAATCCCTAACCCATGTAAACTTATGACCACACGCATGCCTGTAACCCCAGCACTATCAGAAGGGAGGCAGAGACAGGACGATCACTGGGACTTGGTGACTGTCAGCCAAGCTCCAGAGAGTACAAGAGACCCTATCTCAAGGGAAGACTGATAGAGTAAGACACCCAGCGTCCTCCTCTGGCATCTGTGCAAGTGCGCAGGTGCTTCCCCACCCTCCAAAGAAATAAACAAATAAAGTGAAATGACTTTTAAAAACATCTATTATTCTCTCTAGACCTTAATTTCCTCACTTATAAACTGGATCAAACATATCGGACCAACTGATCCCTTAGGGACTCTAGTTTCACATGGCAAAGCCCACTCAAAAGTCCCCTGCCTGTCCTTCTCTAGGTGACTTCCTTGATGAGAATGCTCACACCCTGCTATAAAGAACTTGGGTGACTGGACTCAGTGTTCAAAAATATCCAAATCCACGTCTGTACCAGAAATACAATCTACGTAAGAATCCTATTAAGATACCTACTTCCGAAGACATTGAAGCCAACTAGAAAGCCAGCCTCAGTTACTTCTGCCCAACAAGTAAAAATGTAGCATCCTACATGGTTCTCACACTTCCTTAGAACCTGAGGGTTATGTCAGGGAGCAGGAGTATGCAGGCAGGTTCACAGGCAGGCAGGTCACCTATGCATCAGCTTTGAGACTGCACCTGTGAGGGGAAGGGCAAGTCACAGGCCCACCAGATGTCTATGCAATGCTTATGATATCAAAATAGTCCACATATACCATTGCACTCGAGAGCCCCATGAGGAAAGTGTCAACAAACATAGGGAAGGCCTTCTATAGGACCATTGCAGGAGTTTGGGATACACCAGGGTACAGGCTGGTGGTCCTTTCCTACATGGAGTTAGTATCCTAGAAGAGTTGTCTATTGTGTTAGGATGCAGAGGAAAAGCTTCAAAGGGGAAGCTCCCAACCAGTGCACAGAGAAACACACTGGCAAAGCTGGGTGGTTGATCACAACATCCATTTATTATTCAACAAATAAGTACCAAGTGCTTACTAAACGCCAAAGCTCTGTGTTCAGTGGTTTCCATACATTATCTTACTGAATCTTTATGCTAACCCTGCAAGGCAGGTACTATTATCTACATTTTTCAAACGAGGAAATTAAGTCTCAGAGTTCCAGCAACTTTCGTATGTTCCCCTGCCAGCTGGTGATGGAGCAGAGACGAGGGTGACTCATCCCGTCGGTGAGAAATAAGGGAGAGTTTTAAACAGGAGACTGCTGAGCAGGGTCTCAAAGACTAAGTAGACATTCACCACACTGGGAAAGAATGAAGTTCTCATCTGGATCAGTTCAATGCCATAATATTGCAAAACTGCGGATTCTGCTGGGAAAGCAAGATACTTAAGTAGCTGGGCAAGAGGCCTGTAGGGTGGCAAGTTGTATGAGAGGCTGCTGGGGTAGAAGGGCCTTTTTAGCTAGATGTACTCAGAGCTTCTTGTTATTCTTTTTTTTTTTTTTTTTCAAACAGAGCGTAGATGACCTATACATAGCACACTGGGACAGGCTGGCAAGGCTGAAGCTTGAGCTCACTGTCCTCAAGTCCGTGACAACCAATGTCTGTACTCTTCATCATGGGTCTTATTTTTCTTTCTTTTCTTTATTTTTCGAGACATGGTTTCTCTGTGTAGCAGCCCTGGCTGTCTTGGAACTTGCTTTATAGACCAAGCTGGCCTCAGACTCACAGATATCCACCTGCCTCTGTTTCTCGAGTGCTGGAATTAAAGGAGGGTGCCACCATGTCTGGCTTCATTATGTGTCTTAAGACACAGGCTGTGTGAAGTTCTGCAATAAGCAACCAGAATCCATTGGGAGCTTTCAGGGGAAGGGAGGCTTTCATCAGAATGGCTGAGTGGGAAATGCGGGAGGGGAAGAAGCCAAGACAAAGCCAAAAGCTAGAAGAATGGGGCCTGGGCTCAGGGAGTGCTCTCTGGGAGCCCAGAGCACACATGGGCTAGAGAGGGATTTGGTGGGTAGCACAGAGAGCCTGGGGGTAACAGTTGGAGTGTGGTGAGGGTGAGAGGGCTTAGCTGAGGAATGCTTTGAGATTGCTGATGAAAAGTGAGACTTAGAATTCATTACCAAAATATCTCTTCCTGCGGGTTGAATTCCAGGTCCACATTTATAAGACCACAGTGCCAATAGTTGACAATCCAGAGTGGGCACCTCACATCTCTCAATCCATCAATGACTAGATTTGAGAAAGGAAAAACAATCCAAAAAAAAAAAAAAACAAAGTAAAAAACAAATGAATAGATTAAATACACGCTACATGGGAAGTTTGCATGCAGGAAACTAATAGATAAAGTAGACTCATTGAGATCTGATATCCGACACCCTCCACGCATCAGAAGTCTGCTGTCACCCACTGCAGAAGATGCACCCCTCCTACGGAGCAGAGCCCTAAAATGTTACTGACGGAGACAGGAAAGGCAGACGTGTTTTCACTAATGGAATTCTATCTCTCCTTTATTGTTCCTTCCTACAGGGGAAAGAAGGTGTGATAAAATTGGTCTGTCACTGTTTTTCGCTTAAAAAAAAAAAGAAACAAAAAAAGAACTAGAAACATTTAAATACCACGAAACTCCCTATTGTCAAATGACTAAACACCCACGGCATAGCTCAGCTGACAGCCACGTAACCAAGTCAGAACATTAAAAGCTGTGCGCCGAATAACCATTTAGCCACCAGAAACAGGACGTCAGGGGAACTTCAGTCAGTGATGGTGGCTGAAGCAACAGCCAGAGAGAGGGAACCTTTGCTCCTAAGACCCTTCTGCACATGGAAATGTCACTTGTCAAAGCAGCCAGCCCACCTTTCTTTCAGTCTTTCCTTCCTTCCTTCCTTCCTTCCTTCCTTCCTTCCTTCCTTCCTTCTTTCTTTTCTTTTCTTTTCTTTTCTTTTCTTTTTCTTTTTGCAGCCCATATTTCCAAGAGTAAAATGGTTTGCCTGTCTGGCGAGCACCACACCAGATCTTAATCTTCTCTTAGCGTGGCCACTGGCTAAACCTAAAATACAACTGATCCTTTCCTCCATACCTGTGTGGATTTTACAGAACAAATTAGGATCCTAAAGGCTCAGGGTCTTCACTGTGAGTCCCTACTATTATTTTGGGCTAAAATTCTCAGGATTATATGAAACATATAGAGTTTGACCCAACGTGAAATGGCACCTATTTTTAGTGCTTTTATCTTTGTGCATGTATGTTTGAGCGTGTGGTTGTTTTGTAAGGCTTTGGCCTCACTCAGACTAGCATGTCCTCTTGAATCTTAAGCCTACCGTTTACTTTCCAAAATATATGTCATTTCTCTTCTACAGAGGTCCCAAAGAAAAATCAAAACAATAAATACTAAGTGTTAACAGGATTGTTACATAAATAAAGAGTCAGTAGGCCCCAAAAAAAGCAGAGGCTTCTTCATCCATAGCCATCAAATGGGAGCTTTCATTCCTGGAAGGCTGTACTGTGTGAGGCAAGAGCTGGGAAGGATTAGATGTCAGCAAAGCCTGAGTTTGACTATAATAAATCAGTTTATATTTCTCAGTCTTGGAATCCTCCATAATATAATAGAAATAGTGGCATGTGTTTCCTTATAGTTACTGAGGGGATTAAATGAGATGTTATATGCAGAGGTCTAAATACCATGTCTGTCACATTACTATCCTCCTCAAGTTAAATTTATTGTCATTGTAATTATTATTATTATTATAGATTTTTGTGACATACTCGTCAACTGCTCAAATAATAATTTTCCCTACCTTCTCACACTATGTCTAGACTGGAAAAAGTAGGCCGGAGAACATCCAAACCATAGTCAAGTGTGGAGTGTAATCATGTTTGAAAAACACATCCCTTTATGATGATCAGTGTCCAGCCAGGACCAAGGCCACTTGACCTGGCGATCTAGACAAAATTTTAATCAGTAGTCAGGAAGGTCACTGGTAAAAGACCAGGAATAGGTGACAGAGACACAGCAAGCAGAAAGGACCCTTAAAAGCCCTTCCTTGGAGGTCCTTCTCACCAAACTCCTAGGCTTTATTGGGGAGCGTTTGGTACCTGGTTGGATGTCATGGCTTGAATCTGAAATTCCACCCAGAGGCTCATAGTTGAATATTAGCCCCGCAGCTAATAGTGAGTGAGTCCCACCTCTAACCAGCAGAGGGAAGCTATCTAAGCAGGCCTTGCAAGGCTACGCCTGGCTCTAGCTCTGCTCTTGCTTTAACTGTCGTGATCTGAGCTGTCCCACCATGCCACCTCTGCCATGACAGGCTGAAACCCTCTTAAACCTCCCCCACGTTGCTTCTGGCAGGCATTCTGTCATGGTGACACAAGAGTAACTAACACAGTGGCCTTTAATTCATGTGTGTGTTCATGAGCATGCATGTCCACATGTATGTACAGGTACATGGACATTCCCAGTGAGATTTTGGGATGATCATTCTTTGATCACAGGGTATCTGTTATACCACTCATCACTAGGGTTTATATTGAAAGGGGACTGAGACAGGTGAAGGTCTCGGTAGACTGATAATGAAGGCAGGTTCAAGAGTTACAAGTCAAGAAGGAACGCTCTAGAATATACAAAGGTCAGGGTGAGCCTTATCATCCACATCACGATGACTTCTGGGGTCACTTTTACTGGTTGGCACTGGCTTTTACTACAGCACTGGTTGGGGAGAGTGGTCAGGTTGACAAAAAGGTCAGAGGTGTCATGATGTCATAAAATATTCATATTGCCACTTTATAGCGACAATTCTTACCATAATGCACACACACTGGTGGGCTTAGGTTTTGTTTGCCCCCAAATTGAAGGAACTTTATGAAATAGCCTATTTATGACCATCCTTCATGTTCAAAGTTACGTTTCTGTGTGGCTGTGGGCAGGGTGGGTATGCTCTCTGATCTCTGGTTATGTTTACTCTGTACTTTTCATATCTGATGCAAATGAAGTATGAGCATCTTCATCATGTACTCCATAAAACAGCATGGTTTCCTGGTGACATTGTGTCTCTCCATCATTTGTCTGATGACTCTTCTATTGTTGGGTATGGGAACACTAATTTTTTTCTAAGAATAGCCATGCTTTGAATACCTTCATACCTTCATCATTATTTGGGGGTTTGTTTCCTTGGAGAAACTTCTAGAGTGTGGAATTGCCAGTTCAGAGGCTAGGAGCTTTTTTCATAGCTCCTGTGACTCACCAAGCTTGGCTTTATCCCTCCAAGATTTTCCCAAAAGCTGTTGTGAGTCTAATGTTACGCTAGTGCTGTAGGCTGCGGAGAGACATGGAATGAGTAAGTGTAGGTATCTATGGGCTAAGGAAGTGTCAAGGAGAAGGCAAGCCTGAGCGTGGGGAAGAGAGAGGCAGGTGGTGGGAGGGGAGAAAGAGGGAAAGCAGGGGAAGAATGTGAGGGAAGAAACAAAGGAGCCCAGGGTGAAAGGTCATGGTTTGTAGAAGGAAATCCTTACTTTGTGACCACACAGTGCCTCTTGGTGTGTCATGCCATCTGAATGTTGGGAGGTAAAGGATTTTGTGTGGCTGTCTCTAAGGTACTGAGCCCAGCTTGGCACTTAGAGACCTCCCTGAACCTCTTCCTAAGTGATAGCCTTCTGTCTTATTAGTTTGCTCTGATGCCATCTCTCCAAAGTTGAAAGAGGAGCACCCCCACAGACACAGCAGGTCCTCAGAGCCCCATTTCTGTCCCCAGCCAACTCTGCCTTCCCTCCCCTCTGCCCACAAAGGTTTCTGTAGAACTGCATTGCACTGACAACTACTTTGACACATTTCATTCTTGGCACCCAGAATTCTGCCTTCCTAGTCATTACCAACACATGTGAGTCTAAAGTGGGTTGGAATCTGAGCTGTGCCACCTACGTGGCACACTCTGTGTGGCCCTTGGCAACTAACTTCCCTCTCTGGGCTTCATTTCTCCCCCCAAAATGAGGCATAACTCTGTACTTGGCACTAGCCCAGACTCAGTGATGATTACAGGCAGTGTAGTCTAAGCTGTGCCTGAGTCAACAATAGAGAGACTCAAACCAGAACAATGAAACTTCTCTGTCTTCTTCTGTTTACATGGGTATTACCACAGAGGGAGCGCTTGGGAGCCCCCCTTAGAGACACAGAACAGTTTCCAATTGATACCTGGTTGCTATTCTGTTACTTCCCTCCCCTCCTCTTCCTTTCTTCCTTTTGGATAATCACCCTGGTCCATCCTACTGCAGAAAGAGATATTAAATCTCTCCCTCAAGGCCTCCCCTTTGGGTTGACAAGGGGATAAACTAGATGTAGCGGACCCCAAGGCAATGGCTTGGCCAAGTCTTTTGTAAATCAAGGCGAGTAAACAAACCATAGGTGGCTGACACACAGGAAAGCCCCAGTGACCATGGAAAGCAGTTTGAATGCAGCTTTTGATGAATCAACCTGGCTTTACATCTCAAAGCCCCAGCAGAGGGTCTGTCTACAAGACAGATTCAGGACTGGGGAGCTTATGCTCCCCAAAGGAGAGGTGAGAGCCAGGGCAAGATTTTCATGATTAGAAAGAACATGGGGACAGTCAAGGAGCTGTGAATAAAACAGCTAATTGTACCTGGGGTTTTATATTTCATTAAATCCTATTTTAACTGCATGCCTTTTCATCGTGAGTGGGTGGTTACTGCTGGAGAGGGTTATTATGCCTAACTATTTTAACAAGAGTTTTGCTATGTATAGGGGAGAGCAAATTGACTAGGAAAGTGTGCAGGGCTCCATTTCTCTGCTAACTTTATGGCCACAGCCAAGTTTGCAAAAGAAGTCTCAAGTGTGGAAGTTTAGGCATAGAATAAAGTGTTCAGCAAGGAAAACTGGGAGGGTGAGACAGATGAATTAGCGCTTAGAAATTACATCAGCAAGACACCACGAGAAACTAAAAAATCCACTCGAAATGGGTTCTGGATGTATGGTCTCAGTAAAGCAAATCCAGGCAGGTTAGCCCTCAGCATGGGGTCATGCCTTTATCTGTCTCTCATCCTGACTACAAGTGTGTCCAGTCTGGCCAGAAGTCTCTCTGGTAAGTGGTAAGTCTCTCCACAAGCTGGTAGGACAAAATGAAAGTGAGTGGAACCCAGCAGTAGAAAGTAGAGAGTTCTTACATCAATCAAGAGAGACCCCTCCCACAGGCCCTCCCAACAAGCTGTCCTCATGTCTAGAAGAATAGACTTTGTTACAATTACTGATTAGTAATTCATGTTAGTACTTCCCTGTTCTTCTTACCCTTGACCCCCACTAAGGCAGAGACATCATCTGAGTGTTTCGGTGGAAGTTTTGACCCAAGCCTCCTCCCCTGGGAGTTGCCTTAGTCCAGACTCCACCTCTGAGATAGCCCGCCAAACGATGACATCTCCCCAGAGATGCTCAAGATCACTCCCACAGGGTATTTAAACTGCCCCCTAGAGAACAAACCCATGTTTTCCTGTCTTCCTTCCCAGTCTCCTCTGGAGGGCGTGCGTGGCACTGGAAGGCCACCTGGGACTGTTGGTATCCATTAAACCTGGGCCTTTTCTAATTTGGTTTGATATGGTCTGATCTGGATTATTGTGTAGGCAGAGAGGCTTATTGGGCCACAAAAAAATCTTTTCATCTGGAGGTCCCACCGAGGGGGCTGTTTTTTTTTTTCACCAGTCCAGGGTCATATGTTGGGAAAACACCCTTCTCCCCTGCACTTGCTCTCTGCCAGGCTAAGATCAGCTTTGTCTGGGTAAGTTCTGAGTTCCAAGTCATTGCCTTTAGAGGCCCAGGGAGTCATACAATTCTGGCTGTCCTGCTAAAGATGCAGCCTTGCCTGGGTCCCGATCAGACCAGGACAAGGACCTGCCTTGTTCCTGTGGGGTTCCTTTATCAGGTGACATCCTAATAGGGAATTTCTCACACCTCTGGTTTTTCTTTTCTTTTTTCTTTCTTTATTTTTGACCAAAGTCTACCACAGTGGACACATTGCACTCGGCTTTGAGTTCCAAGGCCTGTCATGGACTTAAAATAGGTACACTTACAATTCGAGGTGTGATCTCCAAATGGGCACCAGCAGCTGGAGTGACGCTTCCACGCAAACGCTGAGCAGATGTGTTTCCAGTGCCAAAGATGGTGCCTGGTCCTTCCGATATTCAATACACACTCTCTTCCATCATTACTTTTTTTTTTTTTTAGCAAATTACAACCAATGTATTTAGGACCACGTACTGTAGACCAGGCTACTTGGACTCTATCCCAGCCACTGAGGACACATGACTTACCTTGCCGGTGACTATGAGCTATAAAGATGGTTCTGTGTGAGTCGTGACAGTAACAGATATGTAGTTAGTGTTTAATCGGCGTCAGCTTCATCATCACCAGCATCATAATCACCACCATCGGAGCAAGCAGCTATAATCTACCTCAGTTTCCTCTTCGAAATTCAATTGTTTGCTCATTAAACAAATGATGTCATTTGGTCTTGACATCTTTGACTCTCTACTCTGTCTTACTCACTCTGTATTCTGGTTACAGAAACCTCTAAGCCCCAAGTCACCTCTCAGGACACTCACTGTATGTGTGTGTGTGTGTGTGTGTGTGTGTGAGAGAGAGAGAGAGAGAGAGAGAGAGAGAGAGAGAGAGAGAGAGAGAGAGAGAGAGAGGGAGGGAGGGAGGCGAGAGACAGGGGGAAGAATTACAATTATCCAAAAGAAAACATAACTAGAAAGTTAAGTTCTATGAAAACACATCATATAATGTATTTCAGAGCCATAGACATTTTTTGCCTGCCTTGCTGTTTGAGGTTAGCCACATGAGAGCTTTTAGCCGTTAACATATCTGGCAAAGAGTTAAAGGAAACATCTGATAATAAAATGGCCAATTTTGCTTAGCTCCTTGCCATAGAGCCTGCTGTCCTTTGTGGATGGGTGAGCAGAATAATGCAAAATGAGAAATTGGGGGAAAGTCGTGGAAGTTAGAATGGGGTGTCAGAGAAATGCAACCATAAAACCACTGAAAATTCAGAAAGGGAAAAAAATGTAAAAACAGGAAATGTAATTATTCTGGTCAATGGTGTCCACTGAACCCAGCCTTTCAGATAAAAAGTGAGGGTCACATGGAGACTGTACCCACATAGGTATATTTATAGAATCCACTAGAAACTGACCGCATCAATTCTTTCTGGAAGGAAACATGAGTGGTTGCAGATGTGGAGAGGCATTATTACAGAGGCTCCCTTTGTCTTTCAGAGCTATGTGGACATAGTTAGTACTCATTTCAAAATGGAGCATGTGTGTGTGTGCATGTGTGTGTGTGTGTTGCTAGAGATGGAACCCAGATCCTTACACATGCTAGGGACATGCTCTATGGGTAAACTGCATCCCAACATTTCAAAGAGGATTTTAAAAACAGTCGTCTGAGAGGGTGAACAGGGGATGATCATAAGATCAGACCTGCGGTTGGTCCCGCTTTTATCAGTGCCAAGCTGCATGGATGCTTACAGAAAGCCCCCCCCCAACTTTCTAGGCCTCTTCAATTGAAACAAAGGGAAAGAACTCGGTTTTCTATGAAGCTCCAGGTCTCAGCTTTGGGGATTGCAGTGCTGCAGCCAAGCAGCTTCTGACCCTATGCAGATGGCGACGAAGCCTTTCTGCAGACATGGACCCTCTGTTCTTCCTTCTGGGAGTCACAGGCCCCCATGTCTGATTGATAGGGTAAGATATCAGCTGTGGAGTGCAAGGAAGAGCACAGGAAAAGGGAGCGCCGAGAGCATAGGTGTGCAAACATAGTGACGATGACAGAATATGATGGAAGGCACAAAGGACGGAGCCGCAGCCACAGTGTCAGGCCACGGGGTGAGGGATTAGTAAATGAGTGAGTGTACATACGATGAGCTACAGTCACAGAGAAGTCTTTCTCAGTCTCTTCACACCAGTGAGAGAAACTCCATCGCAACTGTTGGACATTTGCTCAGGTCCTATGATTGTACAGGCACCTCCATGGCTCCAGGAGTTCCAAAGCCACCTTCAGCACAGGATAGGGCAGTGTAAGAACAATGTGATGCTTTGGGCACAGACTGGGGAGCTCAAAAGAGGAGAGAGGTGGAAAGGGGAGGAAAAAAAGGAAGGCAGAACCACTGATAGCCACAAGGGAGAAACTAAGAGAAAGAGCAGGGATGTAGGTTTGCAGTGGAACCGCAAAATCCTTATCACCTATTGTCCGTGAGTTCTAATGCTAAAAGCAAAGCGAGCTAATTCTGCAGTATCGTTCTAAAGGAAAACACACTTAGTGTTTTAGGCCAGGACACCAAGAAGCCATTGTCCTACGTCTGGGTGGCCATCCATATCACCCCCACAAAATCCAAGATGTAAGAAAGGTATCTCAAGATACCTGGAACAAAGACCAGGGGTAAGAAGGGCAAGACCCAGTGCAGGATTTGTATGCTCACAAGATGAAAGACTAGAGACTTCAGCATAAGCAGACCAGCACTCAGGACCTCCACCCCCACAGCAGAACTACACAAGAAACAGTTGAAAGAGCTAGGGACACCTCCTGCGGAAAACAAGGCAGGCCGGAGGACATCAGGCAACTGGATGCAAGGGTCCCTTCAGCACTGAAGGACTGTGATTCCGTAGAGTAACTGAAGTTCCCATATGAGAGGCAGATCTTACCATTTTGTAAGGCTCTCCGTGAAAGAGGTCCTAGGAATGGGAGAACTTCACAAGAAGGGTTTCACCCAGAGTTCTATGATAGAAGCAGTCTAAAGCAACTGAAAGGCCTCCCATTGGGGGGGGGGGCAGAGCAAAATGGACTCTGATGCCTGACTATTAGGGCCTGGGAGTAAACAGGAACACCAGTGAAGCTTGGGAAAGACGAAAGAAGTCACAGATCTGATATTCCATTGTCTTACTGCAAAGAGACACTGTGACCAAGGCAGCTAATGTAATAGAAAGCATTTAATTGGAGCTGGCTTCCAGTTTCAGAGGTTTAGTCCAATTATCATCATGGTGGGGAGCGTGAAAGCACAGTCAGGCCCTGGAGCAGTCGATGAGAGCTACATCCTGATCTGCAGGCACAGAGTGGAAGAGACACTGGGCCGGGCTTGGACTTTTGAAACCTCAAAGCCCACCACAGTCATAAAGACGGGTAACTGCTGATGTGGCCTCACACACTTATCGGCCCCAAACTTAGGGGCCACGGCAGGAGAATGAGAAGTTTAAAGTCAGACTGGACTACATGGCAAAACCTTCCCCCAAAACAAATAGAAACCAAAACCAATCAAAGTCTTATTTTAAGGCAGAAAGGAACTTATAATTGTGGTGGTGGTTGCAGTCCAGAATGTGGACGGAGTACTGGGAAGACCCTCCTGTCCTGCACAGGACATTACACAGGATGTCAGGTGCCAGGTATGGGTTTGTAGATGTTGGACTGATAAGGAAGCAAAAAAAAAAACTTTTCTTAAAAGCTGATTATGGGGGTGTTACAGTATTATAGTACTATATTTTTATTTCTTTGTGGAGAGGGTGTGATGGTCAGCTTATATACAATCTTATTCATTTGTTTGTCTGCCCAAGAAAATCCACCGGGATTGAACAGTTATGACATAGGAGTCATTGTGCGGGAGGAACAAGGGGTTGAGCCCAGCTCTCTGAATACAAACCCTGTTCTTCTGCTTAGTAGCTGTGTGGTGTCGAGGGAGCCTCTCTGTGGTAAAAGTTCCTCTTCTCTGGAATAGATAAAAATTAATATTTTTCTAAGATTAAACACTTCAAACACCTATGAAACTTATTTTAGTGTAAAACCTTTAAAATTATCCCCCCTTTGGCTTAGGAAGGATGGTGATGGAGATGGTGATTAGAACCCAGCTCAAATCCTGCTCCCAGCTTTAGTTCAACAATAGTAGGAGGATGACCAAAATTCCTTCCCTAAAGGACTAGAGGTGGACATGAGGTAAAGTATGTGTTTTTCTATGTTTGGCATGTAATTTTATTTTTAGAAATATTCTTGCTTCCCCCCTCTATTCCCCTGTATCACTGGGGGGAGGGGAGTCTCATCAATATGTCTAGACACCGAGATAAGAGGCAGGGTAGTTACTGTCCTCAAAAGGCTCAGAGGCCTCAGGAAAGACCTGGCCATACACAATGACACTGTGCTATGATGAGAACCATCACTGGGACAACAGCACAAGGTGTTTGTGTGTTGGGATCATAGCAATAGAAAGACTAGTCAACAGAATACACAAAGGGAGCCATCCCTTGGGAGGCAATGGAATTTGGAAGGAGAATTTTTCTGGACTGACCAAAGTACTGAGGATGGAGGGGCATCTCTGTTACCTAGGGGACATGCTGAACATGCAGGCATCAAGAGAGGCACTATCTTTGCTTGGAGTCACATTCTCTTTTTCCATGCCAAGACCCATGGAGGCCTAAGCAGAATGTCCCCATTGTACATGCTGTCCATTTGGAGGATAGACAAGGGATACAGGGTGAAGGTGACACTTGGTCAACCTACAGTGGCATGTGTACATCTTGAGGAGGAAAGAAAAGCCCCTAACAGCAGGACCAACCAGAATGGCTTTTGACGAAGCAGGGCATTGTGCCACTCCAGAGAAAGGAAGATGGGAGATGTCACACGCTTGTGGTGTCTGCTTCAGCAGTAGCTACATCCAGGCCTCTAGGCTACCACCTTGACCAGAAGAAGTCCCTGAATTCCTGGGCAGGAATTCTGCATCCAAGACGGTGGTATGAGAGCCGGAGTTTTTGTAGGGGTTGGGGAACACCGACGCCTGCAGAACTTCCTCCTGACCACTAGCTGACAGACTCTCAGAGAAACCAGGAAACCAGATCCAAAACTGAACCCCATTACTGCCCAACAGAGACAGTTCCTTCCCCAGGCATATGAAAAGGGCTTCCATGACCCTGGTGGCAGTGGTCTGTGCCTTTAATCCAGAGGCAGAGGCAGGCAGATCTCTGTGAGTTCCAGCCATCCTGGTCTACAGAGTGAATTCCAGGGCAGCCAGGGCAACATAGAGAAATTCTATATCAAAAACAAAACAAAATTAAAATTAATTAATTAAAAGAAAACGGGTCTTCAGGTGTGTGTAGCTATGTGCTTGGGTATGAGCATGGACACCTATACACATAGCATGTGTGTTGTCTGCATGTGTACTTAATTGTGAATGCATGAGTTATGAGTAATAGATGGTTGTGTATATTTGTATCCTGTGTACATGTGTACACACAGTGTACAATGTGTATTGTACATATGTGCAAGATATATGGCATGCATGTTTATGTGCATGTTCCTTATGTGTCGCATGTATTTGTGTGGTTGTATGAACCATGCAGGACTTGTGTATATGTATAGTGTGTGCCTGTGTATGTGGACATGTGTGCTGTGTATGTACATATGGGTGTGTGGCTGAGTGAGAGGGAGGAGCTCATAGACCCTCTTCTCCAGAGCCTAGGTACAGGAGTTATTCCATGGAAGGGAAGCCCCCAGGCCAGTGGGGATAGCAAAGCCACTCTAGCCCTATTTGCTTCCTGCATGGAGATCACAGATCTGGCTGAATGAGCATTAAAGTTGTGAATTCCTCCTCTTCCCAAATATTCCGTCCCCAGGTC
This sequence comes from Alexandromys fortis, assembly GCF_014885135.2. Classification (NCBI taxonomy): domain Eukaryota; kingdom Metazoa; phylum Chordata; class Mammalia; order Rodentia; family Cricetidae; genus Alexandromys; species Alexandromys fortis. The sequence goes on from NW_026068174.1 coordinate 1,850,487, forward strand.
TCCTATCCCAGAATTCTGATGCACCACCCACAGAGATATCTGTCTCCTCAGGGTCCTTCATGCATTGTATCTGCTCTCAGAAATGTCTTGAAACCCTTTTTATCCCATAGTAAGGGAAGACAGAGGGCTGTCACCGTGATGTTTAGAAAGTCTGTGTAGAGTCCTGCGGACCCTGCATACCCAGGCAGCCACAGGAGCAGAATCCCAGCTCTATCTCAGGGTCTTGAAAGAGGTCTTGTCTTAGTCAGGGTTTCTATCCTTGTGACACAGCACCATGACCAAAAAAGCAAGTTGGGGAGGAAAGGGGTTTTCAGCTTACACTTCCACCTTGCGGTTCATCACTGAAGGAAGTCAGGACAGGAACTCAAACAGGGCAGGAACCTGGAGGCAGGAGCTGATGGAGAGGCCATGAAAGAGTGCTGCTTACTGGCTTGCTTCGCACAACTTGCCCAGCCTGCTTTCTTATAGAACCCAGGACAACCAGCCGAGGGATGGCACCACCCACCATTGGTTGGGTCCTCCCCCATTGACCACTAATTGAGAAATGCCTTATAGCTGGATCTCGTGGAAGTATTTCCTCAACTGAGGCTCCTTCTTCTTTGATGGCTCTGTGTCAAACTGACACACAGACCCAGCCAGTGCAGACCTCTTGAAACAAGGCTAAAGACGACAAGACCCCATGGGACATCCAGCTAAAAACTGCCCAGCTGTGCTTCCTTGGGCAAGCCCTGGCCTCTCTCATCACTTAGGAAATGGAGCCTGTTGTAATCACAAACCTCATTCAGTGCCCCCAAGGAAGTTAAGGCACAATATTTAAAAAAGGCAGCATCAAAGGTTTATAAGAGTTAGTGGAAGGCTTGGGTGCTTCTGGGAGGGAGAATGGGTGGAAATAATGGAGCCTCTTGTCTAGGGAAGCCGCCCCCTTTACCACCCTTCCCTTCCCTCCACCACCAGGGAGAGAAGGGGCTGGGACACTTGGTAAGTTTCTAGAGGTAGAGAGGAGGAGCTGTCCTTGCCAGAAGTCCTGTAACTCCTCCCAACAACTGAGCACATAGTCCTTTCTAAACACCCATACACATGCAAATCAGAAACTACACCATTCATACCTAACACCAAGGACAGGCATATGCAGAACATACAGCCCATCATAGGCACTTTTCCACTTATGACACATCCCAGCAGCCGCAGTACATCACCCGCAGGCAGTCTCACGAATTCAAGAGTTTGGCACAAATGCCCGTTCGCATATAAACAGTTCACATCCTACACAGCTCCTTCACGACACTGCACTCACACTTGCTCAAGTGCCCACGCTGCACAGCCCCTTCTTTCTCTAGCCCATCTCACACGCCCAGGCGTCCCTCACTTCTTTGCACAAGATTGCACATAAACACAATGTTTTTACTACTTTCCATCTCTTCCACAAGCCGGCAAACCGGCCACATCTGTGCTCTCCCCTTTTCCCCCACAACTCCAGCAAGAGGCTTCCCGCTTAGTGTGCAGCGGCCACAGTGGCCAGGAATTAAAATGCAGCAAGGAGGAGCCGGGAGCGTCAGCACCGCCTCTCCAGGAGCGCACAGCGCTCGCCGCGGCCGCCGCCGCCCCGCCCGCCCGGAGCCGTGGGGCCAGCCAGCGCAGTAGCAGGTGCTCAGAGCCCAGCCGCGCCAGCCTCGCGCGGCTGCTGCCCAAGTTCGCCCGGGGCCCGAGGAGGGCCGGGCCATCGATAGAGGAGCGCAGCCGCCGCCGTTATCACTGCCACCGACATCGTGGACTTGGAGTCTTGTGAGGAGACCGGCCCACGGAGCAGCAAGCTCGGAAAAGCAGCGAGTCCGGATTAGCCCCAGGAGGTGTTGCCTGGGCTTCGCAATTCCCAGCTCCCGGCGCCTGGGGAGGAGAAGAGGCTAGGAGCAGCACAGCTGAGCTTTTCTGGAGACTGTCCGTACCGAGAGGAGAAACGATAGTTCCCCGGAACCAGCAACCTTGGAGGGGCCTGGGAGCGAGTCGCTTTCCGCAGGACTCCCTGAAAAGCCCCCGGCCCCAGACCACAGTAGACACCTCACGGGACTCAGGAATTGGACTTGGAGAAGCCTGGGAACGTCTCGGCGAAAGGCAGCCCCGGTAGTCGTGAGAAAGAAGGGTCCTGGAGGAAAGGGAAGGAGGAAGTCGCCAGTCGGCGACCACTCACCCCAGTACACACCCACCCCACCCGCCGAGCCTGGATCCGCGGAGCGCCTCTGGGGGCGCTCGTTCCTTGGCGCCTTCTCTCGCATGTCCCAGCGCCGCTGGGCTAGGGGCCAGACTGGTGGGGTCCCCGGGACTGTTCAAACCAGGCATGGTGGTCCAGTGGCCCCTCTGTCGACATCAGTGTAAAAACTGGGGTTAGTCGGTGCAGGGGGACTCAGCTCAGGGTCCCCCGAGGTCCAGGACGAGGGGAGGCCGGCGGGCACAACGCCCAGGGATTGGAAAGGCGGCTCCCACTGGGGCCCCTCCGGAGGTAGTGCCCGGTGACTCGCATCCTCCTGGAAGACTCGGGGCTAGCAGAGCCTGGGAGGCACTCGGGAGAGGTCAGAGCCAGGGGCGGCGGGCCGGGGCTGTACTCAGTCCCGGGCGAGCGCCCGCGGAGGCGGCGGTGGCAACGCCGGGAGGGCATGCCGCGCCACCGGAGCTCCTGTCGGGCGCAGGCTTCCCTGGCGCAGGCTGCGCGTGGCTGCTGCTACTCCCACTGCTGCTGCGGACTCCCATGGCGGCTCCGCCCGACCGGGGCCGCCGCCGCTGTCGCCAGCCTCGGGCTGAATGAATGAGTCGGAGCGGCGGAGCCCGGCTGCCCGCGACCGCGCTCACCGGCCCGGGACGCTTCCATATGGCCCGCGAGCAGCCGGCGTCCGCGGCGGTGGCGGCAGCCAGGCAGCCCGGGGGCGACCGGAGTGGCGATCGGGCATTGCAGGGGCCAGGGGTTGCCCGCAGGGGGCGGCCGTCACTGAGTCGCACTAAATTGCACGGGCTGCGGCACATGTGCGCGGGGCGCACGGCGACGGGAGGCTCCTTCCAGAGGCGGGCCCTGTGGGTGCTGGCCTTCTGCACGTCCCTCGGCTTGCTGCTGTCCTGGTCTTCGAACCGCCTGCTCTACTGGCTCAGCTTCCCGTCACACACTCGAGTGCACCGCGAGTGGAGCCGCCAGTTGCCGTTCCCCGCCGTCACCGTGTGCAACAACAACCCGCTGCGCTTCCCGCGCCTCTCCAAGGGGGACCTCTACTACGCGGGTCACTGGCTGGGGCTGCTGCTGCCCAACCGCACGGCGCGCCCGCTTGTCAGCGAACTGCTGCGGGGCGACGAGCCGCGCCGCCAGTGGTTCCGCAAGCTGGCAGACTTCCGCCTCTTCCTGCCGCCGCGCCACTTCGAGGGCATCAGCGCTGCCTTCATGGACCGCCTGGGCCACCAGCTGGAGGACATGCTGCTCTCCTGCAAGTACCGGGGCGAGCTCTGTGGCCCGCACAACTTCTCCTCAGTGAGTTGCCCTCCGCGCGAACCCGCCCTTTCTGACCCCGCGCTTCCCAGGAGTCCTGAGGCTCTTAGTTGGGCCCCTAGGGACTGGACACCAGGCCCCTGTGAGTGTCACCGTTTCCTGACTGGGTGTCACCGCTCCTCAGTGCCCAGGCAGAACCGCTCTTGAGTCCCTTGAGTCTTCAGGTGGTGGGGAACTTGAGCTTAGCTCTGTCTAGAAAGTCACCTCAATACTTAATACTGTTGGGTCCAGTGTCAGCCCCCGAACTCCTCCCTCTATTATCTATGGCTCCCGCTCTGAATAGGGTTCATGGGTCTCAAAGCTATTGCTCTCTGTCTGGGCTTTAGAGTTGTCTTAAATGGAGGCTTGTTGTCTGTGAGGAGAACAAATACAAAACCTTTCAAAAATAGGCTAACAGGAGAATCCCGCAGAGTTCTTAAGACAGCTTAAGATCCCAAGCAGTTTATGGTTTCAGAGTTCCACACAAAATGCAGGAGGAAACTCCCAGAAGGTTAACGAACACCAAAGTTGTGCCCCCCCCCCTTTGAGGAAGCGGCACCGTTCTGGAGAAACGCTGTAGAGGAGCTCACCAAAGTTGTGGGCCCCTTGGAGGCAGTGGCATCCTTCTGCTGATTTGGGGACTCTGCACCCACCCATCCCACTCCCCGACACCCCTGTAAGGTGTTAGTGTGGCTCTTCCTGGTTGGAGGAATAGCCTGAAGGTGGGAAATTTGGGGGGGGGGTGTCACGAGTGCAAACAGCCAGGGCCAAGAGAAGCTGTGCTAAGGATTTGTGAGCCATTTGCTGCGCGGCTTCCCCCACACTGTGGGTCTGGAGAACACAGATGTCAGGCAGAAGGTAGCTGCCTTGTACAGTCTGTCTCAGAAGAGCTCTGGTGCCAGGCCCCAGTGTGGTGCGAGCCTGTCCAGCATTTTCTGTGTAAATGCGCCTCAGGTGGGCTCCGGCTTTTCTACCCGTGGAGAAAAGGTTGTTGTGCGTTCGTGGGCATAACTGGCAGAATACGCTCACCTGATGGTTTTGTCGCTGACAAAGCTTTCCCCGGGATGGCAGAGTTGCCACGGTTTCAACAGGTGTTGGGCTGATGCCAGTTCGCCGAGGTCTCTGATTGGCTATTCTAGTTATTTCTTGTCTGAGATGCCACCCTAGGCTTCAGTCTTAATCTGTTCATTTTTGCTATCTGAATATAGAGTAAATCTGAATTATTCCTCCCTATCACATTCCATGTTTGGGGGGAGGGCTTTTCAGCTGCCCTTCAGACTGTCTCCCACCTGAGACTCGCTGCCTTAGCAAGCAGGGAATACTGTTAACATATGCTTCTACAAGGTTTCTTCCAGAACCTCAAGCGTAGTCCACAGAGGCCAAAGAATTTGGGCAGCAACTCCTGTGGTCAGTCGTTTTTTGACTGACCACTGGTGAACAACTTCTAGTGCTAGACTGACGTTCAAGGTTACATCTAAGTATCAGCTCTAAGTTGCCCGACATACAGCTTCTTCAATGCAATTCTGCATTGGACGATTGGTTTTCAAAGCATATTGAATTGGTATATGACACCAGGATTCCCTTCCAATATCACAACAGACCTGAGCTAGCAGTGGCTTTCATTCCTATATTTAAGATGAGGAGTGAACTGCGAAGAGCAGTCTCATGCTGGAAATCAGCAAGTTCAAAGTCTAACTTAGCATGAAGTCATGGGGAACCCTTCCTCTCCGCTCCTGGGCCTAGCTCCTATCAGAAAAGAGTAAGACTCTTGTCTCCTACCCTGACCACCTCCCCACAAGTCCCATGCCTTCTCAAAGCTGGGAGAATGGAAGAGGAGCCATCCCAGGTGGTTCAGATAGACACAGTCTAACCTAACTCTGCATGCTGAAGACACACCACCTGGCTTCAGCCTCCATGGCAGGCATGGGCACGAGTTGTGTGGGGCAGGAAGTGAGGAGCTGAGGACAGCAGGGTCCTTCCACAGGAGCATACTGTTTCTCCCAATCAGGATTTGTCAGCCACACCCACTGAATGGAAAATACTAACTCCCATCCCCAAAGGCTTGTGCCCTAGGGATTCAAAGTGACCCTGGTAGACTGTGATTTGGGTTCTGGCCTGGAAGTTTCTAGCCCTATAAGAAGGCATGCTGTAGGTTGTTTTTCCACCTGTAGACTTCAGAAGCTACTTCAGGGGAGTTCGTGACACTGAGCACATCCATCGGGAAGGCTTTCCTCTAACTGCCTTTGCCATCCTTGGTGGAGTAGCCCAGTAATGTAGAAGCTAAGGGCAGGAATTCTTGGGTCACATACATGGCTGCTCGGATCCTGAGTCTATGAGTGTGTGTATGTGTTTGTGTGTGTGTGTGTGTGTGTGAGAGAGAGAGAGAGAGAGAGAGAGAGAGAGAGAGAGAAAGATTTCTTTGGCTTGGAGCCTTTCCACCCCACTAAGCATCACCAAAATAATAATAATAATAATAATTGTTGAAATAGGAGCGGCAGGGCTGCGTCCCCGGCACCCGGCCGCCCGCATGGCTAGCTTATACCCAGAAATAATTACACGGAAACTGTATTCTTTCAAACACTGTCTGGCCCGGCTAGGTCCAGTTTCTTATTGGTTAGCTCTTACATATTGTTCTAACCCATTTCTAATATTCTGTGTAGCCCACGAGCTGGCTTACCAGGGAGGATCTTAACCTGCATCTGTCTGGAGCGGGAGAATCATGGCGACTCCCTCAGCTTCTTTCTCCCAGAATTCTCTTCTGTCTACTCCGCCTACCTAATTTTCTGTCCTATGAGGGCCGAGGCAGTTTCTTTATTATTAACCAATGAAATCAACAGATAAGATACAAGACCCACCTCCATCAAATAATAATAATAATAATAATAATATCTTAATAATTATTATTAATAATAATAGCAACAGCCAGCTTTCTTCCCATTCGTCTCTACTCCCCTGTGCATGTCACTGTACCTAAGTCTGTGCTTGCCTCCTCCTTCAGACAAGGGAAGGAATTGTCTAGTTCTACCGCTGTCTCCAGCTCCCAGCACAGAACCTGACACATAGCAGATGCCCAGGAGAAGTTTGGGAAATGAGTGTCTTCATAAGGTATCTGCAGGATCGTCTGTCTTCTTGGGTCTAGGCTGGCTCCTTCTAGCATTTCTGGTGGGTACCTGGCAGCCTATGGTGTGAGGAGCAGGCCGTTAAGCAGTTACCAGGCACCCAGGATTCCCAGGTTGTCAGATAATAGATAGAGCAACAAGTGAAGGGTGGGGCTTTTACAAGAGGCGGTCTGGCAGTGTGCCAGCTGTCTCTCGTTAGTCCCACGGTCTGAAAACAAACACCAAAGGGAGAGAAATTTATTGCCCAGGGCAGTCCATTGGGTTCATTCTCCAGGCCCATTCTGGGCATGTTCACTGATGGCCCTGGATTTGTTAAACTGGGCAAGGTTTCATCACTCAGCAGTCAGGCAGAGCAGTGCCCGCTTCTGAAAGCCTGTGTTGTTTCCCTGGCATCGGCCATGAACCTCGGCTCTGCACACGCTGGCTCCACTGTAGCTCCTGGCAGTCGAGACAGAAGTCTGCGCAGGAAGCAGAGCTGTGAGGCAGAGCTCTGAGAACCCTGGGGCTTAAAAGAGTTAGAGACAGGCCAATGCAGGGCAGGCTCTACTTCAAGAACACGGGGCCGTTGCCCTCTCTGGGAAACAGCATGCTTCAGGGGAAAGTATCAAGCAGACCTGGCCTTGGACTTTAGGTCCGTCCCCTCCTAGCAGTGTTCCCTGGGCATACACTTTGCTTCTGAGCCTCCAGTAATAAGTTCTTCTGAGATATAGGAGGAATATGTATGTATGGATGGATGGATGTACGTATGTATGTATGTGCAGTGACTGAATCTGGAAGGCAGTGGATGCTTAATATTCAGGAGACATTGTTACAATATAGAGAAAGAGTTAGGCACTGTGTACTGTTACCTGGTGGTAAGAGTTACTAAGTATTATCACCATAATTATAATATCTTACCATGACTGCTTAACTGAGGGAGTTGGGTATACTCATTCTTAGCTTAGTCATCGAATCAACCAGTACCTATTATATGTCAGCTCTGTGCCAAGGTCTTTTCTAGACATTGGAGATAGAGAATTAAATAAGGCTTGGTAAATGCCCTTCAGGAACCTGCAGAGATGCATGAATTAGAATGAAGAGCATTCAGTGTGGACTCAGAAGTATCCAGATCAGACTGGTGACCTCTGATGGCTTCCTGGAAGAGGTGACATTTGAGATGAATCTTGAAGACTAAGCAGGAGAGCAAAAGACAAAGAGAATCATGCACAGACAAGAGAGTGCAGGAGAGAGCAGGAAGGGGCGAGATTGAGCAGGTGCCTTCTGGGCCCTGGGACCAGTTCAAGGTAGCTGGGGTGAGGTGGTCCTTGAAAGGTCCCAAGGCAATGGTGTGATTGTGATTGGTACCTGGGAGCCCAGCTAAAGTTTTGAAATTTGCTGTAAAATTCTGACGTGTTTTTCGTTTGGCTGTTACGCTGTTATACCTGTGTCCCAGTACCTACCTTCTGCCCTCATTTCTAAGTCCACTGGGGCTATTTTCATTCATACCCACCTCCATCTTATCCATCCCCCTTTCTGTAGGAGCTAACCTTTAGTTCAGTTTTGGACCATTCATACATGCTATAAGCCAAGGAAACAACATTTAGTTTTTTTTTTTGTTTTTTTTTTTAGCACATTTTGCCACATCAAGCCAACGGTCTGTTATGAGCCAGCAATAGGAAACAAGAAATGATTTCAGTAACATATTGTTTGAAATCAGCAAATTCTGTTGAAATGCTGCTAGGCCAGGCAGTCTAGTGGCTGTGAGGATAGATAGCTTTAGGGAGGGAGGTGAGAAAAAAAATACTTCTATCTTTATAGAAAGAGGAATAAATGAGCTACTACATGTAAAGTGCTTAGACCAGTTTCTGGCATCAAGCAAGCATTCAATAAATGGGAGCCGTTTCCATTTTTATTACTTGCATGAACATTTACAGTGAAGGGCAAAGGCAGATAGCATCGGGCATCTCTGACAGGCCAGACCCTGCCTGGCTTGTTTCATGTCATCATCACAGTAACCCTGGACAGTCTGTGATAATCCGTGCTTTATAAATGGAGGAAATGTCACCCTGAGAGGATGTGCAATGTGTTTCAAGTCAAGAGCCAGCGGGTAGTAAGGCCAAGTCAAACCCAAGTTGCCATGACTGCAGGAGCCCATGCGCTCTTTGCAGCCCAATGAGAAGGGAGCAGCGTTGAGGAGGGGACAGGGGGCATTGTGTAGAAAGACCAGTCCAGCCTCAACTTGGCCCTGGCCAGCTGCGTATCTTTGGCCTCAGGACTCTCTTCTGCAGTAATAGGATATGAGCCAAATGGCCAGTGGGACTGAGCAGCAGAGTTCTCCATTCAAGTGGGCAGTCAGGGGGAAAGAGGGCTCAGATGCTGCAGATGGCTGGAGCGTCTCGGCCATCCATTCCTTTTCTTTGCAGAACTGAAACAGTGATTATGGGGGAAACACAGGCATTATTGAAGAGCTGGAGACAGGACGGTGATTAAATAGACATTTATAAAAGGCACATGAAAAGACCTCTACCAGTTATTTGACTTCAGGGAAATTAGTTTAGGGAATCAAACATAAACTCTATCCAGGTCTGCAGATATCCAAATTGACCCACATCAGGCTAATTCCGATAGTGGCTATTTGGGGGCCACTGTGGCCAGTCATGAAGGCATCAATCAGACGTCTTCCCAATCGAGAAGGGCTGGAGCAATAACCAGGCCATTTTCTCTGTATGTGCATAGCTTTGACCCCACTGATTTGGTTGGGTAGATGCTCAAATCCCATCAACCAAGGCTCAATAAATACTTACTGTGTGCCAGTAACTGACCTACCGAGATGATCATAAATCTAATCTGTTCCCGGCAAAGAGACTCGCAAAGGTCAAGGGGCTTTATCCTTTATTGTTGGCTGTGAAAGGAAGTCCCTGCCATACCAAGAGTGGGACTGGGATCTGTGTCAGAACCATGAACCACAGTCACCTTTATCAGACTCTCATGAGCACTGTGGAACCCATTTCTCAGATCAGGAAAGCGAGGCTCACAGGTCACACACGAGAAGGCAGCCCAGTCAGATTTTAACCGAAGATTGACCCAGTGTTAAAGCTGCCAGCTCTTGGGTGTTAATCCTGGGAGGGGGATGGCCCAGTTCCCAAAGTCTTCATTGGAAGTGCCTACTGCTGGTTGGTATGGACCACAGAAGTCAGGCTGGATTTCATGACCTGCGCCCCTGGAGGCAGAGATGACTCTCAAGAGAGAGAGTCCAGCCTGAACTTGCCATTCCCCTGCTACAGCAGCCACATACAGCAGCAGCTTTGTTGGAGGGGAGGGGCTCAGGAGTAAGAAGTTCTCCTGGAGTCCAGGTCTGCTCTGAATGGCCCTTTTCATTCTTTCAAGGACACTGATAACTTAAACCTACAGGTTGCCAAAGTGAGAACCCACTCAGGCCGGGTCTAACAAACAGAACATGAACTGTTGGTCAAACAGAGACAGAGGAGGCACTGAGGAAGTTAGCTCCCCAGAGCATGTCAAAAGTCTCCCCAACACCATTGTTTCCACTGTTACCTTGCTTAAGAAATTGTCTCCTCAGATTTCCACACACATTACTGAGTTCCTACTCTCCACTGGGCACTTTCACACCCATTGTTTTATTTCAGTCTGGCAGTGGGCCAGACAAGAAAATGTCCTTTTCTCCCTGTTACAGACAAGGAAACTGACATACAGGTAGGTCAGTACCTGGCCCACAATCACGGAAAAAAAAATGTTCTCGGGGTCCCAAAGTCAGCATTCTTTGTACTACACCATAGCCATTGCCTTTTGACCAAACAAGCCTGCATCTCTCATCCTCCCAGTCTAGGGAGGAAACTGTTACACACATCCCATCTCGTTTACCCCTGCAGTGATGGAGGATACCTATTGCTTGACGACAGACACCAAAGAAGGAAGTGTCTTGCCCAGCATCACACACAGGAAATAGAAGAATAGATAAAACTTGAGTTCAGTTTCCCTAAGAAACATTATAGGTTGAGCTAACTATTACATGGCAAGATTCCTGGGGCCTCCACACAGGCATGCTGATTTGATAGGTAGGGGCAGGGCCTAACAAGTATTTCTCGCAAGCTCCTAATGACGTGGACGATGCTAGTCCGTGATCCACTCTTTGGGATGCAAGGTTGTGAACGTCTTGAAGCTCCAGGAAATCAAGGGGAAGTCACTGGTGCAGCTCTCAGTCATGCCGGTTCCCGGGCTCTGTAAAAGTCTATCGGGGAGCAGCATTTTATTGTGGAGAAAGGTGGAAGGTCTAGGGAGGAATGCTAGAATCACTGGGAAACACAGCTGCAGCCTCTGCTATAGCAGATCTGGGTCAGTAGAGGGCTATGGGCCCAGCCAGAGCATCCACCAAACCAAGTGCCAAGCTACCAGCGTTGGTATAGCAGAGGTTGCCCCCAATCAATGCTGCTTCCGCTGCTGCACCTGCCACTCAGTTCCCTGGGGAGCTTGACAGACACCCCTCCCTAGACTCCCATCTCTCCTCCACTTCAGGAGGAAGGCCTCATAAAATTCAAGTCTCAAATACCCTGAGCAACGGCTCCATGAAGTTGCCTGTGTCCTCCTCCCTAGAACCTGTGGCTGTCTTACCTATACAGACTGGATGGAAAAAGATCATACTGGGTTATCTGGGTGAGCCCATTGTGATCATAGGTCCTTGTAAGTTAGAAAAAGAAGGCAGCCTTGGTAGTGCAAGCCTGTAATCCTAGATACTTGGGAGGCTGAGGCAGAAGGATCATAACTTCGAGGACTACCTGGGCTACAGAATAAGTTCAAGTTCAGCCTGGGCATCTTAAATGAGAGTGTGTCTCTAAATAAAATGGAAAAAAAAGAAGGGCTAGGGATACAGCTTGCTGATAGTGGGCTCACCTGGCATGTTCGAGACTCTGGCTATAAGCTTTGGTACTGAGGAGGGAAAGGAATTGGGAGAGAGAAGAAAAGAGGGAGAGGAGGGAGGAAATCAGAAAGAAAGGACTGGATGTCAGAGAGGGAGATTTATCCCCTGCAGCAGAAATTAGTCAAAGACAGAGATTTGAAGTGATGGTTTTGAAGACATGGGAGGTGGCCATGACAGCAGCTCCTAAATGCTGGAAAAGGCAAGATAAGAAAAAAAGATTCCCTCTGAGACCTCAAGGTGAAGCGAAACCTGTGGACACCTTGAGGAAAGCCAGTAAGACTCAAGGCCGACTTTAACAGCTGTGCTAAAAGATGGTAAACATGCTGTGTTTGAAGTGGCTACAGTTTGTGTAATTTGTTTCAGAGAAATCAGAAGCTTGTATCAGCCAAATGGCTTCAGAAGTATAAAATGTATTCTAGTTCAAGCCATCATCCACTGTAGTGAGCCAGACTAGGTAGTTAAGGATCAGGGCCTTCCTTTAAAAAAAAAAAAAAAAGAATTTGTAACAAACACACATCTGTTTTCCAGAGAAGCATGGGAATAATTTAATTACACTTAATATCCATGCAAAGCTTGGAAATTTATGCCCTGGAAACTGGAAAAAGGCATTGGGGCAAAGTGGATCAGGAGGAAAGAATCAGGCAGACTCAAGTTCAAATCCCAGCTCCTCCAGGTGTTAAGTGAGTAGCTGGTGGGAACTGCCTATCTCATTTGCAGAACCCAGATCACGCCCCCATGTGTGATCGTTATGAAATTTCAATCTAGTCTATTGATCTGTTACAATTTGTTTATCGAGAATCAATCGTGGACTAGTGATAAAATTGGACTCTCAGTAGAGAAAAGTGTGCCGGCTTGGGTACATAAATGCATCACAGAGATGTGTAGTAGGTTCTAGTGTCTTTCTCAATAGGTGATAATCTCACTTCTTCCAAAAAGGTCCTCCAAGGCTCCAGAGGAACAGCCCCCTACTGTGTCACATATCACTGTGCAAGTTTTACATCACATTTCTCTGGGCAAGCTGGTGCCTTTAATATCAAGTTCAGAATTAAAATTCGGAGTCGGGGAGGTAAGGGGACGACTTAGTTGGTCATGTGCTTATTAAGAAAGCTTGAGGAACTGAGTTTGCATTCCCAACACTCACATAAAACCCCATGTGGTAAGAGTGACTGTAATACTATAGCACTGGGGACAATCCCTGGAGCTTGCTGGCCATCCAGTCTAGCCAATCAGTGAGCTACAGGCTCAGTGAGAGGCTGTCTCAAAAAAAGTGGAGAAATAATTAAGAAAGACACCTGATGATAGGATCTCTGTTTTCCATGTATGCCTGCAAATATGCGCATGCACGCATACTCACACACACACACATACACACACACGAGAGAGAGAGAGAGAGAGAGAGAGAGAGAGAGAGAGAGAGAGAGAAGGGACGGAGGGAGGGAAAGAGGAAGAGAGAGAAGGAGAGGAAGACAGAGAGAGAAGGGGTGGTTTAGAGGGGAGGAGAAAGGGCTGGAATGGCTCATACTGCTTTTGTAGAAGACCCACACTTGGTTCCCAACACCTGCTTCAGTTAGCTGATGATCTCTTGTAACTCCAGCTCCAGAGTCCTTCTTGAGTCCTCTGTGGGCACTTGGGCACACACACACACACACACACACACACACACACAATTAGAAATAAAGTGAATCTAAAACTACAGACGGAATCAGGGACGCTGAACTGTCACCGAGGCACTGGCGATCCACTCTCAGCCTAGCGTGCATCAGCTTGCGGTTTCTACCCTCAAAGCGTCAGATTCTCCCTGAGTGAACTCTCTGTCCCACATCTGTATTCTGGCCATCCCCTTCTGATTCTGATGGCGCATTTGATCTGAAAGTTGTTGATACTCTGATCTCTGAAAGTGAAGGGTTTAATCTTCTCTTGGAACCCCTCCCAACAAAAATTATTTTCCCACTTTGAAATGGCACGGGCATCCACTGTGAACTCTCATCCATAAATCTGAGCCTACTGCCCAGGAAAGTATATGAGGTTTGATTCTGCTTCTCAGCACAGCCTCACAGAGCAAATTATGGAAAGAATTTGATTTATAGAAGCACCTCAAAGGCTCTGGAGTGAGACGCGTGTTTATTCACTTTATTACCATTTATTTTACACTATCTTTTTATGCTCCCTGCACATGCATTTGAAGGACTATTTGGATAGATGCTTATGGCCTGCCAGATTGCATGGCCCCGTCAAGGCACATGGTTCTCTTTGGGGAGAATGCCAGTAGCTCAGACTTGGGGGGATCCTCATTGCAGTGCTGGGGCAAAGTCGGGCCGTATAACTGGCAAGATGGAGATGTGAGCCTGAAGTTTCTGCCTGAAGTTTCCCAGCTCTGTGCTTGTGTGGTACCCACCCAGCTGCAAGCGCGGGATGCAGGCAGGCGGGCTTGATTTAAGATTCAAATATCTCAGAACAGCTGGGGATATTTAGCATCGCAATAATTACATTACATTTTTGACGGTACATGGAGTGAGAGCCTTTTTTGGGTTGTTGTTGCTGCATATTCTATGAGCATCCGATATCTAAGCCAGGCATGGAAACCAAACTACATTTTTCACATCCAAAGAGTTTCATTTTAAAGATCCAGCCGAGGACAGTGCCCCACCCTTTAATCTTCACCATGACTTTACAGTGTCAAGAGCTACGTCTTGTTGTCTATCACAGCCAAGGAACTCAGTCAGGAGAGCGGTGGTGCTCAGGAAAGCAGGAAGTGGGTGGGAATGATCAGGCACCCCCGTGCACCAGGAGTGAGGGGGTTAACTTGGCAAAAGTGATGTTGGTAAGATGTTGTTGAGGGGCTCTGCAAAGCCAACTGAGATAAAATGCATTGGTGGTAGGAGGAGGGACGATGAGAGGAAGCAAGAGGAAGACCTACTATGCACCAGGCAGAGTGCCCCAGGCTTACTGTCTGCTTTGCCTCACTGTCACCGCACCCTTGAGAGAAACAAATTCAGCAAGAAGAGACTGTCGTTGGTTCATGCTTTCTGAGAGTTGCTGCCCAGCATTATGGAGAAGAAGGCATAGCTGACTTCATGGCAGCCAAAGCAGGTGGCAAGGCTGTTCACGTTATAGCAAAACAGGAAGCAGAAAGGGCTGTAGGTAGCTAGAATCATTCTTCTAAGACTCACCCCTAGTGACCTACTTCTCCCAACTAAGCCAAAGGTGCCACAGCCTCCCCAAAACGCAGCAGCAGCAGCAGCAGCAGCAGCAGCAGCAGCAGCAGCAGCAGCAGCAGAAGAAGAAGAAGAAGAAGAAGAAGAAGAAGAAGAAGAAGAAGAAGAAGAAGAAGCAGCACCCAAAGCATTCGCCTGCAGAAGACATGTCAGGTTCACACAGTAACACTACCCACAGAACATTTCGAGCATTAAATCCCATTGCACCTGTTTTACAGAGGAAGAAACCAAGGCTCAGGCTCATGGGGTACACGATGCTGAGGATTTCACAGACAGCATTATTTATCTTGTTTTGTTTTGTTTTGTTTTGTGGGTCTGGTTTCGTTTTGCTTTTGAAAGAGAGTCTTCGTGTAATTCAAGGGGCCTTGAACTCCTGATTCTCCTACCTCTTCACCTGTTGGGCGATGGGATTTCAAGCACTCACCACCCCATTCAACCAATAGGCAGAAATTTGAATGGTGAATTTGTATCAACTTCTAGCAACTTCATTCCTGGCCCTCTATCACATTCCAAGGCTCTTAGCTAGCAGGTGAGACCGAACAGTTCCCATGGGCCCTATGACCTTGGCTGCCATCCCTCCTTCTACCCCTGTAGAGTCAAGAGTCCATGGCCTTGAGCACAGTGCCAAGTCACTTATGAGCCACTTGCTGTTACAAAGGAATTTCCCAACATCCAGGCCCCTGCTCAAGCTGCAGCCTGCCCTGGGTACCCCATCCCTCCCACCTATCTGTCCTTAGGGCGGGGCTGAAGATGTGCTCACAGATGCCTGGGGCTGGGGTTTGTGCTTTAGGAGAGAGTGTACTTCTCCACCTGCACCCTTATCTGTCCTTGGAACCTTTTAATCTCCTGTGTGTAACTGAACTACACATATACACATGAAACAAAATAAAAATGGTAGCACAATAATAAAAACCGAGAGACAGATACTGGGGTTCAAGCTAAAGATCAGAAAAGCAAAACAGTCAACCACTAGAGAGCTCTTGCCTCTACAAAATATTCATTCTGAAAGGAGAGTGAGTTCCTGTCTTATCCTGCCTTAGATACCTCTCTAGTGCTGGGATTGAAGGTGTGCACCACCACCATCCTGCCTCTATGGCTAACTGGTATAGCTTTTAGGATTAAATGTATGTCATCCCAAGTGCCAAGTGCTGGGATCAAAGGTGTGAGCTCTGTTTCTTTAGAATGATTCAATCCACTCTCAGGTAGCCCAGGGTGGCCTTGAGTCCTGGGATTAAAGGCGTGTGCCTCTACTTCCTGGACTCTAGTGGCTTAGCTCTGCCCCCTGATCTTCAGACAAGCTTTATTTATTAAAACATAAATAATATACCACTATAAAAATACTTTTCTTTTTGGTTTTTCAAGACAGGTTTCTCTGAGTATCTCTGGATGTCCTGAAACTCACTCTGTAGAGCAGGCTGGCCTCAAACTCACAAAGATCTACCTGCCTCTGCCTCCCTGAGTGCTACGATTAAAGTCATGCACCACTACTGTCTAGCCAAAAAACCTATTTTTAATATACTGCCTCTTTTCTGTGGTTCTACCCTCTCTTTTTGCAGCTAAAAAACAAAGGAGTCTAGGCACATCATGGAATTCTTTTCTTTCGTGGTCTTGGTTGCAGTCAATGTTCCCCAGCCCCCATCCACTGTCATCTTTCTGAGGGCAAGGACCACAGCCGCCTGGTACTTGGTACTATGCTGTATAGGCAAATCCCTGTCTGCCCCATTGCGTTGGTGAAACAGAAGAGTCAGTGCACCACAATGCATGTGGACTTAGTTCTTCATTCATTCTACAGAGTTTCCGGGAGTCCACATAGGTCTGGCACAGCTTGGCAGTCCAAGGGTATGAGTTCAGCCATCCCTCAGAGAGTGCTTCATCTGGACCCAGGCTTCCCCAGTCTCCCTGAAGATCAGAGGAATCGGGAGGGTATGGTTAAAACTCCCTGGCCAGCTGAGTGTGGTGGCTCCTGCCTGTAATCCTGTCATTTTGGAGTCTGAAGCAGGAGGACTTTCTCAAGTTCAAGACCAGGCTGCTCTACAGAGTGATTCCTTGTCTCCAAAACAATCAATCAAAAAAAGAAAAAAAGCAAGCAAGCAAAAGCCCAGGCCCCAGCTCACAGCAACCAAATCAGAATGCATAGAGAAAGGACCTAGCTTTTATTTATGTCCTTATTTATTGCACTAATAGCCAAACCTAGGGCTTCATACATACTGGGCAAGTGCTCTGCCACTGAGCTACAGCTCCAAACTTTTTTCAAATGCTTTGTTCTGATATAGGAGAACTAAACCAACCAGGGTGTCTTGAACTTGCTTTGTAGCCCAGGCAGATCAGGACCTTGTGATTCTCCTAAGTAGCTGAGACTACAGATCTATGGGGATCTGGCCCAGTGATATATCTTTTTTTTTTTTTTTTTTTTTTTTTGGTTTTTCGAGACAGGGTTTCTTTGTGGTTTTGGAGCCTGTCCTGGAACTAGCTCTTGTAGACCAGGCTGGTCTCGAACTCACAGAGATCTGCCTGCCTCTGCCTCCCGAGTGCTGGGATTAAAGGCGTGCGCCCGGCTCCAGTGATATATCTTTAACATGCGTAGGATGGAGGATTTTAAAGAAACATTGTATGTTGAGGAGTGGGTGGGGCCATCAACATCACAAGAGAACAATAAACAATCTTAAATACTGTAAAGGGAAAAGTTTCAGGGCCAGGGATCTATCAGTCTGGTAGGGAGGGGGTTCTTGAAGACAAGGGGACAGGATTAGTGTCTGGGGAAGGGACATCTGTGCTGAGACCTGGAAGGTGAGAAGGGGAAGCCACACAGGGATCAGGGAGAATTCCATTCTGCATAGAGCTGGCAAACCAGAGCCAGCATGGGAGAAGAAGCATCTGCCTCCTTACACCACTAGCAAATTCAGCTTCCATGGCTCTGTCCCTTGTTCTTTGTGCTGTGGGTACATCTGGCTCCTGCAAAGTGTAGCTGCCTCCCTCACCCACACAGTGTGCGGGAACAACATGACTCTAGCAGTCTGGAAACACTGACCCCCTAGAATGCTAATGGGACGGAGCCTGAAGTCTTTAGGCAGCTCTCCTTTCAAATGGGAAAATGCAGCTCTAGGAATCCAATCACCAGTTCCCATGTGGGGGCAGCTTGGTGGGGTGGGGGCTGACGTAGTCAGGTGCTTTCTTGGGAATCTGGCATCCTGGCCAGTTAGCACCTCCTCCTAGGTTGGCTAGTCTTCCTGAGGTCAGAGGTCTTTGACATGTAGGTCCAGTCCCCTGAAAAGCTTAGACCTGGATGCTGCTCCTGTCCCTTTCCCCGAACTTTGTGTTTCACAGAGAGCAGGCAGATCTTTCCTTTCCATTCATGTTCATAGCCACACGGTGTAGAAAAGCAGAGTGTAGCATCTGCATTTCACAGACCAGGGTTATCCAGCTAGTGCCAGAGCCAGGACAGTGTTGGGCATTGTGGGTAGTGATATGCTGTCAGAAGTCTAAATGTATATCCTTCTGCCGGTGTCAATATTCATGCCACCTCTTAGGGAGCTATTGTCCCTTGTCCCAGTGGAGAGCATCAGAAAACCTAGTCAGTGTCTGTCTGACTCCCTGAATCCTTGGCTGAGAGGTCCCACTGAGGTGCCCGGGTTAGCCAAGCAGAGTCCCTTGAACTTTGGGAATTTCTATGTCCCCGAGAGTGACCCAGGAATGTTACAGAAGTCTCAGTTCTGGTTCCTGAATGTCTGACAAGCTCTCAAGCGCTGCCTGTACCACTTGGCACCAGCCTACATTTTATACAGCAAGTTCTCCAAGGCCTGGGAAAAGGTCAGCTTAGACTAAGAGGGAACACAAAGCCTCTGACTGGGACAGCCGAGGCTACATTTCAACCAGCCACTGTACTCAGCACAGTGGAAAATCACCCCTCTTGGACAGGCTTCAAGGCAGGGTCCCCTTGTGCTGAGTCGCACCCTAAGAAGCTCAGCTCCTTCACCAGGCTGATGCTCGAGCTCTGGGCTCCAGCTGCTTAGAGATGCGCACCCTGCAGCAACCGTGAAGTCACTGTGAAGGGTACCTCCTCCTTTGTCTTTGCTGTGAAATGGATAGCTCTTCGGAGACCACGTGGATGGGGAAACAGCAATAGAGTCCCCTGCAAAGAGGAGTCGCCAGGTACTGCTGCTTCCTCATCTGAGTGTGTGGCTACCAGGGACAGGTGGAGGGAATAGAAGGAGGAGTTCCTTCATGATCACAGTCATCAGGGGCTGCCTTTGAGCCGTGTGGTGCTGAGGTGTGGTGCTGAGGAAGCTGGGCTGTGGCAGGCCGGTCCAAGGTAAGGCAGGCAGAAGCCCGTGCTTTTGCTGCTAACAGCCCTTAGCATTACTTAGGCAGCCTGCAAACCCTGCTTTTGGACTCGCTCATTCCACTCACTCATTCATGCTCTCCTTAGCTGATTTTGTCACTTATTCTCGTGCTCTTTCTTTTATATATTCAACTATTCACAGATTCATTTACTCATTCATACATTTATCTAGTGCATTCTATAGACCAGGCACTGTGCTGGACTCAGAGGACAGCCAAGTGAATCTACTCAAGGCATCAGTTCAATCTCTTCATCCCTGTGGGATCCTGTAGCCAACCAAACAACAGACAAGTCCCCCTCAGTAGCTTTTCGAGCTCTGTGCTGAAAAGGTGACTCAGATAACCATTTTGTTATCTTTAGTCCGAGAGTCCATTTTGTCTAAAGGTATCACGTGGTTTCCCACCACCTTCAAGATAAGGCCAAACACTCAGAAACTCTCCAGGCTCTGCTTCTGTTCATCATACCTTTGGTTGCAGGGAAGTGCTTTGGGTCCTCGAATCTGCCTGGTCTACCAGGCAAGCCTCAAGGATGCTGTTTCTTCCACCTGGAATCCTACAGTTCCCTCTTCCCTGTGCTGTCCTGTGAGACTCTCTATGGAGCAGGGAAGAATAGGGTCTATGGCTCTAGCCATTCCCAACGAAGGATTTTATTCCAAGGATATGCAAGCATTTGGTTCTTTATGAGGCTAAGAGAGGTGGGAGAGTTACAGATCCTGGACCAGTGCTATGACTTGCTCAAGGTCACAAGGCCAGCAGGAGGCCAAATCTCCAGGAGAGTTTAGCTCATCTCACCCCCTCTCCGGAGCTGATGCAAGTCTACACCATGCACAAAGACGGGGGCCGCTGGGAGCCATTAATTAATACTTGCAGGGCATTTTTATTGCAATCTATGGAAGGCTTGAGGAATCTGCTCCGGTCAGGCAGTCGGCTGCAGAGGCGAGCTGAGGTTAGGCAGGATGATTCAGATCTCAAGATGCAACTTTTGCCCGAGATGCTTAAATAACTCAGAGTTACTGCCGCCCCAGCCGGGACAGGACAAACAGGCAATGGTGGGCGATTTCTGAGTGGGAGGGGATGGGAGGCAGGAAGCAGGCTTCCAGAGAGAAATTACCATTTCATATTTATGACTTTGGCTCACGGGAGTGCCACAGGGACAGGTTGGCTAACACATTGGGTAATTGCCTCAGTTCTCCCCTTTACTCTGAAGCAATGCAGCCAGCTTAGGCGGTGCGGGACATAATTCGCCTAGGGCTCGCTCGGGTCATGAGGTACTGATGATAAGAAACAAGGTGGGTGTTCATCTCTTAGGACCATGGTCCCTGTGACCACAACTGCATAGCTAAGGAATGGGAGTGTCCTAAGATGGAGGCCAGAAGATAAGCAATTGCGATCTACCACCATGTACCCTTTGTGGCCCCTTTCGGAGTCTCTGGTGCCCACCCAGAAAACAGAGATGGTGCATCAGCATTTCTTGGTTTGGCTGTATACTAAAACTACATGGGGAAACTTAAGAAATATCAAAGTCCCAAATCCAGGCCAAAGGTCATAATCACATTGGCTTGGAGTGGAGCCCAGATGTCTGTATTGGTAGCTGAAGTTCATTGGCTCCACTGACCTCTCCAGTCTTCCTTGGGTGAATTTTCTACGGTCCAGGGGATGATGAGGAGACAGTGACCTTGGGATCCATGTTTCCAGGTTTAGAATTTTGTTGTAAGTAATTTGTATCTGCCTGAGGCTCATCCATCCCATAAGGACAATTCTTTGTTGTTTTTTGTTTTGTTTTGTTTTGTTTTGTTTTTAGAGACAGGATTTTTCTATGTAACAGCCATGGCTCTCCTGGAACTAGCTCTTGTAGACCAGGCTGGCCTCGAACTCACCAAGATCTGCCTGCCTCTGCCTCCCAAGTGCTGGGATTAAAGGAGTGCGCCACCACTGCCCTGCTCATAAGGTTGATTCTTAATGAGTGCTGGAGGGTTACAGCACAGAAAGCAGAGGCTTGGCTTCCGGTACTGTGAGTATTACCTTAGGGTCCTGGACTCTCACGTCTTCATCTTTGGACAGCAAGGAAAACATTGCTTGCAAGCGGGTGGGACACAGCATGCTGTACATTGTGGTTTAGAGCACAGAGCACCTCCCAGCCAGTGCCTGGAATCAGGGAATTCAGCTCCTGTCTCTGGTCCCCACATGATTCCAAGTAGGCAGGCTGCAGAGTTTTCCTTGATGTCCACGAATGACAGAATCCTCGTTTCCATAGAGCTAACCCTTCCAGGATACATGAGGTGATTGAGGTTCTTCAGCATAACCAAGTTAGTGAGATCCAGAAAGATGTCAGTTCAAATCCCAGCAATGCCCCTCCAAACCATCTTAGACTAGTTTATCCATCTTCCTGTGTCTCTGTCTTTATCTGTGTAATGGACAGAAATGTCTGTCATTTTCAGAGTGGTCTTCAGGATGAAAGCCAGGTAGAGTCCTTTGTGGAACCCAGCTCTGTATGGCTATGTCCTTCCTTCTCCAACTCCTCTCCCACTAGCCTTTAAACTCTTCAAGGACAGGAGTCATGAAAAGCAATTTTCTGTGACCTCAGGCAGGCCATCACATCTCTCTGTGCCTCCATTTCCCCATCTGAGAAGTGGGGATGCTAATAATATTAAGAACAGCTTCAGGCATGGAGCATTGGCACCAACAGTTCAGCTTTTTTAGGGTGTTTGTTCTCCCGACTGGCCCCAGTGTGACCCTCCCCACTGCCACTCACCTCTGCAGTGGTAGCTGAGTGAATAAGGGGCTTGTTCTCCAAGCAAAAGAATGGTAAATAAGCCTTGTCTCCTGGGTCCTTGCATCTTCTGGCGTCTTCTTGGGGCAATGACAGATCTGCTGAGTTTGCAGGGCCCCTGGGGCTCTAGGGCAGAGAGCGGCAACCTATATCAGGGCTTTGCTTATTGTCTCGAGATGGCAGAGAGGGAAAATGCTATAAATACGAAGGATTCATCTGCGATAAGTCATGGACAGAAACCCGAGCTATATAACTTTTTAATTCTCCACTCCAGCTTGTAAGCAAAGGCTGTAAAAACAGTCACTGGTAATTTATTTTTTCCACTCTTTTAATTTTGTAATTTCTTTTTCCTTAACCAACCAAAAAAGTTATCTTAAACTCACCTGCAGCAGTCATGAAATTAAAGCCGGCGCCTCTTCGACACTTCCAGCATAAAATACAGGCTCAAGGGCAATTTCCTAACCAGGCATTAAAACGGGACCGAATCCTGGGCTCTGTTTCCCTCTCCTGACTTGCCAGCACGGCGGCTGGCAGGGAGACAGGTGGTTTAGCCACAGAATAGATGGTGTTGTCTCCAGGGGGTTGAAGTTAATGCCTTCTTTCACCTGGAAGCTGGGTGATCTCGGGCAAGTGGCTTCTGTACTGATCGTCTGTTCCCTCATTTGTAAAATGTAGACACAAATTAGGGACCAATCTCCCATCACTGAGATGTTCTTAAAATCCAAAGAGATAGATGCAGGAAAGTGTACTGTTCATCACAAAGCCCAGAGAACGTGTTGGAGATCACTGCTACCACCCATGAGGATGGTGGTGGGAATAACAGGGACGATGATGGTGGTGGAGGGCTGGTAATAAGTGTGGGGGTGGGGATGGGATGGTAAAGATGGTGGGGTGATAAACACGGAGGTGGAGGTGGTGATAATGATGATGGCAGTACACCACCAGGAGGGACCATGGATTCGTGTGCCGAGAAAAGGAGCTTCCCTATTCCTATACTTTATGCTTCTCTGTGTACGAATAAATAGATAAACCGAGAGCTGGGGATATATCTCTTTGGCAGAGTATTTACCTAGGCTGCTCAAGGTCCTGGATTTAATCTGCAGTGCTGACAAAAAGCTACTCAGGAAGGAATTATCTAAAATCTGCTTTCATCCCTCGTCTTCCCCTCAGGGGTTTTAGTCATTCAGCAATAATTACTAGTTAAGTGCTGACCGCATACCAGATTGCCAGAGTCCTGAGCCACAGTGAATGAACACGGGGAGGTAAAGGCCGGCCCTTACAGCGCTTCCAGTCTAACGCAGCAGTTCTCAACCTGTGGGTCGCAGCCCCTTTCACAGGGGTTGCCTGAGACCATCAGAAGTCACAGGTAGTTGCATTATGATTCAGAACAGTAGCAAAAATTATAATTAAGAAGTAGCAATGAAAACAAATTTTCTGGTTGGGGTCATCACAACAGGAAGGACTGTATTAAAGGGTGGCAGCTTAAGAAAGGCTGGGAACCCCTGGTCTAGAGGGCTGGTTAAGTGGGGCGGTGAAGGCAGGCGAGGACATAATTTCTAAAGGCAGTAGGGACTGTGGAGACAGTGAACTAGGATGAGGGCTTAGGGAACAATGGGAGCAATGTGTGCAAGATGTTTTGTCTTATGGAGTCAGGGTCTGTCTGACTTCAGAGTGAGGCCTGATCGATGGTGGAATGTAACAGAAGCCCCAGAAGCGGCGCCCCAGACGGAAGACACACAAAGGCTTTGAGTTGGGCATGAGCTCATCTTATCTCAGAGATGGATGAAAGGATCGGGCACCTTGAGCAGAATGGAAGGAGAGGGGAGGATATGCTGGCGCTGGAAAGGTCAATATAGGAAGAACTATAGCAAGCCTCATAATCTGGGCTGAATTGGGAGGTTCTTCTCGGGGAGCATGGAGCCACTGGGGGGGGGGCTTAGGTGCAGGAACACCACGGAGTGGTACTTCTGCAATCTCCACGGCTGCAGAGTCTGAGTGTATGAATGGAGGTAAGAAGACATGTTAGGGTGCAGACTCAGTAGTGAGGATGAGAGATGTTAGCAGACTTGAATGTTAGCAGTTTGGCAGTAGAGGGGAAGTGTGGTCCAGTTTGGGACATGAATCCAATGAGACTACCGGGTTAGAGGCAGGATGATGGTGGTGGTGGCGGCGGTGGGGATGGTACCACAGCACAGCTTGATGTTGGAGTATTAGCAAAAGAGGATCAAAGAAGACGCCCAGGCGTGGACACTGGGTGGATACTGGTAATATGACCCAGATGAAAAGCAGGAGAATAGATCTAGAAGATGACAGAGATGGGGAACTTTCCATTTGGGCCACATTGAGGCTAAAAACAACAACAACAACTAAGCATTCTAGATGCATTTGGACATATAGTCTTGAGCTGCAGGGGAGATCAGGACAAAATATAGGGATGGGAATCATAACTAGAATGGTGGGATTCGGTGATAGGGACCAAATAGAAACATAGAAGTGAAGCTTTGCACACAGAGAGCAACAGGCTGAGTGCCGAACCCTAGATTCACCAACAGTGGGAACAGGATAGAGAAGGAAAGTCCAGGAGATGGGCAGGAAGCCCAGAGAACACTGACAGGTAAGGCTCTTAGGAGAAGAGGGATTCTGCATGGGTCAAGCTCTGTGCGACAAACTGAGCAAAAGGCAGACCACTCCCACCAGAACCAGAAGGCTCTGCAGTGTAGAACTTGCCAGCTGAGGTTGTGCAACCAGATGCATTTGAACCCAAGCCCTGATACTGCTATTGCTTAGCTTTTGGCCCACACATCCCACTTCTTAGCTTCCTTCTCTACTTGGCATTCTTGTGCAGTTTGTATGAGATAATGTCTGCGAAGTGATTAGCACTGGGCCTGGCACACAGCAGGGACTTAATAAACAGAACCTATTTGTCTTCTTCCTGAAAGTGCTTGAGTGCTTAGACTCGTCCTCAGACACACTGCAGGTTTCACCGAGGCAACCCAGCCTTCTCTCAAAGACTCTGATGGGTGTCATAAGGGCGAGGTGGATGGGGACAGTAAGATCCCTTGACAAACAGAAACACAGTCCTAGTCTTTCCTGGAGACATCCTAGTTAAAATCTTGAAAGGCCCCATGTGGACCGCATACAACCCATTCACAGATGCAGAGATGCTCACCTGGGTTTGCCACCCTTATTGGGTGATGGAGGCCCAGAAAGAAATTTTAAATAGGGTAACAGAGATTGGCAAGGTCAGAGCTGCACTTCAGGAAGTCCACTGTGCACTATAGACAGAACGAGAGCAGAGTGGATCTTATCCACAACACAGAGAGAAGCAAGGAACCCCCACTCTGATAAGAGGGTACCAAGATGGAGAAATAGACTCACTGTAACATAATTAGCTCTATAATCAGTATGGAGGGTTATCATTTCAAAGTGTAAAGATGATTGTAGAGCTAAGGATTTTTCACCCCTGTTAATGAAAATAACTTACCAACCTGGGGCTTGGGGTTGATTGACCGCATTAAAAGATAAGGTATTAATTTTTAACCAATTGATTTTACAATAAATTAGGTTATTGATTAAGAAATCAATCAGTGTGGACTAAGAAATCACTCAGTGTGGACAGTAAAAGCTGTAAATTAGAGTATGTCTGGTTAGAATAAAGGCTGAGCAAAGGCGCCCAGAGGGTTTCCCTCGCTAGGCTACAGGGAAGGCTTTGAGTCACTCAGATGGAGAGTGGTGAACAGAGCCTCTGGCCTGGACCACAGTCTGTTGGGATGCTGCAGCTAGCTGGAGTAAGTAAGTTTAGATGTGAAACTTGTCCTCACCTCTCTCCAGAGATTTAACAAGTGGTTGAACTTGGCACAATGAGGACATTGAAATAGATCAAATGCAAAATATTTCTAACTATAGTCTCAATATATTTAAATTTATAAATTATCAGGGAAGGAAGCGCATAATCATTCTTAGACCTCAGATACTACGAAGGACCTTAAAACCAGGGGCAACTGTGCAGCTGGCTTCCTGAGAGTCTGTGAGACAAAGTCAGACAGGCTCAAGGCAAAGGGACTGATCTGTGTTGAGTTGCAAGGAGAATGAATGACACCAGAGACTTGAGATTGGTCCTGGCGTAAAAGATACATTTAGAGCCATCTTTCCTACTAAAAGAAGATGAGAAAAGTCCATACAGAAGCTCAAGGAGGCCAGAGTCTGCTGCAGGCTCCTGGTGAATGTGGACCACAGATCTACAAGAACGAGGGTCTGTGCCCACACCAGATGTGCAGTACAGTCTGAATGTATACTGTTTACATAATACAAAGCTCTCAATTTGACAAGAGCATAAAAACTGAACTTTAGACATGCGCAGGGCCCAAGATAAGCAAGCGGTTAGGAGCACTCTTGTAGGACACTGCACACAGTGCAGGGTGTATGGTAACTGAAGTAAAAAAAAAAGCCATAATGTCACGCCTATACTCACTAAAGGTAGTACTAGCATGCCCTTGTCTCATTCAGTTCCACAGAGTGGAAACTAAAGCCCAGGGGGATGTGTCAGTATGGTAGTGCACTATTGTCATACAGAAGAAAGAGTCAGGGATTTAGAGGTAGTAGATCTAAATTTGAATCTCAGTTCTGCCATTTAACAGATTTGAGCAACTTAAACTGTCTAAGCCTCAGTTTCCCTATCCAAAAATGTAGGGTTGTTGACAGCTGCTTTGGAAGATGAATAGGGAAATGGGGGTGTCACGCAGGTAAAAATCCTGGATATAGTGCTAGCTGCTCCATATACCTTTGCTTCCTTTAAACCGTTCTCTTTAAAAATCTTCTCCAAAATAACTCCACAATGAGCTCTGACTGGGCTAGCGACATCTTTATCTACTGGACTATCTGTATTCTGATGCTCTGCACTAAATTGCTTGCTATTATAGAAGTAATATTTTAATTCCAGTTCCTGGCTTATGCAGCTCCCTTTAACTTTGTTCTCTTTGTCCTTATTTATTTCCCATTAGGCTTACAACAATCAACTGGGAAATGGATGGCAGATAAGTGAATGAGTATATGGATAATTAGATGATGGATAATGGATGGAGGGTGGGGGATGAGTGGGTGGATGAATGGATGGATATGGATGGGCAGACGAGTGGATGAGTGAATGCATTGATGAATGGATTAGTTTATGGATAGATGGCTGAGTTTGTGGATGGATAGATGAATGGAAGGATGGACGGATAGACGGACGGATGGATGGATGGGTGAGAGTGGATGGATGGATGAATTATTGGAAAAGTAGATGAATGGATGAGTAGGTGGGTGGATGGATGGGGAGGTAGGTAGGTGACTGGTTGGGTGGATAATAGGTGAGTGGGTGGATGGGCAAGTGAGTTGATAATGGAAGTAAGAATGAATGAGTTGATAGGTAAAGTGTAAGTTTATGAACAGATGGTTGGATAGATAAGTAGATGGTCAAGTTGATGTATAGATAGACAGATGAATGAATGGATAGTGACATATGGTTTGTATGGATGGTTGGATGGATGAATTCATAGATAGATGAATGGATGAGTGAATGAGGATAGGTGGATGGATGAGTTGGTAGATGGTAGATGGTGAACAGATGAGTTACTGAATGGATGAATGTATGGTTAGATGCAACACAAGTTCTAATAGGTCCAAATAATAAAAGCCCAGAGTCAGATACAGGGAAAATGCTGAGAGATCAGAGAGATGAAAGAACAAACCACAGCCATCTTACCTACTCAGCTTTCCAGCAGAAAGGAGACTGAAGTCTATCTCCTCCTGCCTTATCACTTCCTCTCTCCACCCCACCATATTACTTCCTGTCTGTCTGTACAGACCTCTGTGGTAAGCAAGCTAGTGGCTAGCTTTACCCTCTGATCTTCAGGCAATCTTTATTTATACAAACAAAATATCACCATATTTCCCCTTTTTGTCTAAAAATTAAAAAGGTTATACCTAATATAAGAAAAATATATACAATAAGTACAATAACTTACTGTATATATAGGCAATAAACACATTAACAATGTCTAGTCCATTAACAATTGACAAATTCAGAGAAAATACTCCATATCTATCCTATCTTGGTGGGTCCAAAAGCTTGCACCTAATTCACTTTCTAGTCTAACTTGTATTACCCAAACTATCTTTTTATGTTTCTCAACCTTATACTCTTTATATTTCTTTAGTGAATTTCTTTTCTGAATCTGACAACAAGGAAAACTATAACTATAAATTCTTCAACTCCATCAGAGACCCTAGAAGAAAATAATATTACTTGAGTAAGCTGGAAGTGCAAGCAAGTGAAATCCAAAAGAAATGTGAGAAATGACAGAAACAGCTGGCTGCCCAAACAGACACCCAAGATTCCTTTGCAACATTGGGGCATCCATCTTCGGCCTATAGGCTTAGCATATCTGACAGATTTTTCTATGAAGCAGGATATTTTGAAGGGCTGTCCTACCTTGTCTTGGCAAAGTTCAGACGTTCTTTCCTTTGTGTCCTGCTTGTACAGTTTGGACAGCGTACTGTCAGCAGTTGAGACAAGAGCACTTTTTTGCCCAGTGGCTAACCTTTGCTACAAAGAAAGTAAACTCCACTGGGTAGTGGTGGCACATGCTTTTAATCCCAGCACTCGGGAGGCAGAGGCAGGCAGATCTCTATGAGTTTGAGGCCAGTCTGGTCTACAAGAGCTAGTTCCAGGAAAGGCTCCAAAGCTACAGAGAAACTCTGTCTTTAAAAAAACAAAGAAAGAAAGTAAACTCCATGTGGAGTTTCTTCAATGCCCATCATCTTCTCTGAAGTAGATTGGTACTGCCAGGAACAGACATGTCTCTTTGTCATTAAAAAAATAGAAAGAAAAACCTATGTTATTAAAATATCTTAAATGCCATATTCTATAGATCTCTGAAGTGTTTGCAGATGACTTGTCTATCTAAAATTTATCTCTGTTTAACCTTGAATACATACCTAGTGTGACTACAAGTTCTATTATAAATAGGTGACTAATTGCTAACCTACATTTCCTTATTATCCTAAATAGTTGATAATAACAACTTTCAAGGGCTAGGAATTTGTATTACTTTGTTAAATGAGTTAGATACCATACCTTGAACAGTATTAGAAATGTATGTACAATATGCTTTAACAAAAATAATCTCAACTTTGTATCAATATACAAAACCTACAAGCCCATATAAAATATTTAAAACTAGTAGTTGTTTTTTATTTAAAAGTAGATTTAATAATCTACCTTTTAATCCTATATCTATATCCCCCTTATTTCTTTTCAGAGTAGATTCAATAATCTACCCTTATATCCTAGCTATATCCCTCTTTGTTTTCAAAATAAGAACTCTGAATCTAGTCTCCTTTGTTCAACTCTCTTCCTGACTGTTAACCAATAACAACTTGTAACCAACACCCCTAAACATTAACAAATTTCCATAATCCATTGAATGACCAAAACCCACCCATCCCACCTCTTAGAAATGTGGGCATCGTATTCTTAAATTTACTTCCTGCTGCCTGGGGAATATGACATCTTTGATAAAGCATGAGACTCTTAATCTCAGGGTCATGGGTTCGAGGTCCACATTGGGCACCAATATGTAGCACGAGTTCTAATGGGTCTTAATAATAAAAGCCTGGAGCCAGATATAGGGAGAAATGCTGAGAGGTCAGAGAGATGAAGGAGCAAACCACAGCCACCTTACCTACTCAACTTTCCAGTTGAGCTCCTTTCTACTCCTGCCTTATCACTTCCTCTTTCCGCTCAGCTATATCACTTCCTGTCTGTCTATATAGACCTCCAGACCTCTATGGTTAGCTAGCAGCTAGCTCCGCCCTTTGATCTTTGTACAAGCTTTATACAAACAAGATATCACCACAGTTCGACAGGTAGGTTCTGGATAGCTATGAGGCTGAATATCTACTAGGGTTTGTTATTTGTAAACACTTGAGGTTGATCCTTGATAAAATAAGGAAAGGAATATACTGGAAGAATACCAGTTAGCTCATAGAAATCAGTTGGAAGATTGGAAAAGCAGGCTGAATAAAAGGCAGGAACCAATGAGCTACAGGGATATAAAGTACAATAATTACCTTTCCATCAGGTCAGGGCCGTATCCATGGAATGAATGAACATGGGCGTTCTTTTACACCCAGGCCTAACTGCAGTGAAGCATCAGAGTCCTGGGAGAGAGAATGCAGAAGATGTGTGTTGGGCAACATGTTCGCTGATTCATAAGTCTGCTGGCAGCATGGTGAGCTCAGATAATTTCCCTCCAAAGAAATGAAAGTACTGGGCCACAGAGGAGAGAGACTGTCTAATGACTACTCTAGTTCTGGGCACTGCCTCCTGCAGAGAAAATGGATGAATCCTTCGTACCCAAAGGTGGCATTTGTGACTCTGCTTTAGTTTGTCCCTTGTCACCTTCCTCACAATCTGCTTATCCTTCCTACTCTCCTCACCAGATCTTTCTTCCTCTCCTTCCACTTCAGAAATCCTATAGCTCCCGAAAGCATGTTACCCTGTGCCTTCTCCCAGAAGCCTTCAGTCATCCAGGCCCTCACTGACTGTGCCTTTCTCCAAACTCCAGTGACCCAGCACAGCTGTGGATAAAGTTGTCCTGAACCGTTTCTTTCAGGGGCTGGACTCTGCCCTACGTTCTCGAAAGCAGTAGCCTCTCCCAGCTTGGCTTCTATTCCCCACTGTCCTCACACATTGTTGAGTCAGTCAGTGACGACTGCATGCATGCTGATGAAGGCTCGACGTGCGTGTGTGGCACAGTGTCACCAGCTGCCTCATCCCATGGTAGAAATGATTCAGGCCTAATGTTCTTGAGGGTTGAGTCAACTGGGACCAAAGATCTGACTTGTTCAAAGCTGCGTCTCTAGTTATGGGCAATTTTAAGTCTAGAATCTAGCTCTTACTATTTCCAACCAACCAATTCTCTTTCTTGCCTTAGAATGCATGTGTGTGAGTATATGAGTGAGTGAGTATGTGTGTGTGTGTGTGTGTGTGAGAGAGAGAGAGAGAGAGAGAGAGAGAGAGAGAGAGAGAGAGAGAGCGAGAGCATACACATGCGTGTATGTGTGCATGTATACATGAGTATCCATGTTTCCATGTTATATGACAGGGCTCTTCCACTGCACTAAGTAGATTCTAGCCAGATAGCATGGTTGGCGAATTAAGCTCTCTGTCAGCGGTTGTCCAGTTAATGAAATAAAACCCTCCTGGAATGACAGCATTGTGTTCTCCGCCTTGTGGCTACATCCTTGCCCACACGTTTGCCCATAGTAAGCCCCACTGCCTGCAGTGCTGGTTGATTCCTCCTGAACACTTTGTTTGTGTGAGTGGACTATTTGCAAAGTCTTTAGAGAGTCACCCAAATCTCTGTCACCCCAAATCACTCCGAGTCAGCTCCTCCCCACCCTAGCACCCTCCCACCACACTGCTTTGTTAAGGGCTGCTTGCAGAATCAGGTGGTGTACTGGCAATAAAGTCACAGGGAACGAACATTTTGACAAGGTAATGGGCCCCTGCCTTTCTCGACATTTGCGAGGGAGTCAGAGTCCATTATAATGTCACAACTATGCGTGCCATTGACATCACATTGAATAATTAAAAGGCAGTTTAATCGTAGCACTCATCCACTTAGCATCTGCTTCCAGATGCCAGGGAAGCTGCTTTCAGGGGGAAGCCACGAGGTACAGATGGAGGATGCTTTCAAACCTGGGTCATCACTGAGACCAAAGGGGTGCCGGGGGCTAGTGCCTGACCCCACCAAGCCCACTGAGACCACAGGGCTACAGGGGCCAGTGCCTGACCCCACCAAGCCCACTGAGACCACAGGGCTGCCGGGGGCCAGTGTCACAAAGTCCCATTCACGGAAAAGAAGACAATAGAAATCCTCTTGTCCCCTCTGCTTTTTTTAATGCCATCCAGAAGTCAAATTTCTCTTTAATAGTTTTTTTTTTTTTGGGAGTTTGGCTTTTCTCACGCACAATACACATGTTATGGAGGGAATTAAGGCAGGTGTTTAGTGAAGCCTGCTCTAAACTGAGCTTCCCTGTGCTGTACCTGTGGGAAGGAAGATGGGATAGGGGCATTGTGTTCTAGAAGAGAGAAGACATGCACACCACTCATAAATGTGTGCATGTGCACGCTCACACAAACATTTGTGCTACATGTTGTCCTAAAATTGGGGGAGCCTAGGCATGGCTGGCTGAGTGATATGTCTGGGGCCTCTTGGCTTTGGAGGAATGTTCTGAAAGGTCAGGAGCTTCCCTTGAAGAACATCCCAACGGGCTCTGGGTGAGAGGAACTGGATATGTTGGAAGACTATGGTGGCCATGGCATAGTTGTGAGGAGAGGGCGTCAGACTAGTGACGGATAGGCAACTGGGCCTAATCCCCCCTCTTCTGACTCCTGGTCTGTCTGTGTGCTGGGATACAGGCCTCAGGGACAATAGGTGGGAGCAGAGAAGTGTAGAGAAGGAAGCCACCTCCTCCTGGTCATAGTGACAATAAAGTGGAGCCAAGCAGCTTCCATCTGATGTCATCTCCATTTTTTTAATGACCGTGAAACTTGGACAAGTTGCTTCACTTCTCTGTGCATGGCATAAGTTTCCTTTTCTATAGAAGCCATGCTTGCTTCATGCAGTCACGGGGAGGAATCAGGGAAGCCACAGTGCTAAGCACAGAGCGAGTGTTCAGTGCATAGTATCCTGGCGTTTGTCTTCGGGGATCAGCAAGAGCTGCCTGCCATAGATGCTCCTGCTGTGTGCCAGGTACCATTCTGCCTCTGTGGGCTGATCCATTCATATCACCACCTTCATTTGGCAAAATAACCTTACAGAGTGTTGTAATAGGAGCGGTGGCGGGGCTGCGTCCCCAACACCCCAGCCGCTTGGCTAGCTTATGCCCGAAATAACAACACACAAACTGTATTCATTTAAGAACTGCTTGGCCCATGAACTCTAGCTCTTACAGGCTAATTCTCGCACCTGGACTAGCCCATTTCTAGTAATGTGTGTAAGCACCCCAAGGTGCGCTTACTAGGAAGATTCTAGCCTAAGTCCATCGTGGGTTGGAGGAGCTTCATTGCGTGCATCTGCCCGGGAGAGCGGAGTATGGCAAGCATGGCGTCTCTGCTCCAGAGCAGAGCTGTCGAGTCTCTCCGGAAGCAGAGCAGAGTCTGACCTCACTTCCTCTTCCGCCCAGCATCCTATTATGTTTATTCCACCCACCTATGTGCTAAGCTATGAGGCCAAGCAGTTGGTTTATTATAATTAACCAGTTACCTTCCTCCATCAACAGAGTGAACTTTATGGATACGGAAAGCCAGGCCCAGAGTGGTTGACTCATTTGCTCAAGGCAGCACCGCGGGCAGGAGGCAGAGTAGCATGCTAGTGCCCGAATCCTACCTTCCAGCCCCTTCTCCACCAACCCTTTCCCAGACACCTCTACCAGAGGGTCACCAGTCCCCACCCTCCATCCCATGAAGATGACGAGCTGGAGAGGACGTCTTCAGGGTGCTTTAAAAGTCCTTTGGAAGCAGATGAGGGAAGGCCAGGGCTCCACAGTGGTCAGGCCCCACATTCACAATCCAGATGTGCATCACGGACATGTGGCAGCCTGCTGCTTGGAGCACGTTACCTTTGCCGAGACGGGACTGGACTCTGATGTAGTCCTTCCCTGGACCAGAGCCTTGGCAGAGCGAGAGCAAACAGTAGCCATGGAGCATGGACCAGAGAGGGAGGGCCCCACTCTGCCCTCTCACAGGACACCCGGGACAGGTTCTCCACCATCCCTTCTAGAAAGAGCAAGGGGCCCCAGTCTGTGTCTGGCATATGGACAGGGCTCCAGCCCCTACCATCAGCTCAGCCCGCAGCGGTACAGCTCTGCTTCCGATGGTGATTTTCACCAAAGATGGTCTTGAGGGAAAACTGCCCCCTCATTCCTATTCAAAAAGCCTACAGTTGCAGCTGGGCCGCTGAGACCTGGCCCAACACGAGAGCCAGGCAGCAGCCTGCGCTGAAGCCCATTATCTGTGTGGCCCAGAGGGACAGTGGTGGAGTGAAGAAAGAGAACACCTCCATTCATACCTGCTGCCGCAGAGTCACCTGGGCACTACTGCACAGCCAGCTGGTGAGACTGTCGATAAATAAACACCATGCCCTCAGCCTGAGCCTGGGAACAACCTGTGAATACCGAACAAAAAGCCACCCTTCCCTTAGGGAGCATGGAGTCCAGCTAATGGAGAAAGTACTTCCACCCCATCCCTCAGAATGGTTCATTTGCATAGCAGCAGCCCCTGCAAAAGTCTTCAAGGTCTTCTCACATCCTTTGCTGTCACCTGCCAGCCCCAGGCACAGTGTGTCTCTCCCTCCTCCCTCCCAGTCCGCAGCTCTCACCACAGTCTTCCCCTTGCCACACTCATGAGGCCTCCTCCACTGCTGTGGCACATGCGTGCTCACCCGACTGTAACCCTAGGTTCCCCTGGAGACCCGCCCTCCTTTCCTTCACAGTGCTCCATGCAGTGTGGAATTAAAGCTATTTGGGCTTCTGTTTGCTTAGTGCCTGCCAGTCCCACGGGCTGTGATCAGTGCTGTTTAACCTGAGTCCAGCAGAGGGTCTGTCTAACACTGGAAATGCAGATATTTTCCACCAAGAGAGAACCCGTTAGAAGATTTTCATAGGTGAGCTTGGGAAAAGATGAAGGCTTGGACTATGGGGGCCTTGAACCACACGGGTTGAGAGGTTTTTGCCATTGCCATTGAGCAACCATAGACTATACCTTCCTCTCTCCTTCCCGGTTTCCTTCTCTTTCCTCTTCCTTCCCTCACTTTCTTCCCATCCTTATTTATTCTTTTCTGTGCTTTATTTTTCCTTCTCTCTCCCTCCTTTTTTCCCTCCTTTCATGCATCTTTTTTTCTTTCCCTTCCCTTCCCTCTGCCTCCCTTCCTCCCCATTTCTCTTCTTCCTTTTCTCGCCACACACATCCCCTCCTCCTTTTTCTTTCCCCCATGCATAAAAAGAGAAGAGAAAAGGATAACAGGACTGAGCCCATGGCTAAGAGGGGCTGTGATCGCATGGTACTTAGGAACAGGTGGGTTTTACTAACCCGGTGCCCAGGGCTCGGCAGGTGTCTCCAAGTCAGGTCTTACAAAGCAGGTACTAGGATTCCAGAGGTTTCTGTGGCTCAGCAGAATCTGCAGGGCCCATGGCCAGCATTGACTGTTCCGAGAGATCACCTTCAGTTCCCAGCCTGACAACTTCATCACGCACCAGCTCCCTTTCATTACTCTTGTCTCCAGACACTGCTCCAGAGAGGGCCCCAACCTGGCAAATGTATCTCCCAGCCCCAGAGTCACACTCCAGTGGCCACGAGAGGCCACCGGCACTCTGCAGAGGGTCTGAGCAGGCCAGCTGGCTTCCTCTGGGCCTGTGTGGAATGATGGCATCCCCCGACCCCCACACTCACATAGTGACTTGCATAGCTATGTGGACGGCACAGACAACGGAGGTACACTTCCCCAACCACTCCATCCAAGGGTTCATAGCTACAGATTCAACTATGGGAAATCAAAAAATATTTGGAGAAATTGCATGTACAGGCATTTCTTTTTTGTTGTTTTTGCCTAGTCAATA